>NC_062967.1:28642999-28952999 GCF_023119035.1 Salvia hispanica | reverse complement strand
ACACTGGCCATGGCAATAGCTGTTGGTTTTTTTTTCTCAGGCACTCATCTGTACCGTAATCACAAACCCGGGGGAAGCCCTCTCACGCGCATCGGCCAAGTACTGGTTGCATCTTTCAGGAAGTATCATGTTGAAGTTCCTGCTGATGAGGAGTGGTTGTATGAAACAGCTGATGCTGAGCTTGCAATCAGTGGAAGCCACAAGCTCGAGCACACCAACGATCTTCGGTAAGATCTGATCAATCGTGCTAGCAACTAAAATCGTTTAGAAACTGAGCATTTTGGTATTGGGAAACACAGATTCTTCGACAAGGCTGCAGTGAAGATGGAATCGGACCACAGAAATGGCTCGCTGGATTCGTGGAGGCTTTGCACAGTGACACAAGTGGAGGAGCTTAAGGCCATCATACGACTTCTTCCAGTATGGGCGACCGGGATCATCTTTGCCACAGTATATTCCCAAATGAGCACTTTGTTTGTGTTGCAAGGACTAACAATGCATACAAAGATAGGGAACAGGGGCTTTGATATCCCGGAAGCGTCTCTGAGCATCTTCGACACCCTCAGCGTGCTTTTCTGGGTCCCTGTATACGACAGGCTCATCGTCCCTGCTGCCAGAAGGCTCACCGGGCACAAGAATGGGATCACTCTGCTCCAAAGAATGGGGATCGGCCTCTTCATCTCCGTCTTCTCCATGATCTCAGCTGGGATTCTTGAGCTCAGAAGGTTAAGGTATGTCGAGAGGCACAACTACTACGAGGTGAAGAAGATAGACATGTCGATTTTCTGGCAGGTTCCTCAATATTTCATCATAGGATGTGCAGAAGTGTTTTTCTTTGTAGGAAATCTCGAGTTCTTCTATGACCAAGCACCCAATCCTTTGAAAAGCTTGTCCTCTGCCCTTCAGCTCACAACTATATCTCTCGGTAGCTATTTGAGCACTCTCCTGGTGACTATTGTGACCAAAATCAGCACGCGCCACGGGGAGCTCGGGTGGATACCGAACAATCTCAACTACGGCCACCTCCACTACTTCTACTGGCTCCTGGCCGGACTGAGTGCGCTCAATCTGCTAGTCTTCGTTATGGTCGCCAAGTGGTACGTGTACAAGAAGCCGCTTCGTCGTTGATGGCTCGAGATGATCCATCTTTCTGTGGCTTGCTCCACTTACCAAATGTAACTCTTTTGATTATAGGCCTTAGACTCTATAAGTGTGGATGGATATGAATTACATATATGTATATCAAAATAGGGGTGCATTAGTGTGCTAACTAATTTATAATAATAACTAGTAACTTTCAATTCTGTGTATTAAAATTATCAAAACAATGACATAATTAGATGAATATAACATTTAAAATTAATCTACATATTTTAATTTCTTCATAATTTGTGATATGCTCGTGGATCAATAGCTATTAGAAGTAAATATTAAACCGAAACATTAATTTCAATTTTCATCTCTTACATCAACTACTTTCTAGTAAGTATACCTCCTAGCAACAAAAACAAACACCACCAAATTCACCACACTCAAAAGAGCCAAGAGAAAGAAGAAATAATGCAAATTCCCACGGTTCAAGTCATCCGGTATCCACCCAGGGGCCCCACCCCTTGCGCTGGCCACCGTCACGGCCTCCACCAGCGCCGCGCTCAGGTAGCTCCCAAGCGCGGTGGTGGCGAGCGACAGCGCCGCGCACAGGCTCCGCATGGAGTCGGGTGCCTGCCCGTAGAAGAACTCCATCTGCCCGATGTTCGCGAACACCTCCGCGCACCCGATGATGAAGTACTGCGGCACCTGCCAGAATATCGACATCGTCCCCGGGCCGTGGCGCACCACCTCCCGGAGGCGGTAGATCTCGAGGACGGCCGCGGCGACCATGGCGAAGACGGAGACGAAGAGGCCGACGCCGATGCGCTGGAGCTGGGTGATCCCGGTGGGGCAGCCGGTCAGGCGCCGGGCGGCCGGGACGACGAGGCGGTCGTAGACCGGGACCCAGAAGATGACGCTGAGGGTGTCGAAGATCGAGAGGGAGGCCTCCGGGATGGCGAAGCGCTGGGTGAGCTTCGCGTCCATGTAGACGGCTTGGAGGACGAAGAGGTTGCCCATCTGCCCGTACACGGTGCTGAACATTATTCCGGTGGCGCACACGGGGAGCAGACGGAATATTCCCTTCAGCTCCTCGACTTGCGTCACCGTGCAGAGACTCCATGGGTTTGTGGAGTCTCTGACGTGATCGGATTCGATCTCCACCGCTGCCTTGTCAAAGTAACTGCAATATTGACAAATTCTGCTTATAAATGTTACAATCATTTATGATGACACTAAAAGACATCTAAGTTTCCTAAATACCTTACCATATAAAAATTTCTTTTAAATTCATCAAATTATTGAGGTATTTTGTGTGAATTGTCAATATGCTAAAAAATGATGTGTACC
This sequence comes from Salvia hispanica, assembly GCF_023119035.1. Lineage (NCBI taxonomy): Eukaryota > Viridiplantae > Streptophyta > Magnoliopsida > Lamiales > Lamiaceae > Salvia > Salvia hispanica. The sequence goes on along the minus strand of NC_062967.1, from coordinate 28,950,560 downwards.
ATCTATAATTCAAAATTTTAAAAAAAAATTGAATCCTGTAAATTGTTTTTACATTGTCCGATCCAATTCGACTTGAAAATTTATGTTAAAATGCGTACCGTAACTCGTTGGTGTGCTCGAGTTTACGGCTACCTACTATGACCGAGTCCGCATCGGATGTCTCGTAGAGAAGAGATATGTCATCAGGCAATGGAACATTACGTTTCCTCACGGCAGCCACCACCACCTGGCACATACGTGTTAGGGGGCTGTCGCCGGGCTTTCGGTACCGGTACAATCGAGTACCAGCGAAGAATAACACAACGGCGCCTCCCATCGCCACGGTTGGAATACCGAACCCTAACCCCCAACCGACATTCACTTGTACCCAAACAAGGAGTGTTCCCGCGGTCAACGCGCCGATATTGATCGACAAATAGAACCAATTGAAGAACGAGGCCTTGTGAAGTTTCTCGTCTTCATCGGCGTCGTCAAACTGATCCGCACCGTACGACGACACACACGGCTTGATCCCACCGGTCCCCAGTGCCACCAAGTACAATGCCACGAAGCAGACCGCAGTCTGCGACCATGTGGCATGGCACTTGTCTTTCTTCTGACACGTGGGCCTCAGTCCGCGGACAGAGGCCGATAGGGTCAAAAGTGTCATTCCCTAATAAAAATGTTTGATTAGGTCAAATAAAAACGCAAGACTATCTCGTATTATATTTCACTATTATCAGCGGTGACTTACGATGACGTAGATGATGGAGAAGGTGGCAATGGTCCAGTATCGGCCAAGATACGAATCGGCTATGAACGCCCCGACCAACGGCATGACGTAGCAAGTTCCCGCCCAATTAGAAAGGTTTTTGGAGGCGGCGGCGTTGTGTTCATTGAGTTGGTTGGTGAAATAGAGGAAGAGATTGCTGCTCATTCCGTAGTAGGCTAATCGCTCACAACATTCACATCCTGCACCAACAATAACATCATACATTTTGCATCAAAATTTAATTAACACACTTCTCTCTCTCATGAATGCTTAATTACCAATAATAAAGAGAGATTTTCAAGAAAATTATGAGACAAATTCTCTCTCCCTCTCTCATGAATGCCAACCCTCTATGCAAAAACTAAAAATCAAGGTATATTTTTAACAAAATTACCATACATCTTTCCCCCTCCCACTCTCTCAAAAGATGCTAAAAATGAAGAATCAATCAAGGGAGATTTTCAACAAAATTGTCACACCTCTCTCTCCCAACAAATTGGCCAAGCGGTAGAGTGGAAAAATCAAGGGAGTGTCTGAGGCCAAAAGTCTCAAATTCGAGTCTAGCTGAATTTATATTCATTGGCACATAAAGAATTAAAAATCAAGGGAGATTATAACAAAATTATCAAACAAGTTCTATCATGCAAACCAAGTAGAACGAAGGGAGAGTTTCAACAAAATCATCATCTCTCTCTCATGAATGCTAATCAAGAAGAATCAATCAAGAAAGATTATCAAACAAGTTCTCTCTCTCATAAATGCTATATAATCAAGAAGAATCTATTTTCAAAATATCAATCTCCATCTCTAACTTACCAACTATAAAGGGGCAGGCCCTCCATTTTCCCGTTTTCTTCCGGTTAGCCGGCCTACCCTTGTAGTCGACCGTGCCATCTTTCGTGTAGTTATCGTCTTCCTCCGCCATGGCACCGCAGATCGATCCAAGCTATTCTGTGCACAACAAATTTGTGTTTTTAATTCAAGAAGAATTAATAACAGTTGGGGAATTGTTATAATTAGCATAAGAGGAAATATGAGTAGTTCTTGAATTTTCAGACAGAATCTCATGAATCTTGATTTGTCACTCATGACACAGGGAATTTGAAGATTACCCAGAAATGTGAAAATATTTTTGCAAAAAATAAGGCTGGAACGAAATTATACAGCTCAACTTCTAAATTTAGTGTAATTGCATGAATATTTTAGAAAAAAAAACTTATCTTTGCTGAAAAAGGTTTAGGAAAATCTTAACTACTTGATTTGTTTGTTTTGCTTACTTCTATTTTCATGTTCAGATTTCATTATTATATTTTCCAAAACACTAATTTTATTGTCCTAATATTTTCTAAATACTTTAATTAAGAAAATAACAGTCACTGGTATTGCCAAAAATATAACATACTCTTTTTCACAATTAACTATCTACACACCCTAACTATTTACACATCTTTATATCTTAACTACTACTCATCCGCAGCGGTTTGTGGAACGCCTTCCGTCCGTCCTTGTAGTTGACAAGGACAAGCTCGTCCGCCAATGTACGTCGTCCGTCCGTGCCAGCGGTACGGCGCTGCTCTTAAATAAGAGCATGTTCGTGCCGCTGAGCAGCCCTACGTGGCACCATGTGATTGGCCAACGGCTTAGCCGTTGCCAAAATTGATTTTTCTTTTTTTTTTAAAAAAAAAAAAGAAATAATTCGAAATAATACCAAAAATTAAAAAATATATATTTTTGGATTTCCAAAAAATAGAGCCGTTTATGGACGTTTTTTTAGATTTTTTTATTTTTTTTAATCCCAAAATCATCTATAAATACACACATTCATCATCCACTTTTCACATCAAATTATATATCATTCATACTTTTTCATTATGAAATTTTATGGATTTTAATTACATAATTTTTAATTTTTAGGATTTTAATCATGTAATTTTTAATTTTTAGGATTTTAATTATGTAATTTTTAATTATTTTGTAATTTGTAATAGTATTCCGGGTATTTTTAATGTATTTTAATATTGTGAAAATATTTTTATTTAAATTGAATAATAGAATGGTGGGACCCTTGAACTTGTTCTTAGTTAAGAGCACGGATGTAGGCGTTAGTGCTCTTAGCTAAGGACAAGTAGTAAAAGTAGGTTCGGACCCACTTCCATGCTCTTAGCTAAGAGCACGGATGTGGATACTCTTACTAGTACTATTATATTTTTTAAAGCAATCTTCACAATACAGAGCCATTTATTTATTTTTCCTGCAATTTGAACATATTAACAAAAAACGTCTCATATCAATTTTACACAACATAAAAATTTCCATTGCATAGTAAAATATAAAAAAGAGATGGTTAAAAATAAGAAGGAAATGAACAATTAAACCTCAGTTCTTGAGTTGATCATAACTTCACTTCAACTGAATCTCCACTTTATTCGAAACTAATTCGACTACGAAGGTGTGAATTAATTAGACTTTGACTCTTTTGGTTTTGTGATTATTGATAATTTTCTAGTCATACAAATAAGATGATATGATGTGAATGCTTTTTTGGTTGTAGTGTCACATATATGTATACATTTATGTGCGATATAGCAGGTAAGATAAATTAACTAAAACATGACAATAACACAATTTTAGCTCATTTTTTTTCATAAAGCTCCAAGATAGATGAATAATTAAATCTACGAGACTGTTCGATTGACAAAATTAAATCTTGAGATTAATTATATATTGTATTTGGTTCATAAGATTGAATCTCGCAATTTCATATAATCATGTGATAATTTGTCATAGCCAGATATGATAATTAGTTGTGACAACCGAGCACGTATAATGATAGCATTTGTTTTTATTTATACATTTATTTTGATCTCTAAGATTTTTCAAAACAATTACTATTAATGTTATTAGTTTTTAAAATTACTATTTAATCTTTAAGTAATTTACAGAATTATTGACCCCAATTCTGTTTAGTGAATACCAATTGAATTTCTTTCAAATTTTTAACCCATAAGAGGAACAAAAAATCCTATAAAGAATATACTCCTATTTAGAGGTCACCACGGTTCAAGAACTGCCGGTTCCCAGTTCGGAATCGGCGGTTCAGGTTCGTAAAAATGCTGAACCTGAACCGGCCCGCCTAGGTTCCGGCGGTTCCGGTTCTTGAACCGATTCATACACGGTACATAGTCGGTTCAAGACCGGCGGTTTCCAGACGGTTCCGGGCCGGTTCAGGTTTGGACCGCCGGTTCAAGTTAGTTTTATTTTTTTATTTTTTTTATTTTTTTTAAATTTATTTATTTATAGTACTAATTACAAATTACACCTTGTAGTTGTAGTCTTTTACTATCGAATAAATAAATAAAACGAGAATGACAATTCAATTGACAAATAGAGTAGAAGTCGACATTGGAGTTGGACAATTGGAATTTTATTGATACAATTATACAAATTTGAACGATATGTCGATATTACAAATACAAATGTTGAAAATTGAAATTACAAAAGAGTCAAAAGACTTAATACATAACATAATACATGTTTGTTAGCTTGTATAACAATTTAAATAAAAAAACTTGAAGTAAAAAATAATAAATTATAAATGTAAATAGATAGTATATATATATATATATACTCTTAGTCGGCGAAGGAGATGTTTCTAGATAACTAAATTGAGGATACCTTTAGCAATTCAACCTTAATTGTTGAGTTTAATTTAACCAATCATGGTAGAATTGTCAAAAGTCTCCCGGATTTAGTTTTATAGAGAAGTCTTCTTCACCGATTAGAGTATATACAAATACAATTATATAATTGTATTTGTATATTTTAAAGTTGAAACAATTGAAAAAAATAAAGAAATAAAGGAAAATGACTTGAGCCCAACTTAAATTTAATATTTAAGTTGGGTTGCCTACGTATCCTTAATGCTCAATTACATTAAGGAATCAAAGTCCACGTAGTTCTCTTACCTTACTTACCTATTCGGAAATCGGCGGTAGACCTTCCACTCCACCTCATTGTTATTGTTCTTCTTCTTCTTCGTCGGGGTAGTAGTCTTGGTCGGTTTGTACTTGGGTGTTCCAATCTAGCTCTTGGTCTCTAATGTCAGCCGAACACCAATCGTCAAGTAACATGGTGGCTTCCATATTTTTTTGGCCAGATAGTCTACTTCTTCTATCGTCCAAGATGTTGCCTCCAACACTAAAAGCGGACTCGACGGCGACAGTGGAAGCCGAAATTGAAAAAATCTCTTTGGCCATTGATGCAAGTATGGAAAAATCTTTCTCATGTGTTCCCTACCAATCGTGGACGTCGATTTGGTTGGGAACGGAACCTTCATCTTCATTCAAAGAAAAACGTGAGTCAAAATATAAATCTAACTCACTTACCGTCCTTGCCGACGAACTGCCGCTGGTGGTGTAACCGTATAGGTCGGCCAATTGGGATTGTGCGTCGGGGTCATCAACTTGAAAGAACCCAAAACTATGTTGTTGATGAGGGGTGGGTCGTTGTCTCACTTGGTGGGTACTGTTGTACTTGGCTTCGTATTCGGCAAAGAGAGTTCGCAACTCAAACTCAAATGCATGTTTGATGAAGGAGAGATTGGGGAGGTTTATTTGGAATGTTTCGGACAAATTTATGTTGTAGTCCTCATTGGTGTCCGATTGCAAAGACCGAAGTGGTTGAAGGTCAATAGAACTCAAATTGTTGTAATAAAATTCTAAAATCTTCAAGGTACCGACTAATTTCCATTTCGGATCCAAAACCTTTGCACTTAAAAACACAGTTGGAATCTCACTGAAATACTTAAGCCATTTGTCAATCATATAATATAAAACACACATCAACTCAGGATTTGTAACGGAATTTTTCATAGCCGTCTTAAAACCAAGTGATATATACATGCAATGCTCTAAAACACGAACAGATGTGCAATAATAAACACCCGATAACTCAACAGTCGCATTTTTGAAACCTTTGAACAACTTAAACAAACTCATGCTTTGCTCCCAACATGCATGCGATAGATATAAATCATCAACGGGATAAGTTCTAAAAAAATCAATCAAATAATCTATATGCTCCAAAGTAGAGTTCAAACAATCATATGTGGAGTTCCATCTAGTAGACACATCAATAGAAAAATTTGTGTACCTGATTTTCTTTTGATGACAATATTTCTTCTAATTCTTACCAATTTGAGGCTTCCAATGGATCAAATTTACGGTAGTTCTAATAGGATCAACATGCTTTTGCCACAAAGAAAGAGCATCTTGTACACATAAATTTAAAATATGACAAATGCATCTTTGATGAAAATACTTACCATTTATAACCGGGGCACAAGCCGCAAATAAGTCGGCAATACTTGCAGTGTTAGCGGTTGCATTATCAAAACCAACAGAAAAGACCTTATTGCACAATCTATATTCATTCAAAACTTGAATAATTATAGCAGCAATTGCGGTGCAGTGTGTGGCGTAGGAAATTGTCTAAAACCAATCAAACGCTTGTGCAACATCCAACTATTGTCCACAAAATGACATGTAATGCCAATATAAGAATTTCTTTGAAAAGCATCAGTCCACACATCAGAGCAAATGTTTAGTTTGTGACCCAAAGTGGACAAAAAACGTGTTACTTCTCTTTGCTTCTCAAAAAATTGTTTGTTGTTAGATCTTTGATGTGAAGTTGGGGGTATTCTTTTAGCACCGACATTAAAAGCGGTTTGCATAGTAACTTCATATTTTTTGTCATCAAAAAAATTGAAAGGCAAATGCTTCATTGCAGCCCATCTAACCATAGCATCTTGAGCGACTTTATGATCATATTTAAAAAGAGGCGTACCTGTTGTTTCAGACGCACCGGACGGGAAGTTTAGTTGGGTTTGGGATTTGGCGGTCCCATATTCGATCGGATGCTTTGCCTTTAAATGACGATGGAGAGTACCATAGCCCCCACCGGTAAAAAAGGGGTAGAATTTATCTCAATAGTTACAATATGTGACAAATTCATTGGTCTCTTGTTGAGTGGTTGGATCTAGTACCGGGACTTTTTTATAATGTTTAACAAAAATATCCGATTTCAACGCCTTCTTATTAGTCTTACCCCGCCCGGTTTGAGTTTCAGGAGGAGGAACCGCTTCATCATTTTCACCAACTTGTCCGGCGCTCGTCGGAGGATATTGTTCAGATCCTCCACCTCCAGTTCCACCATTACCATCGTCGTCGTCGGATGATAAATTCACGTAGTTATAAGAGTGATAAGACTCATAACATTCGCCGCCGGTGCCGCCACTCATGTGGCTAAGTACCATGGCAGCCCTATGATCTTCTTCGGCCTGCAAATATTATATACAAACGGTATAAATAATATATAGTACCAAAAACAAGAATATATTTATATATTATATATAGTTGTGACTTGTGAATTTAAAAAGAATTTGTAAAATTAATATTCGAACAACTTACTTGCAAACGCATAGCGGTTTGTCGGGAAACCTCATCCATAACCTCACGACGACTAGGGCGCCTTGATTTCCGACGACCACTTTGATCTTGGTCTTGGGCAATTCTCTTGCCCCGATCACCACCACGACGAGATGAAGACATTTTTTGCAAATTAAAAAATAAAGAGAGAGTATAACTAGAGTAGTGAGGGATGATATTATTATGATAGACAATTGAAGTAAACTGTAAATTATAAGAACAATTTGCACATATATTAGAGTAAACAACTTGAGCAATTAGAGAGAATGAAGATAGAGATGAGAGAAATTGTGAGATTGAGAAGAGAAATTCTTGTTAACACAAGAATGGGGTGAGTAGAAATGAAGGGGAGATGGGGTATTTATAGGAGAAAAAATCAGATTTAATAAATAAAAAAAATAAAAAAAAATTTGAATTTCAAAATTTTGAAAACGGCCGGTTTACCGCCGGAACCGTCGGTTTCTGGCCGGTTTCTGACAAAACCGGCGGTTTGGTCGCCGGTTTCTGCCCGTTCTGCAACCCTACGCCTGACCGCCTGAAAAAGCTGCCGGAACCAGCGGTTTCTGGCCGGTTTCCAACCAAACCGCCGGTTTGGTCGCCGGTTTCTGCACCCCTACGCCTGCCGCCTGAAAAGCCTGCCGGAACCGGCAAGCCGCCAGTTTCCGGCGAACCGCCGGTTACGGTTCTTCATTTCTTGAGAACCTGAACCGGCCCGTCGGAACCGCCGAACCTTATCCGGTTCCGAACCGTCACCGCAGTTCCGGTTCACGGTTCCGAACCGCCGGTGACAGTTCCGAGCCGGTTCAGCCGAGCCGGTTCGGTTTGGTGACCTCTAGTCCTATTCGGCTATTGGTATAATTATTGTAGAACAATAAATATAAATATTTATAACAAATGTAAGAAAATAAAACGAGCAAACTATCACAAAAATACCAACACTACCCTCCATATTTTCTTTGAATGTCTTTACTAGCCTTGGCTGCAAATCTGAGATGAAATCACCGCCACTGATATTATCGCTTCTCCAATTCATCGGCGACGAGATCCGCCATTGATGACTGATTCCCGACGCTCTCAATCGAGCAACCGTCTCTACTAAATCTCAACCTTTTCTGCATTCTGGAAGCTAATCGGTTTAGGCTTTCCGCATTGCGTTGCAGTTATCCGTGATATTGAAGTAAGATTTTTTGCTTCAATTATTCGATTTCAGCGTACTTGAGGTTCCTTCTGAAAGTTTGTTGATTCTGAATTTCTTATAATCGGAGAGCTTTGGACACCTTTCGTTTATGTAATTTGGATGGAAATCCCTTCGGAACTGGCTGATTTATTTTAATTTAGGAGTTTTTACATGCTTTTCTGATATATGTGTTTGAAAATCATATGCTTGATGCTGGTAGCTGCATTTTTTGTGTAGTTAATGAAGCTCAATTTGTCAAGTATTCGATGAAGTGATGAGAAATGCAAAATTAGGATTAGACTGTAGCTATCTTGCTTTCATAGGTAGGTGCAATGTAGTTGATTGAAATCATATTTCAGTGTTAGAATAAGCAGATCCTAATCCACTTAATAATCTGACAAAAACTTCACGCTCTGTTTATGCATCAAACGTTCAAATTTCAAGATATTGCAGATGTTGATAATGCTTGCTAAGTTTGAATTAGCTTCTAAATTTGTGGTTTATTTAAGAGTATGAGTTGGAGGGTATCGAGAGACAGCCGAATGCAGAGGGAAAAGCACAAGATTCTGTTAACTGATATCTTGCCATCATCCTGAACCAACTTCAGATTCAATCCATCATGATAATGAAGTAATGCCCTTAATTTATTGGATGAGTTTGAGCCATTTGTATGTCTTCAATTTACTGAGGTGATAGTTAAACTGTAGAACATTGCTCGTAGTATATTCTTATCTGGATGTATTTATGCTTTGAATTTAGGTATCAGTGTTTCAAATGTAACAATCATTTCACCAAACGATTTGATTACTTTGAGAAGATAAGCTCCGTTTTAGTTAGATTGTATTCTAAATCCCAGTTTGTTTGTAGAATCTTAAAATCCAGCTAAGGTTCCGGTCAGAAGCATAAGGGTCTGGGAAATCCCAGATTCACTGATTGCCGGATGGCACTGCTTCCGTCAAAGGGAGTGGTGATTTCCATTCCCAGCTTAGTTCTATCAGCTGCAGCTTTTGCAATCCTCTTATTCTTCTTGCTATCAACCGGCTCACCCCCCTCTGCTCCTTGCTCTTGCTCCGCCCCAACTGTGGACTACAGCAGCAAGATAGGTGGAGAGCGTGTTTCAACTTCAGCTGAGGACATAGATTGGTTGAAGAGTCGGGTTGAAGCCAATGGATTACATATGCAGCAGAACATTCTACGCAAGGGCATAAACCCCCGTACCCGCCAACAGCAGCTCCAGGATCTTCTAAACTTCAAAGGCATATCTCACTATGAAGGAGAAGATGCTAACAACCATACTGCCCTTCCTTGTCCCGGTGAGCTACTTGTAGAAGAACACCACAGCAACTACGGGGAGCCTTGGGCAGGTGGAAGGGATGTATTTGAATTTCTTGCAGATTCGACCCGTCTAACACCTAATTCAAGAGTTCTTGAGATCGGGTGTGGCACACTTCGTGTTGGCCTGCATTTTATACGGTACTTAGTTCCAGAGCATTTCCACTGCCTAGAAAGGGACGAGCTCTCTCTAATGGCTGCACTACGCTACGAGCTTCCATCACAAGGCTTGTTGTACAAGCGCCCTCTGATTGTAAGAGGCGAAGACATGGATTTCAGTAAGTTTGGGTCTGATACTGTGTATGATTTGATATATGCCAGTGCTGTTTTCCTCCATATTCCCGACAAGCTCGTGTGGACTGGTCTGGAGAGGTTGGTTGGTCGGCTGAAGCCTCTAGAAGGCCGAATCTTTGTCTCACATAACGTCAAGTTCTGCTCCCGTCTGGGAGGTGAAGAATGCACGAAAAGGCTGACTGATCTGGGCCTCGAATATAAAGGCAAGCATACACATGATAGTTTGCTCTTCAACCACTACGAGGTATGGTTCGAGTTCAGGCGATTTAAGGCTTAAAACAGCACAAGATAGCAATCCTCGATCGTTCTTCTGACCATGGTGGGAAGGGAGCAGGAAATGTTGATGATGAACATTATTGCAGAGGAAGTTAGAACACTATGCAGAGGTTCTGTTGATCTTTTGTTACCCTTTGCAGGTTTTATGTATTAATAGCTATATTCAATTGTACCTCTGTTAATGAAATTGATTTTGAATGGTATATCTACATGGATCTCTTGTATCATTGTTTAGTTGGTTACTGAGTATGCTCTAAAATCTACTCCTAAATAAATAAATAATACTCCATCGTCCACAACAAATTGTCCTAATTTCTTTTGGGCTACAAAATGAATTCTCTTGTGTCGAGTTTAGTATTTGGACCTGATTAATGAAATCATTTTGGGCCTGATTTATGGAATTGTTTTGGGTATGTCAATAAAAAAATTCGGAATTATAAATGGTCTCTAATAAGATGGGTTTCATTTCCTAATATTTTTTAACTATGGAGTATCTCTATTTCACTATATAAATTTTGTACTAAAATACTTACCATTCATTACCATGATAATTTATTAATATATGAGCTTGAATCAGATTATTTAATTCTTTCTAAAGATCAAATGGATGTCACCCAAACTTTTATGTACTTACATGTTTTTTACTTCTAATTCACCCTCCCAACAACCTGTCTTTGGACTTTTTCATTGGAAATTGAAATTTTACTATTTTGCTCATGTGCATGAAATACATTAAAAGTCTTTCATTTTTATTCAAGCAACAGTATGGTATTTAAGGTGTAAAATAGATTATACTAATAAGTTTGCTTTGCTTCCATCCACACAATAAATGTCTTAATTTTCGTGCTCAGGGCAAATAAATTTTCAAATATAAATGTCAAAGAACAAAATGCCGTAAGAGTTCAACTCTACCCATCTCAAAATAGCATGTTCAGATTGTCGAGTATAAAGTTTATTTATAATTATAAAATATATGGGTAAGTTCAATAAATATAGATTTTGATTTGTATATATGATGCATTTGCATTCAGGTATAAGTATAACCGTATACAATTTCGGACAATGCCAATTCACCTTAGGTAAGATATAATTTTATAATTGTTGTGGGGATCTCGAAATAGTAAGTTGAAACTGTCGAGTACATAGTTTGTTTATAATTATAAAATAAATACAGGGGTAAGTTCAATACTAAATATAGTTTCGACTTGTGCAATGCGTTTGCTTTGAGGTATAATCGTAAAAATTTAAGGCAATACCTTTTACCTTAGGTAAGATATTATGTTATAATTAGGAGGTGTTATATTCTCATACCACCTTTTATCTATTTAATACTAGTAAATATTAACTTTGTACCCTCAATTTATCCCATAATTACACATAAAAATATGTCCCTCACCTTTAAGTGATAGTTTAATACTCTTTCCGTTCCATAGTAATAAAGGCATTTCATCTTGCGCACTCTTTTTGAAAAAATAATTATAAATAGTTAAAGTGGAGAAAAAGTTTAAGTAAAAGAGAATATTGTAGATAAGACTAGGGGAATCACACACACACGATATCTTTTTATATATAATTACTAGGGGAATCTACCAGTGAGCCCAGTGACTATTCACTGCTGATTTGTATGTTTGACCGTAGGTGTACTGAACACCACTTTTGGTGGAATCCGACTAATCTTGCTTGGACGAATTTGCAGATTAAGGTCGAAAGTCTCCCAACGGGTGGTGGAGTTTGAACCTGTTACCTCAAGGTCACCACATCTCCAAGCTGCCAACTGCGCTACGACCCGTTGGGTGATATATTTTCTTTAATGGGTAATTGTTCTACATAAAAAATAATGTTAACTTGCTACATTAGGTAAAGAAACACTTCCATCTTGAATAAGAACAATTTCCGATACCATTTTGTCACAACAAAGTTGAAGAACATCTCGAAGTTACAAATATTAAACTCATCTCACAATCTAATTGTTGGGAAATCTTTTTATAAGTATTTATATTTGATTTTCTAGCATCCTCAAATCTTGAAAGCCTATCCACATTGTTAAACAAAATCATGAATTATTAAATAACATCAGTATTCCCACACACCCCAAAAAGAATCTTAACATTTTTTTAACAGATTCGGGTTTGCCATTTTTAGTTTTCAAGAGTTAAAAATGGGAATAGCATTTTACAGTGGGCTTGTATAATTTCCATATTTATAAACAAAGCCACCCATTTTCAATATTAAAGACATTAAGAAAAAGAGTAATAGATTCTCATATTTCCTCTTTCTTTTTATGCATATCAAGATATATAACTTTTCACACCACCTCAAAAACAATTTCCCATTATTATCACTAGGATTATTAGTAAAAAAAATACAAATTATATAAATTTCCAAAATTTCCACAAATTTAAATTCACTCGACATAAAATGATTGGATATATATATTGACGAAATAATGTGCATTATTTAGAGCTGTGGTGCTCAAAAATCAGATGTAGATGAGTAGATCTATGTTTGATTTATGAGCATCCATTTAACTATAATCAATAATTTCACGTTAGTATTTGGATGTTTAAAGTTGCACGTCTATTAAAATTTAAGTGTCAATTAATTATCGATTTGAGTAATTTTTTTTTAAATAATCAAAGTTTCTACTATAATTTATCACCAATTTTAGTAATATATAGAAAAAACCATAAAACTACTAAGTGGATTTACATTGAACTAACCATTATTAGTAATTACAATAATTATTCTATTTTGAAAAGGCAATATTCGGTATAGCTCAACCTTACATCATTACATTATTTAACAAAATAAAAACACAGAGGAATTCAGAATCATGAACAGTGACATATCAAAAAGGCCCTTGGCTGTTTTCGACTCAAAACTTTTCATTGGGGCCAAATTCCAAACAATATAATTTTAAAGAATAAAAATTTTTAAAAACAACAAAATTTATAGAGGGAGAGAGAAATTGCAAGTTGCAGTGACGCCCACATGAATACGATGCACACGCTTTCCGGAGTGGGAAATAGTCACATGCCTCCACTTTGACTTTTAGCAATTTGAGAACAAAAATCACACGAATCTTTCCATTAATGGAAAAGAAATTGCCAACCAAACCCCTCACACCTTTCCTTTTTCTTGTCACTATTATTTTAACCCTCAATATTAGTATATAGTTATTATTCAATCATGGCATCATTTTTTTCTTTTTTTTAATTTCTTTGTCTTTTGGGCAACAACCCCACATCATTTCCAACAACACTATTTTTCATTTAGTTTGGTGAAAATAGAAAAAGTTTTACCATTCCTTGAGCAAAAGGTCCATTTCCAATTTCATGATATAAAATTGGGAGAGTGGACAAAATAATTAGGTCATGCTTGGACATGTGCAATGTGTTATTCCACTAGATGGAGATCAATTGCGACATTAGAAAAAATAGAAAAATATTAAATTGAATTGAACTGAATTGAGTTGAGTTGAATAGGAACTTATAATTACTCACTATATAATATGGTATATATTTAAAAAAATATCTCACATTTTTTGTACCGATTCGAGTTAAAATGAGTTTAGTATTTTATTAGAAAATACACATAATAGAAGCAAAAATATGAAGCATTGCACACATGAATGATAATTACAAACCACAAGATCAACAAAAAGATCAAATCATTGTTAACGCAGAATAATACATATATGGATAATTATTATGAACCCTTTAAAAAGATTAATCTAGACAAAATCTTATTATCAACTTCATGAATCAAATTAAAATGAGTTATTAGGGTTTTTAATATTAATTACACTTAGTAGAAGCAGAAACACGAACATGATGCACACATGAGTTGAAACTATACGGTAACAACAAAAGATCCAATCATTATCAAGGCACGATAACACGTAAATGAAAAATTGTTATTGATCCTTAGTTAATAGTACTCCCTCTGTTCCATAGTAATGGAGGCATGTATTTTCGGCACGAAGATTAAGAAAAAATTGTGTAAGGTGAGTTAAGTAAATGGAGAGTTAAGTGGAAAATGAAAAAGGTAGAGAGATGAAGAGAGAATAAAATAAGAGAGAGTAAAGTAGGTATGGAAAAATGTATTGACTTTTATTAAAAAAATGAAATGACTTTATTACTATGGAACGTACCAAAATGGCAAAATGACTCTATTACTGTGGAACGGAGGAAGTATTAAATTTAATTCCAGAATCAATTAAGAAAGGCTACTAAACTAATTATAGATGAGTAGTTGTGTACGTGACCAATTTTTTTTCCATAATATACATTTTTTCCCTTTATTTTATTTTGGATAGTGTGTTTGTTGGGCAATTTTTAAATGTATGGAAAGTAGCCCTCAAAGATAAATACACCTACCAACAATCAACCTTTATTAATCCAAATTGCATAATGCAATGGACACAAAAATTGATGGGCTGGTTTTATCAAAATTATGATGTGGATTTAATTTGAGTTAGCAATACTTCGATTTTATTTTAATTTTTTCCTTAGTAAAAAGGAGAAAAAAGAGTTGTCTCCTAAGTACAAAACTATGCTATCTTTTTGTTAAAAAAGCTACAAAAAAGTGTAAAGCACATAATACATAGCTTTCCCACGAAATAGGAACTCTGAAATTAAATCTCTAAAACTTTAATATTCTTCTAATGTTAGTCTATTTGGCCATAAACATTGCTGACTCCTTAATCACTTTTTGTCTCCCTACACTAAAACCACACACATTCCACTTATATATCTTTCATGCAATTATTTATAACCCATTCTTCAAAATTAGGTTAACTCGCCCTAATTATAATATAATATTGAACTTAAAATAATTGCATTAACCAACTAAAGATTCTTTGCCAACTATTACTTCTCTTGTTTGGAAAATTAAAATAAAAACATGTTTCTTAATAAGTGTCGTATTCAGAAATTTTATACTTATTAGATTTTTCATGCAATCATAAGGACAAAAAGGAGTGAATATCCACTTTCTCGATATTTTAGTATAAACTGAATTAAAAAAATATTATCATGTGAAAAATTTGCTCAAACTTAATTAGTTATGTCAGGAAGTGCTATAGTTTTAGACAATACCTACATTTGTATACGAGATAATAATCATGATATCTACTAATCAGATGAAAATCAAATTAAGATAAATTGAAGATTTTATAATTGAAAAGGCTCACTTTCAAAATGAAAAAACAAAAGGCAAATAAAATCATAAATAATGCACTGCCCCTTTTTTTATGCTGCTGGCATGTACAAAATAGATGAAATAATATATTAGTAGTAATAAATACGTCGTCACGTCTTTCAATAAACTATGAGTATAAACTAAATTATTTTACGAATCTTTATTTTTGGACCTTACTCTTCTCAAAATAATATCGACCGTTAAATTTATTGAAGTGTCGTAAAAGATAGTAGTAACATTTTCGTTACCTTGATAAAAATTGGATTGGTTAAAAGACGAAAAAGGGTATATTTAGTAGTATTACTTATTTATTTTAATTGGTTTTGTATAAAATGATAGTATTACTTATTTATTTTAATTGGTTTTGTATAAAATGATAAGCGAATTCTTAATTTTGTTGTAAAGAGTATGAATTAACAATAACTACTCAATATGCTAATATGCATAGTACTACTATTTTTTTAATAGTTTACATAAATGAACAAATAATATTATACACTTAAATATATTACCTACAAAAAACTTTACTTGCGAACCTAGTGTAAAAATAATTTCCTTCATCAAGAAAATATTATTGATGAACCACATGAATCGGTATAGCATTCAACAATGATTGATTGAAATCAAATCCGACACCATGGTATGGACATAAATATATGACATCTATATATTGCAATATTATATTTAACTTATTTTCAAATTTATGGGTTATGGTTATGACCCTATTATTAATTGATATTTTCAATTAAATTAATAGCATCCCATTAAAATATACTAGTAGCTGTTTTTTTCGAGGATCGAGGCATAATGTTTTACCAAATAAAGAATAAAGTAATGGACTAAAAAAGTCATATGCCATGAGGGCATCACCAACAGGCCTCGCAGGCTCGCAAGTACAACCATTCGTGACATCAAGACGAGCTGGCAAGACCGCGTTGCATGGATGTGGTGGGATGGACAATGCGCGATAGAGGAAAAACAAGTGAACTAGTTCACCATTCGCTACGCCCTTCTTCTTCAATCATATTGTGCAAGTTCATTCACTTGTGTAATATTCGGATTGACAACAATTTTGTCTAGTCATATTTTTTCTTAAAATGGGAATGACTCAATAATTGGGGAGAAAAAGAAAGAAAAAAGCATATTTAGATTCTAATATTTTTTAATTGTTTTCTTGAATTTGATCCTTTTAAGTTATATATAAAATTAAAAGAGACAAAATGCATTACAACATATCAAGATTCAGATTACAAATAACTCAAAAACATGGGCACAACAGAACTTTCCACAATCAACGAAACAATAATTGCTTAATATTACCATATCCGTATAATTGAAGTACAAACATAAGTAACAAAATTATAAGAATAATTAATAGAAAATAAATAAAATTATTTGTAATATATATTTTTCTATTTGATCCAAGAAAACTGAATTAATTAATCGCGAACTTCCACACTATGACTTTAGATTTTATTTAATCCTTTTGCTTAAAATATTTGCGACATCTTGTAAAAGGATCACCGTTATATGTAATTTTACATCAAAGACTTCTTTTGGGATTAAAATGAAGTTGATTTTTGTACTCCATAAAGTTATAACTTTTTTCCATGTTCTTTATATAATACGAACATAAATTTAACTGACATTTTAGTATTAAAATGAGACATTAAGGTAAGACATTTTTGAGAAGCGAATCCCACTACCACCGTGAGGAGACTGCCACCTCTCGGGCACAAGCGTGAGGCCTCTGTGGAGGTGGGTCTCCGATGGGACAGTGGGTTGAACTATCTCCTCTAGTGGGCCGCTGAGTACTGTGATTTAACTCCCCTCACTGATGTCGGGCCGGGGGTGGGGGGCGCCTGGGGTTGGCGACACAACCTTTTAGTAACAATAAATTTAAATAAAAATGGTATAGGGCTCGTGTTATGGGTCTGCAAAATCCATTGTGAGAAAAGAATTTGATTCCACTACGTGCTCACCCACCCACCATACTAGAGCCGACAACTTTTGATATCGGGTAAAAATGCGAAATGATTATACATAAAATTAAATTTTAATATTAAATTTAATTATGTTTGTATTTGTGTTATTGTCGATTCGATTCAATATCCAATAAGAACATGAGAATTTCAGGTTAGGTTGAGTTCAGATTGTATTCGAATAAGTCAATCATAATTAACATTACTATTACAGTAGTACTCCTACTAATTATTTTTATTTCAGATTTTTATTACACCATTGTATTAGATTTAGGATTTTTTTTATTTTCTCATGGCACCTTCATTCCATTTCCATGCCTTCATCATTATTCCGCAAGTCTGCGCACCTTCATTCCTTGCCTTCATCTCGTATCGTTATCACATATTGTAGAGTTCGTGTCAAGTCAACACGAAGATCGTTTCACTAGCATATTCATGCCGTATATGGATTGGGCTCGAGTTTGAATATAGCATGTCAGATTAGTGTTCATGTTGAACATTTCTTTAACAAAATTGGTTCAGGATTGATACGAATTGGATCAGTATCAGGTCGACCCAATATCCACACGATCATGTACCAAAATGCATAAAACGTCTTTAAAACTTTCTCCAATCTTACCCCAAACACAAAATGCAGTTAAAAGTTGTATTCAACCGTGCTCCAAAATGCAATGCAATAAGTCCAATTTCGGGGTCATGGGACATGGACTTATGTCAAAATACCCAATATAGCCTTAATCATTGACGTGACAACACAATAAAACAAGGGGTAGCACGGATAAATTACACGTCATGCAATTGCTGCTATTCCAAATGTTCAATAATTCAGCAGCACTTTGAGGGGTGGTTTTCTGGTTATGGGCGACAATTAATATACACGTAGGTGTCGACCAATAAATATACATATTCTTGATGAAATTTTCGACAGTCAAGTCAAAAAATAATTAACCCAATACTACATCTGGAAACTACATTATTGTCAAGTACTTTGTGACAAATTTAATTAAATTTTCTATCAATACATGCAAATAAACCGACATGAATTGAGCCAATAAGGGAGAGAGGGGATTACGGCTAACCAATAAACTTCTTTTTTCATATAAAAAAAAATCTTACTCGCTCCTTCCCTCTGTCGAACTACAAGTGAGACATTTTCTTTTTGCCGTTATTTTGCGAATATGATAATATATAGTTTAAGTAGATAAAAAGTAAAGTAAAAATGGAACAATATAAAAGAAAATCATATCTACATTATCATCTTATTTACTTTACTTTTTCTCCGCTCTAACTAACATTTTTACAAAATAACGTTTGAAATGAAATGCTTCACTCACAGTAGGATGGAGAAACTTCCTATGTTCATAAAAAATTTGCTACCAAAATTTGCCCCATTGGTAGCATATGAGTGAAGTGGTATGATATGAGTGAAGTAAGAGTCATGATTTAAAAAATACTGTAAAAGATGAATTATATAGATTCTACTACCATTAAATGGAAAGTGACAATTTTTGTAAGCAAACCAAATATCATGACAAATTTCTCGTAGACAAGTAGAGTATAAATTGCATGCAGTTTGTGAATGTAGTCATGTAGAAGCAAAGAGACATATTTTAAAAGTGAAAAAAAAACACTTTTTTTTTCATTTTTCGTTCAAAGTGATACATTTATTTTGGATGTCTCAAACAAAGAGACACATTTTAAAAGTAAAAAACACTACTCTTTCTATTTTATTTCTTTCAATGTAACATATTAATTAAATAGAAATAAATATGTTTTTACAGCGAACAAGAAATGTAGGAGTTTTGTTTTAAATAAAATTGAAGAATTAGTAAAGTATTGTGGAGTAGTGATTTGTTTAACTTCCAGTTAATCAAATTCTACATACTCATACATGAATCTTTTTATAGAGCATAGTAGTACTATATAAAATCACAGACTTAAAAAAAGATTCCACCTCGAGAACTACAACTAAAGTTTATGCACATATATGCGTTCTAGCATGGTATGATTAATCCCTCAATAAATACAAACATAACAGTGTAATGTTTTGTTTTGGTTGGGGGGTGGAGAGGGAGGGGTAGTGGGGGCAGTTGGTCACATCAGTTGTAGGGGACCGTTTTGTATTTATTGATTAGTGCTCTAACCCCAATTATTATAACCTACACTCGCCTTAAAAACCACTACCACAATTGAGGGCATGACTTTATCTATGAGTCTCACTTCAATCAGCTTCATTTCAATTTTATATGAGTCTCACTTCAAATCAGCTTCATTTCAATTTTAGCTACTCCTTCCGTCTACGAATAAGAGTCTCGTTTTTTTATTTTAGTCTATTTGTGAATATGAGTACTGATTCACCTTTACTATAAATAGTAATAGAGTCTCACCTTTTACTAACTCATTTGTCACATTTAATTTAAAATTAATATATACAAGTGAGACCCTTTATTTCATTAACTTTTTTTCACTCATTTTTCTTAACATTTCTTAAAATCCGTACCGCCCATAAACGGGACTCCTAATGGCTGACGAAGGGAGTAAATTATACTCCTATTGCGGTTGATTTCTTTTCGACACATAATTTAAAAATGATTTATTGAGTTAAATAGAGATAATAATATACTACTCCCTCCGTCCAATTAAAAATGAAATGTTTTCCTTTTTGGTTTGTCCCGTTAAAAATGAAACATTTCTAAAAATGAAAACAATATTCTCTTTACTTTTTCTTATCTGTTACTTTACTCTCTCTTCATTTACTCACATAACAAGACTACATAAAATCTCGTGCCAAAAAGCAAATGTTGCATATTTAATGGGACGGAAGGAGTAGAAGAGATGATAAAATAGGAAAGATAAAATAAAATTAAAGTAAAGGTAAGATATAATAGATGTTTTATTTTTAGCTAAAAATAAAAATCAATCACTAATAGTGGAATAATCAAACAATGGAGATCAATCAATACGGTGGGAAGTATGTAGTATTATTTATTGAAACTTGTACTCCCTCCGTCCCGCTTAAGATGACACGTTTTCCTTTTTAGTTTGTCCAACTAAGATGACACATTTCCTTTTTTGGTAATTTTTTCTTTCCAATTAATACATTCAACCACTTTTTCTTACTCTTATTAAAATATTCATTTTTCTTTATCTCTCTACTTTAATACTTATACTCACATTCTCTCTCTCCAATTAAACATTTTAACCAATAACTCCTAAAACCCCGTGCCGGCTAAGCAATGTGTCATCTTAGCCGGGACGGAGGGAGTAATACTTAGTATAAAATAATAAAGGTAAAATAAAATAAAAATATGTAAAATCACTTGAAATTTAAAATTACTCCCTCCGTCCGCCATTAGGAGTCTCATTCATGAGCGGCACGGGTTTTAAGAAATGTTAAGAAAAGTGGATGGAAAAAAGTTAGAGGAATAGGGGTCCCACTTGCATATACTATTAGTTTTAAATTAAATGTGAGTAGAATGAGTTAGTGGAAGGTGAGACCCTATTACCATTTATAGTAAAAGTGAACCGGGACTCTTCTCGCAGACGGACTAAAATAGCAAAACGGGACTCCTATTCACAGACGGAGGGAGTATAATAATTTATTTTGAAAAATTAAAATTAAAATATTCATCATGTAAAAACTACAATTGCTAGAGAAAAAAACATCATCTAAATTCCCATTTTTTTCTCGAGCAGTTGGATCAGTGTATCGTACCCAACCGCACTTCCCACTACCACTACAACTGATTTAAGGCGGCCGCAATTTCAGTCAGTTACAATGAAGTCGTGAACGTGATGTGCTACAACGGAAGACTATTTTTGACTTCATTGCAAATAACTTCAAAACTAACTACTCTCATCGTCTGCCATTACTTCATAGTAGTACTAATTTTCTTTTCAATCCATGGGCCAATACTTTTCAAAATTAATTTTTCCACTTTTAACTAGGAGTAATTTTGAAAGACAAAAAGAGTATTAAAATTTAAAAATATTATGAAGAAAAATGAATACCAGCTTGAGCCACACGCGCCAGTAATGCGTTGATGGGTCGCATTACTCTCCCGCTCCACTTCCCACTAACGAACAATGTGAAAAGGGTAAAAAAAGAGGAAAAGTATAAAGGAAATTATCTTCTGTAGTCATGGTGTAATGCACCCGTGTAGCGTGTCGACTTACAATTGCATCAGGCGCGTTGATTGGGTCCACTGTTGTTGGAGCAGAATTTGTTAAAACTTCGAGGACTAATAATGTTTAGTTTAATTTCACCGAGGAGATAGGACATAGGAGACTTTAAATAAATTTTAAATAATTTAGATGACCAATAAAATGTTAGTAGGATGGTGATCCTTAAAATTAATCATTCAGATGGATATGAAATTAACCACGTTAGTAGGGAAGCTATTTTATGTTGGAAGCATAATTAGGGAGTAGTAATTAATTACATTCAATATATGCGTCGAATACAATCAATAAATATAGAGTGAACTACAAAAATAGTATTTGGATTATGTGTATATCTCGTCAATAACTCCTGAACTTTAAAAATATCTCGAAAATGGTCTTTTTTCAATGTTTCGTGACGAAAATACCCTTTTGGGGGTTTTGGAGGGTTTGGGCAATTTGGTCTTTTTACATTTTAAATCTGATATTATTTTAGTGATGTAGTAAATATGATATTATTTCAAAATTATCATTCTTCTTCCCTTTTGTCATCCTTCACTTTGTTTCTTTAATCAATATTAGATTTAATTTTATAAAATTCAATTTTAAATTCAATTTTTAAATGTCAATAAAAAATTTTAATTATTAAAATTACTATTAAATAACAAATTAATAGTTTTAATCAATATTTGATATTGTCTAATATTTAATCAATAAGGTACGCCCCCACCTTAGTTTTAATCAATATTTAATAGTTTTAATCATAAATAGATCATATAACACGATTTATTCTGAAATAAAATATATAGGAGAATTTGACTAAAAATATTATGAAGTTGACTAAAAATTTGATACTAATAAAAATTTGATATAGGAGATTTTTTGTTGAAATTTTCTAGTTAATTTTGATTGTTTTCAAATTAATAAACGAAAATTATATTAGTCTTACATTAGATGCATATTTATTTCGGAATAAATCGTGTTATATGATCTATTTATGATTAAAACTAAGGTGTCGTCGTACCTCATTGATTAAATATTAGACACTATCCTATCAAATATTGATCAAAACTATTGATATGTTATTTAATAGTAATTTTAATAATTAAAATTTTTTATTGATATTTAAAAATTGAAATTTAAAATTTAATTTTATAAAATTAAATCTAATACTGAAATAAAGAAACAAAGTGAAGGATGACAAAAGGGAAGAAGAATGATAATTTTGAAATAATATCGATTTAGTACATCACTGAAATAATATCAGATTTAAAATGTAAAAAGACCAAATTGCTCAAACCCCGAAAGGGTATTTTCGTCACGAACAGTGAAAAAGGACAATTTTCGAGATAAACGCTTAGTCCAGGGTTGTCTGGGGATATTTTTAAAGTCCAGGATTGTCTGGTGAGATAAACGCATAGTCCAAGGACTATTTTTGTAGTTCACTCATAAATATAAAGTAGAAAATGTATTTGGATTCATGCCAGTGTTCGATAACTATGAAACGAGGAAATTTTCATTTAAGTGTCAGTCTAGTTGAGAGATTTTGTTTTTGTTTTCTGTTCTCTCTGTTCGCCATTACTTGTTATTAGTTTTATTTTCTATCACTCTACTATTTTCGATAATTGACCTCACATTCCACTAATACATCTCACTCATATTCCATTATAAGACCAATATAAAAAAGTATGACTCTCATTCAACCAACTTTTTCCACCTTCCTTCTTAAAACCCGTGTCAGGTCAACTTGTGACATTTATTGGCGGACAGAGGAAGTACATTCTATCAATACAAATGTGATTCTATTGCAACTTTAATTTCATTCAAATCAAAATTAAAAACTGTCCAAACTGATATCTGTACAATACTATTGCAGAAGATCATTTAAAGCTTAAAGTTATGTTACCTTAGCGATTGCATATGATCATATCGTTCAATAGATGCCATTGTTCGATCATATAGATTTTTATACCCTGTGTGTCGACTTTCCAACCAAACTTCACGACCGATCTGCTTATGTTTGGATGTACTCATTATTTATGTTAAATTAAATCTACTTTTATACTCCTTCTGTCCCTCTGTAGCTGAGTTGTATTCCTTTTTGGATCCCACTATAGCTGAGTCGTTTCCTTTTTTGGCAAAAAGCAACAACTTTTACTCTCTCTTACTTTACTCTCTCTTACTTTATTATCTTTTCATCTCTCTACCTTTTTCCTTTTCAACTTGATTATTCATTTACTTAACTCATTTAACACAACTTCTTAAATCTCGTGCCGAAAAGAAACGCTTCTACTATAGAGAGACGGATGGAGTGTACTTATTCGAAATTTTCAGATATATACAGCTAAAATAACAACCTATTTACAAATGAAGCAACATAGCTGTAAGACTCGATTTAGTAAAACATTGAACTTTCGATCAAACCTTAAATTACTTCCACAATCAATCATTTAATAAATTATCAATATCACTTCTTTCATCGATATAGGAGCATAGTTTTATTTGAAATTATGAAAAAGAAGTATATTTAACTAGCGACCAATCAAAGGTAGAGGATGGTCCCAAAATTATACTATTCGACGAATGAGAAATCGACATTTGATCTGCACCCTACTTTGATGGCTAGTTTTCTGGGTCCATGCCGTCATATACAAACGTTTAATCTTGGGACTAATGCTATTTGATCATATTATAATTAAGTATTTCTTATAAAGTTATTCTCTTTCTAAATTTACGAGAATGTACAAAGTTATATATATAGATTGGATTAGTGCACTAATATCCAAAGTTATAAAGTACTTATATCATTTTAAAGTTTGAATACATTAGAAATATGGCCGATCATAATAGGTACTCAGCTCCGCCCATTACAAGTGAGAGTATTTTTTTCTAGGCTGTCCTACTATAAGTGAGACATCTTCATTATGGCAGAAACAACATTCTCTCTTTCTCTTACTTTATTTTATCTCCTACTTTTTCTTTATACATTTTTTCACTCCTAAAAGTTTGTGCCTAAAAAAAATGTCTCACATGTAATTAGTTGGAGGAAGTGTGCGCGTGTGTGGATTAGACCCAGGAAAACGAAACAATAGTAGTGAATGAGGGGTAGTGGTCCAGGAGGACGAAAGGGCAAATTAATAAAATGAGAACTAAGGAACTAATAAAATTTCATAAATTGTGGATTCGTTATAAATATTTAATTTTTGCAGTTGAATTTCTCTTTTTTTTTTTACTTAAAACTTAAAAATCTAGCGATTTGAAAATTGTGAAATTGGAATGATTCGAACTGACAATTTAGATTCTCCTCAATTTGAGTCTTCAAGCTACACACACATCAATAATGACTCCAAACTTATTCTCATATAAAAAAGACCTAAAATATGAAATACTACAAGTATTAAAATACTCAAATTATTGATCATTTGGTTTACAAGGGTTGTACTAAGAAAGTCCTTGTTGACATGGATTAAGAAAGTTAATTATTTAAAATTACATATAAATTAGTGTAATATACACTTTATCTATCATATTATAATCTTAAAATAATTGGGGTAAGTCAATCTTAACCTTAATCAATAGTTAGTTGACTAGGATTACAGCAAACCTGATTGGTTGGGCATTCACTCACCTTTTGACAAATGGTCATTCAAAATCTTGGAGCAAGGGACAAATTAATCAGTGTCTCTATCCAATTACTATGCATATCATTCTTTTTACTTTTGTTTTACTAGTACTATGTTACTCTTTGAATAAATTATTGCTATCATAAAAATTTGAAATAAGGAAATTTATTTGGAGATGAGATTTATTTTCAAACGATTGCCTATTTATGGCCGAAGAGAGCATAAAATACTCAAGCACGAAAATTTATAAAATGAACTTCTAAGTAAAAACAAGTTAAATAGCATATATCTTATTAATGACGATATATAAAATAGACCTTGCGAATGTCCACACTGTGAGATCGATGACAACGCCTCAGCCTTGAATCCATGATGACTAAATCAACTGACTTTGGGGTAAAACACCCTTGACTTATGTTCACTTTCACTTAATTCTTGTAGGTAAAAATGAGATTTCATTCTTTTAACAACAAATGCCTAAGCTATTTTATATTACTCACATAAATTATCTTGCTTAATTCATCAATCCAATTACGATAAAAAATGATATTTGTATCATTTGGCTTCTTGATTTTACGTCTAACAGGATTGCACGTAAAAATATTAATAATATACATGGAGTTAGTGGTATTTGGATCGAAAGATAGGTTCAATGGAATTTTCTGAAACTAAAAAACTGACAGTCTAGATCGACCATCCCAACGCTACTTAAATTTGCTATTGTATCCCATAAGCAACATTGGCATTTTCTGAATACAAGCATAGTTATTGATTCAATCAATTCTACCTCTCTCAATATATACTAGTTCGACTTTACAAAATAATATTGACTTATAAACACCGATTAACAAGAACACTCATGTTAATGCAACCATGTATATATATAGTTAAATATATAACTCACGTAGGCTAGAAATGTAGCATGATGTATGGCGGTGCAAACTCCAAATTAATAATGAACCAACTAAAACTTAGTGGTTTGCATTATAGTTGAATGAGATTTTGACCACTGCCATTCAGGAAGAGTAACCCATTGAATACAAGCTTCCATCCATGGACCATCATGAGCTGCCAGCCCATACCTCCTAAATTTATTATTAATAAAAAAATAATTTAAAAAATTAAAGAAAGAAAGTAGTTCTTCTCAGCTTTGATTATTCTTTTCCTAATAAAAATAGACAGAAACAGTGTGCATTATATTATGATACCTTTTTAATTAGTTGCAGTATCCACAAACACCATTTCCTCCAATCAAACTTCACCACCTTCCACTACCCCCCCACCCACCACCCCCCTTCCCTCTGTTGTTTTGCTCTCTTGCAGTTGCAGATCTCCCTCTGTCTGTGTAGTGTATGTTTTGGTGGCAGGGTGAATTGAGATTCATTACTTGAAGCCCCCTCTCTCTCTCTCTCCATTGTCATAATCTCTTTCTCAATTGCTCACATCAAGGAGGAGAAAGAGAGTTAAAAAGCAAGAAAGCAGAAGCCTTTTTTAGCACTTTTTCCCCCCTCTCTCTTCTCTCAAAACTCAGAGCTTCTCTTCTCACTCATCAAGAGCTTCCATCACCCAGCTTTTTCAGCCTGTCACTGTTCCTCTCCATCTTCTTCTTCTAGCAAACCCTTTGTTGCCAAATTAGTAAAAAACCCCTTTCCTCAAATCAATGAAATTCCAATCTCCCACTTCCAAGACTTGATTTTTATCATCTGGGTGTTCTAGATCTTAATCAAGTCTCAACTCCAAGAAAATCCCAATCTTGATTTAATCTCCAATTTTTTTTAAAAAAAAGTGGGGTTTTTTGTTTCTTTTTGAGATTCCTAACTAAGTGAGAGGTGGCTGTTGAGTAAAAAGGGTATTCTGATTCCTCCACACACACCAAAAATGCTCCCTCCTCCTCTGATTTAACACTGATTTATGCCATTCCCAACCTCCCAACCTCCTCTCTCCACCTCTCCCCTCTCTCGATCTTGATGAGGTGGGACATGGAGATCTTATCATCGCCGAGCTCCTACTTCTCCAATTCAAGCTGGCTCCTCGACGAGAGCAGGAGCACGAGGTGGACCGCCGCCGAGAACAAGCTCTTCGAGAACGCCCTCGCATTGTTCGACGAGAACACGCCGGAGCGGTGGCAGAAGGTGGCCGCGATGGTGCCCGGGAAGACCGTGGGCGACGTGATTAGGCAGTACAAGGAGTTGGAGGATGATGTGAGCAGTATTGAGGCCGGGCTCATCCCTGTCCCCGGCTACGCCACTTCTTCTCCCTTCACCCTCGACTGGGGCGGCGCCGCCCATGGCTACGACGGGTTTAAGCACTCCTTCGCCGGAGGGAGGAAGGCGCCGCCGCTGGGGAGGCCCTCGGAGCAGGAGAGGAAGAAGGGGGTGCCTTGGACAGAGGAGGAGCATAAGTGAGTTTTTTTCCTCCTCTTTTGTGTTGCTTTCTTAATTAATCAATGTGTTGATTTCAATCTTTGTTGGGTTTGGATATGTTTTGGTTGAAGAAATTTCATTTCAAGATTCAATTTTTTTAGGTGTGGTGATTGGGTTTGATCATTTTGGTGGAATTTCATTTCAAGATCAATTTTTTTTGGAAGATTGGGAAGCTTTTGATAAGAATGTTGTGTTTGCCACAGTTTCTTGAATTGAGTGAATTTTGTTTGGTTTGTGTATTTAAATTGCAAGTTGGGTTTGGATTGTTTTGGTCAGGAAATTTCATTTCTATTTCTTTGGTATGGTATATTGATTGGATTTGATCATTTTGATGGAGAATGTTATGCTGGACACAATTTCTTGAATTGAATGGCTTTATGGGTGTGTGTATCTTTAATTGCAAGTTGGCTTTGAATATGTTCTTCATTTGGTTTGAAAGATCATGACCTAATTCTTGAATGATTTTCTGTCACAGATTGTTCTTGATGGGGCTGAAGAAGTATGGGAAAGGGGATTGGAGAAACATATCTAGGAATTTTGTGATCACAAGAACTCCAACACAAGTAGCTAGCCACGCCCAAAAATACTTCATCCGGCAGCTCTCCGGCGGGAAGGACAAACGGCGGGCCAGCATTCACGACATCACCACCGTGAACCTCAACGACCACCAGTCGCCCTCGCCGGAGACGAAGAAGCAGCCCTCGCCAGAGCAGCCCTCGATCCTCGCCCCGCAGTCGGAGAAGCTCCCGAGCTACCCATGGAGCCAGGCTACCAACGAGGCCGTCGTGGGGTTCGGCTCACTTTGCCACGGGAACGTGTTCGCCTCCCCGCCCTACGGCATAGGCTCGTTCGGGCAGAAGATGCACGGTCAGCACCTGCAACGGGATGTGTTTATCGGGTCCCAAAACGCGGTGTTTCAGATGCAGACGGAGCTGCACTACCCCAATGCATAGGTTGATGGATGCATTTGTGATCTTGTTGGTTTGAGAAAAAGGCATAGTTAAAATTTTTAGCCTAAAAGCTTAGCTTTTGCTTGTGATTTTTCTTGATTTTCCCTTTTTTTCCTTGTGAATATGTTGAGAATTGGCATTTGAGGTATAAAGTGTTGCTAAGTATGATGGAAAAAAAAATTATACTACATAAATATATATCAAAATGCCAAAGATTGAAAGCAAACAATCTTCATGTGATACTTTAAAAAAGATCAACCAATTATTGAAGGTTCTATTAGCCCATTTTGCTATGTGGCCAATCCGGCTAAGGCCAGGTCAGGTTCGAATCTCAGCAACGCTTCGTTTCCTTGCATAGAGCTCAGATGAGCCTATACCGTTGGAGGGTGGTGGTATATACTCGAGATCGAACGCGTTGATGGGATCTAGGATTTCAAATTCGGATGATTCACAAACAATTTTTGGGGTTTTTGCAAAAAATTAGGCTTCTTTGCAATGCTAGATTTGACTTGAATGCAAGCTTTTCAATAGAATCCCAAGAATTTCATTTTTCCATACAAAAAATAATTTTTAAACACTCCTTTTGATCTTTCTCAAGAGGATGATTCCATTTGTGTGATAAGATTCTAGATTGATTATCACATTATATAATATTTGATCATCTATTCTTTACATTTTTTGGACTAGTATTTACTCAATTTTCGTTACAATTTCAAGTTCGAATCTCTGTTGTCTTGATATAAAATTATGCCCCAATCTTTAACCCTTTTGTTAATATTAGATTAATTTTTTACCCTCTTTTTACACACGTTGGGGAATCCACTTTTCAATTTGATTCCAAGATACTGGCCACAAGTTGAGATGGTATATTCAAGTACAAAACTAAATAATTCAATGAAAATCTGAAACGAACATTATAAAGAATAACAATCCCCTTTTTTACTTTGTCCCTCCAATGAAATGAAATGGCCAACTATATTCTTTCTATCTCTTGCAATATTATCATTATCACAAGAAAAATAAAAGTCAAATGATCTCAAGATCAACAATAGAAGGGAACCTCAACCTCCAAAGGGTTAAACCAGAATTGCCGCACACACGTAGCGAGTGACACTTCCAAAGACCGAATATAATTGAGACCAGCGGTGAGATTGGTCGACCCTGGATCCACTATTGTGAGATCTAATCTTATCTCTTATTCTAGTACTATTCTGTTAGCTTATCTCATTATTTTCATGTCTAACGAATTGAAAGCTAAAGAAAAATAAATACTACTCAATTGGAGAAGAAAATAAGCAACTTTATTCCAATGTATTATCTACTTAACCAGTTCCAACCACATAAATAGTACTAGAACCTTAAAACTTTCGGTTATCCAATTGGTTTTTATCTCTATTCTTGGCTAATATTCTGATTCTTGTTGCTATAATGAATCAAAGTAAACACCATCTTTGCCCTTTGATTTTTTTTTTGTGGGGTGGGTGAGGGTTGGGGGGTAGGGTAGAGTAGGGGCCTATTCTTGATGTTATTTGGTATAAAATTTTCTTACATTAACAAAAGAAAAATGCATTATTGACATCTTTTGTCATAAATCATGGAGACATGCATAAAGAGTATATAACTTAAATATGAAGGAACGTTTGCATTCACACCCCTCTCTCTCTCTCTCTCGTGAGTACACTTTTTGGTGATTATAAAGATCAAAATAA
Organism: Salvia hispanica; assembly: GCF_023119035.1. Lineage (NCBI taxonomy): Eukaryota > Viridiplantae > Streptophyta > Magnoliopsida > Lamiales > Lamiaceae > Salvia > Salvia hispanica. The sequence continues at coordinate 28,920,195 of NC_062967.1, read as the reverse complement.
GGTCATTAAATAACAAAGTTTGTCAAATTCTGGTCAGTTCCATAAAATTTGAGAACAAAAGTTTAATCGATTGAGTTTCAATTTTTCTCAATTGTCCCATTAAGTAAAAATCGAAATTAAAGCGCTCGAGCGGGCGCATCATTGCTCCCGCTCGTCGTCAAGCCATACCCGACCGGGAACAAAGGGTCGTAAGAGTTGCTCTCCGCTTGCATGGGGAGCTGCGCGACGTCCTTAAACCAGGTCATCGGGAGCCTTCCTTGGAAGCCGTGATCCCCGAAGATGACGTCCACGACTCCGGTCCCTTCGCTGCCGGGCAGCCACGCGGCCACAAGGGCGTGCGCTTTGTTCAAGAGCTGCGGGTCTATAGCGAGAGGCCTACCGGATATCAAGATCACCAACGTGGGGACTTGATCAGCGACGGAACTGGCTAGCTCGGCTCCGTTGAAGTGAATCTTGAGGTCCAAACTGTCACCACCCGATTCCACGTACGGGGCCTCGCCCACGACAACGATAGCGAAGGAATAATCTCTCCTGTTTATGGATTCAGATGGATTTTCTTCATATATGACCTCTGTTTTGGCCCCAACAACTTCTCTTATAGCTTCCAAAATTGTAGTGCCTGTTTTATTCCAATTTATTAGTAAAATTGATTGCTTACTAACTGAAAACACAAGCAAAGTGAGAAAAAACAAAAGGAAACAGATCATTAGGTAAATAATCTTGCTAGATTCTAGGATTTTGACATGATTTTTATGAGGAAATGACATGAAATTTCATAGATATGCATCAATAGACACAAACACGAACACAAACACAAACGCATGCACGTGCAGGTGCGTGGAGAGAAAGAGAGATGAATGATGGCTGGGTAGGGAAACAAGGTCCCATATTCTGAGGGAAGGAAACGGCTGTATGAAAACGAAAGGAACGGCGTCTTGCTAGAAAAGCGAGGTCCCATATTCTGCAATGATAGAAATATATGATGTGAATCAAATTGTAGTATATTTTGGACTATGCTTTATGCACTTTTTAATTATTCTATGGACTGACTTTGGTGTTGGTTTATTCCCGTAGGATGTGGCTTGAGGAAAAATGGAGAAAGGACGAACTTCAGAGCAAGATTCAAAATTGCAGTGGATGGATGCCAAACCACATGGTCCGTGCCAAGAGAAGAATCTCGGAGCAGAGAATTAGACACGGTTCGTGTGGTAGGATGCCAAACCACATGGTCCGTATGCTAATCTTGCCTTGGTCCAGAGAGTTACATACGGACCGTGTGGTTCACAAATTCTAGAAAACAATGAAAAAAATGACAGACAATCTAATAGGGCTCGAGATATTAAGAACAAGTCGAGGAATCAAATTGACCAAAATTTCATGCCATAAGCTTCGGATATCACCAGAGGTAGGTAACTACGTTTCACTGTCAGTGCCACGATGATCGGATCAACTTACCAGTGGTTATTCTGCCGCTCTTTCCCTCCCAAGTCGCTGTCCACCCGCCACATTGATATCCCAGATCGTCAGCATGCTTCCCAACAACAAGAATTCTCTTGGCGTTCCGATCCAGTGGAAGAAACGGCTTCGTTGAGTCTGGACCGTTCTTTAACAGAACTAAGGATTTGCGGACTGCTTCACGTGCTAGTTGCTTGTGTTGCTGACATAACGATAAATGAGTTAGCCTTCGTTTTCGAGAGAGACGACAACAGAATTTAAACATGACCAAAATAACAGATTTTGGAAAGCTCACCTCACATCTTACTCTACCCAAAAGCGATGAATCACTCAGGGGGTGTTCGAAGAGGCCAGCCGCAAACTTCACTCTGAGAATTCTTACGACTGCATCATCGATTCTTGTGATTGGTATTTTCCCAGACTCCACCAAATGCAGCAAATCCGCCAGAAATAATTGATACCGCAAGGGCACCATCACCTGTTGAGACAGTAAGGATCTTGTTTTCCGACACACTTGAAATTGTTCGACAAGCAGTGATTTGTTACCATATCGATTCCCGCAGTGATGGCCGAAAGAACGCTCTGCTGATAGTTGGATCCATGAGGACTGGACAGCCTGTCGAGAGCTTCGGAGTCGGAAATGATAAACCCCTACAAGAAGAAAGAGCAGACATTTGAATTGAGAGTCGAGTCGTTTATCTAGCTCCGTGTAAGCATACCTTAAATCCGAGCTTTTCTTTCAAGATTTCGGTAAGAAGGAAACGACTACTGTGTAGTTTGGTCCCGTTCCAGCTCGAGTAGGATGCCATGATAGTGCATACTCCTTGAGCAATGCAATCAAGGTAAGGAGCCATGTGAGTTCTCTCTAGCTCGTCGTATGATGATACTGTATCGCCCTCGTTAACTCCGTTCCTGGTGCCACCGTCTCCTACAAAATGCTTTGCACATGCAACAACATTTTCTCTGCAAGTTCAATGCTCTTATCAGTCAAATAATCCATATAAAGGAAATTTCGAACTACACAGATTCTGGAGAGAGCATTTTTTTGAAAAGGAGCATTTGTCTAGTTGTTTCTACCTGCCAGCAACGAAGGGATAACCGCTCAGGTGTCCTTGGGGTGGTTGTCCTTGAAAGCCCGTGACCATCGAGGTCATCATCTTAACAATCTGAGGATCTTCTCCGAAACTCTCGTAGGCTCTTCCCCATCTAGGATCTCTACAAACCTGTTTTCATAATCTTCATTTACAATGACATAGAAAGGAAATAACTTATACTAGCAACATAAAGCAGGCAAAAAGATGAGAAAAGAGGCGAGCAAAAGTTCACTAACGACACAACAAACATATTAGCGTCGTCTGACAGTTTATCAACTCTAGTTTCACCAAAACATTCATGATTCTGTTTGATTCAGAGTAAGCTAAGATGAACGAAAACAAGTTTCGGCATCTCTATACTTCACAAGATCTTCGGTTCAACTAAAATGGGTGCAAAACTTGTATGAATTGCTATATGAGAGATTTTTGTATATCTAATGATTCAAGATAAGTTTACTACTAATGATGCTCAACGGCATCGTTCTTCCTTTCTAGTCCTCTCCAGCAAGTGCTCATTTTGTCGACTAATCCCTCCATCCCACAATAGTCTACTCAATATGCCATTTTCGTCCATCCGTCAAGTATGTGACCATTTGTTTGCAGAAACTACCCGTTATATTTTCTCTTTCTTTCCAACTTATTTACAACAAAACACGGGATGGCCCACATCCTTTATCCTTTACCAACAAAAGGTGAGACCCTTTCTCCGATGAAAAACTTATGTCTCTTTGAGATATAACTGCGAATCTATCGACTATTTTTATCAGTTTAAAATCTGTAAACACAGTGATAAGAACTAACTGAATAACAATATCAAATTGCCTCCAAGGAAACAAAAGGCAAGCTCACAGCAACACACGGGGCGAAAGTGTAGTGAATTCCGGAAGCCCTAACTTCAAGAGCTGTTGCAGCACCAATCCTCCGGACCAAGTCAGCATCCCTGCAAGCAGGCATACAATGATCCACGTAAAATTCAAGAACTTGCTTGTGTATTCGAGCTAGCGCACAGACTGAACCTGGTGGCTCCAAGGCCAATGTTATGAGGGAAAATGGTGGCCCCATAGACATTGTTGTTGCCATGAACGGCGTCAATCCCATACAGCAACGGGATCCCAAGCCGCGACTGCAGCGCAGCCTTCTGAAAAGTGTCTGCCATGGCCGCCCAATCTGACGTCTTGGCATTCTCAAAAGGCCCACTCCCACCAGCACTCAGTATGCTACCTGCACAAATCCAAACACAAGCATGTTGGAGTACGAAGCCTAGGATCAAGGCTTGCTGCTTTTGCATATACATAGTGAAATCTATGAATCGACACTGCCCCCATACGTAGATACTAAGCATCAAACTGGGAAAACAATTCATGTGTTTATGTCATTTATGTTTGTGATTACTCGCGCAAATTTCCTAACAAAATATGTTATTAGTATCGTATAACTTTGCAGAAACTCTAAACTTTATATCAAGACCTTCAGCTTGGAGCTGAAAATTCAATCCAATATGACTGAAACAACAGAAATTCAACAAATAAAGCAGCATGTTGACAAGAATTAATCAATCATTGGACAAAACTAACTAAAACACCTAATTTCTACAAAGGCAAAGCATCTAGAATCCAAAGCAAAACTACACCAACACAAGCAAACAATTTCTCCATATTCAGTTAAAAAAACTAAGGAAAGACAGAAACTTTCGACCAATTCTAGAAATAAAGAGTCAATCAATGGACAACATCTACTAAAAAACCTAATTTTCACAAAGGCAGAGCATCATTCAAAGCAAAAAAAATCTCCAAATTCAGGTAAAAAAAACTAAATAAATAGAGAAACTTTCAGCTGGTGGTTGAAAGTGACCTATGGAAAGGTCTTTAATGGCGGAAGGGGTGGCGACGGAGCGCTCAATCTGAGTCATTTGGGCGATTTTCTCGGGGAGAGTCATCTGAGAAAGGAGGTCCTTGATTCTTGCCTCGATTGGGGCTAAAGGGTCTTTGTAGACGCAGTTCATTGCTTCGGACTGATTCAATTTGGGGATTCAACAAGGAAGAAGTTGAGCTAGCTGAGGTAAGTGGATAATGAAGATTTGAAAGAGATGGTTTTTTAAATGTCAACGGCAATACCGAATCGTACTATTCTGCCCTGCCTGCACCAGGGATATAAAGATACCCTTTTTTGTTTCTTGATTTACAAAACTACAAATTTGGTGGTGTGATTTTATTATCGCTAGATTGTGATCAAAGATATTATACAAAATAACAGCAAAAAAAATATCTAAGAATTTACCAAATTTCATGATTTTTTTATCATTCAATTATAAATGGATCATTGATCCTAATTTTTGTTACTCATTCTATGTCTTCCTATCCATGTTTTGTGTATTGTTTTTTATTTTTTTACATCAAATAGAGTTTATGATTATTTTTAGATCTAATTTACAATTTTAGATCTAACTTACAATTTTATTAATAATTAATTGGATTGATTATTCTGAAATCAGGGTATATGAAATGTAGTAATATGATTCATTATATAACAATGATTTCTAATTTAACGACAAATATTACTATTAAACAATCAAATTAGTAAGACATGGATATTCTCTAATTTTGAGTAGGCAAATCTATACAAAATGGTCAGAATTTGAGAGAGAAAAACTTAGCTAACAATTAATTTGTTGAGCAAATTGAAAGTAAACCCTTTCTTAATAATAATACAATTGATCTAATAAATATTTAAGTAGTGAACCTCCAATTTAAGCTGGCATATCCTACATGCTATCGAATTGTAATAAGTTTATACAACACACACTAATGATCTTCACAATGTATATATATCTATCTCTTATGCATATATTTTCTATTTCTAAGCTAAAATTTGGGTTCACCACCTTCTTTTCCTAACCTCTTCAATTATAAACAACCATCTTCATCTTCGACACTCGAAATATTCTATCCTGCAAAATATTGCAACACAAAATGTGAATGTTTAAGCTAATTAAGGAAACATTTCATAGCCAACACAAGTAATTAACTAGCTAGTTCATACATTTCTAACTTGGAGATTGAAGCAGGGAATGATATTTTTGCTACTTGAATCCACCTCGTTCGGGCAAATACATGCGTTCGTCGAGCTCTGAATCATAGTCCCCGCTGCTTATAGAGGTGTCGTCGCGCTCATGTGATGAATCTTCCATAACCATCTTCCCCTAATTATGAATGTGTGTGAATTAATGATCAAGCTTTTTTTTTGTATATATGACTAGGTTAACGTAAAAATTAATTTATAGCATTTTCTCTTTTCTTATCTAAAACTCATTTTTGCCGCAAATTTCTTTATCACGTGTGCCTAGTATATATTATATAGGAGGTTAAGACTTGAAATCAAAGTAATTGTTGAGAAATATATAGTAAAACATAAAATTTACATACCTTGTTTGCCCTTGAATTTGCAGCCTCAAACGCAAGGATTTCTTGAATCTCGGACAGACGGGACGAGTCCGCCCACGAGTCATTGCCGTCCCAGGAGGAATTGTCCTCTTGGTAGGACATGTTCTCGCCTATTGTGAGCGGAGGGGAGCTGAGCTCGGAGACCTCAACCTGCATGTCGGAGGCAATCGAGAAGGTCATGCCGTGGCGCCTTTGCAGCTTATCGGCGAAATATTGCTGCTTCAATCTGCTTGCATTCTCAAGGGCAGAGTTGGCGTAGCTCAGATTGTTTTCTTGTAGATGCTCGTTTTCCATATTTGGGACCGAGACAGAGTTTCTTCGTATCGAGAGTGATTTCAGTATTGCTTCTCGGTTTATTCTGCAGACAGGCGTCACATCTTCGTTGGACGACCCAGTCGAGGCCTCGCTCAAGCTTAGCTCGTCTAGCGCATTAGACCTGGTGTTTGGCTCGTCGTCACAATCTTCTAGGCTAGGATCCTCGTGCACTTGGATGACTTCCTTGATCTGATCATCGTAGGGCTGATCATTCTCAAGGATGTCCAGATTCGGCTTAGAATCCGGAACCGAGTCAGACTCGGGTCCGGATTCTGCCTCAGTTGTATTACCCAAATCCGCGTCTGCATGGAAAGTACAAGCACAAAATGTTACAACATAGAAGCTAAAAAAGAATTCACTAAATTGAATTCTAGATATGTTTACCTGAGTCTTCAGTTTCTGGCCTGGGGCATTGATATCCGACATACGATTGTCGTCGTTTGAACCCGAATTCATCAATCAACGACGCGTCACCGCGTTCCTCAAAGAAATCCATGGGCAGAGAAGTGCCTAAACTGAAGCTCTCATGCCTACGAAACATAAAATCTCTGTTGTGTCCTAATGCAAACTCTTGTTGGAAACCGTCCTCTGTTAGGTTAGGTTTCTCCTCGAGTGGATCATACGGGAGGTCGAACGGATTCCTCGTCGGTTGCAGCATTGACGGGGCGGAGCCGGGGCCGGGCGAGAACGGGTGGATGGATCGGGTAGGGCTACTCCATGAGCTAATTTTTGGTATAGCAATGGGAGGCATCTGAGCCCCCATTGTTGCAACATTGTTCATCAAGGACCTCTTGACACGCTGGCTTACCACCCTCTTCGACCGCCGTCTCGCGATCAAGCTCTCGAGCCGCTCGGCCTCGGCTATGTTCATGTCCATGGCCTTACCCGCCTCTTCTCGCGCATCCTCCTCGTCTTTGAGGAGCCTCAGGCTCCTCAAGACCTCGGGGTCGTGGTAGATTGTATTGCTTATCAAAATGTCAGTGCCAGTGGCATTGGCACTGGCAGGTGTGAAGTCCGCTTGGACTTCGTGGATCTCTTTGGGGCTCTCTTCTACGAGAGCCGTTTTATCCACCAAATCCTTGTTGGGATCCGTTAGATTATATTCCTCATCGTCCCCGTACTCCTCGTATGCATCCACATCACCAACATTCCTCTTGACCGGAACGTAAGGGTCCACTCCTTGCTCGATCTCCTTGGCCTTTCTCCGTCTCACAGAGTGCACGCGCGAGAAGGCCTTCTTGAGCCTCTCCTTCCCTTTTCCCTCTCCCTTTCTCTCCTCTACAAATTGGACCATTTTCACGCCGCTCTCTCTCTCCTTTTGCTCGATCTCTTTCTCTCTATCCTCCTTGCATCTCCGCCCGTCCCGAATGTGGAGAACCACCCACGTGGAGACGGCGGGCGGGAGCGAGTAGATCATGATCCAGAAGAAGAGAGGGCAACACAAGTACACGAGGAACAAGAAAAACACACATGATGTGACATATGGATGTCCTTTGACGACTTTAAAGCATGTGTTTGTTGATGTTTTCATCATTTTCCACATGCAAAGTTTAACATCGGATGCATTAGGATCCATGTTTTTGGTCTCTCAATCAAGAATTTATGTCGTGAATTTGGATGAGATAAGGAGAGAGATTTTTTTTGTTCTTTCTCCAAAATAATAAGGAAGAAAGAACCGAAGTGTTGTTTTTGGATAGTGGAAAAGCATAATGAGAAAAGATGAGAAATTGGAAGAGAGAGAAGCTAGAAATGTGGCTGAAATATAGTTATCTACTTTTGGTTGGTAGCATTACTTGATCCTTTTTTTGAGGGCTTCTTCAATTATTCACTAAGCTTTCTCATGTTTTCCCCCTATTTCTAAGCATGCAATCACAACCAAAAGATGTGGAATGCTACAGTTGTGTGACATTATGTCAATATAATGAATTAAATCATTAAAAAAATATATAGAGAGATTTGCAAGAGGTTTGATGTAAGTATGGAAGAACTCTCATTTTCTTGAACTTGCAGTTTGACAAGTTGAATTTGAAGAGGATTTGAAAAGTTAATACTAGTAAAACATGAGTGAGATACTTAGGATCCCAAGATGCAATTCAATTTCACAACCGACTGAGAATTGAAATCTATTAAAATCTTGAATTTTCTTCATGAGTGAGATACTTAGGATCCCAAGATGCAATTCAATTTCACAACCGACTGAGAATTGAAATCTATTAAAATCTTGAATTTTCTTCATCTCTCGCTCTGATGTTATTGAATGTCTTACCAATTGAGTTGCACTTAACCGTCTCATTTTGAAAAGCTCTTCGTGGTGTTTTTGAAAATCCGTTGCGCCAAAATGCTCGGATGGAGGAGACAAAAGACGGGTAACATAGGTGGTCGGCGTTCTACTTTCACGGCTCTGTATGTTCACAAGCTCGTGTTCAAGGAAAATTGCCTCTAACTTTGGTGCAGAAAGTGGCAGTTTGTTCTTTAATTGACTAAGTAGACACAAACAATGTAGATAGAGAAACATGAATTTACCAGAAAACAATGGCTAGATACATTAGGTATCCTAGCAACATTTTCATCAAATGGTCAAAATCTGAAGCAATTGAACAACAAAGCTAGAATGGCTATAAAATTTGAGATTGCAGCAGTGGTATTGCTATCAAAAAATACAGGCTGAATCATGAGTTGGAACCTGAACCATTTAACATACACTAGCTGGTGGTTCTGCCAGTCGAGTCGAGAGCGTTTGCACCGGTCAACAGAGAGAGGGAGGGAGAGATTCACTCCGATGAATCGGTGTCTCCTTCTACCTCAGCCTCAGCTCCTGATCACAAAAAGGCAGAGACGAGTTTGAAGCAATTTATGGATGTTTGTGACTGAAGAGAAAGCAAATAATCTCAACTGCTCGAGATGAACTTGTCTCGAGATTATCCAAAACTGAACTGGCCCGAGATTAATTTTGTGAGAGCATGAGTCATAAGCCAAGACTAATCCTACGTGGCATAGTCCTTTGAGTATCGGATCATCTACCCAACCGAAGAACATTCATAAGACTCAATCTTATCAAATCAAACGTCGCCTATGGAGTTTTATCTCTAGGGTGAAGAAAACATGGCAGTGAACAAAATCAAATGATGTGGTCACAAAATAATGACATTGTTTAATCATCATCCAAACCAACAAAATTTCCAAAATACCTTCCTCAATTTTAGCATTTTTGCATAATTATAGAAAAAGAACCCTATTTTTTTGCATTTCACTAGTACTCACACTTAATCAATTCAAACACAATCAAATAATCTAAATAATCCAATCCTCCTATACTCTTATCAATCTCAATTATTCCAAAGGCTAGATTTTCCTACATAATCAAATTTCCCCACAAAAATCAAGCTCAACAAAAGCAACAAGCAAAAGAAAAAGGCAGGAAATCAACAAGCAAAAAACTGATCACACATTTACTCAAAATTCCAAAAATTAAAGGAAAGAGAATGAGAAAGAGCTAACCTTCATCTTCCTCTTCAAACTCATCTTCATCTTCATCATCACCATCTCCATCCAATCCATACCTCTCATTCAAAAAATCCACAGCTCCTTTGCTCAGAACCAAGCTCTCCGCATCCAAAACATCGAACAGATTCAGCGTTCTCGGCGTCAGCATCTTCAGCGTCCCCAAATTCCTACTCGAAAGCCTCACATTATCCGAAACCTCCGTCATCAGAAACATCGATTTCCTCTTCGGATCGAGCCCTAGCCTCTTCATCAGCGCGATGAACTCCTTCGTCTTCGGCTTCTCGAACTTCTCCTCGAAATCCTCCACCACGATCGCGTTCCCGAGCGCGCTCGCGATCGCGGTCGAGATCGCCAGCCTCTTCTCCTTCCGGTTGATCTTAATCGACCAGTCCTTGGGCTTCGGGCCGAAAATCACGCCTCCGCCGGGCCGGAGCGGCGTCCGCTGGGAGCCGCGCCTGGCGCGGCCGGTCTTCTTCTGCGGGTAGGGCTTGGCGCCGCCGCCGCGGACCTCGGCGCGGGTTAGGGTTGAGGCCGTGCCGCGGCGGCGATTGGTGAGGTCGGTGGTGATTCCGCGGTGGACGACGGCGCGGGCGGTCTCCGGAGGGGCGGATTTGAGGTTGAGCGTGGCGGAGCCGACCTGGTCGCCGTCGAAGGAGAGGATGGGGACGGTGGCGAGCTCGGCGTGGATTTTGGCGAGGGGAGGGCGGCGGCGGGGGAATTGGAGGGTTTTGGGGGAGGGGGAGGGCGTGGAGAGGAAAATGGAGGAGGAGAAGAAGGAGACTGAAGAAGGAGATGCGGTCGCCATTGTTGTTGAACAAGCGAAGAAGAAGAGAGATGTTATCTTGTTATCCTTTCCTGCAACTTCAGTGAAGAGTAGCGAAGGTTTTGCAATTTCATTTTGAAGAAAACAGCGATTTCAGTCCATTTTTAAGTAAAGTCGTGTTTAAAGACAGGTATTTCAATAGTGTCTTTTAGTATGTTATTTAATCCAATATATTAAACGAGAAATGATTTATTCAATGTGAAAATGGGCTGAATCTACATTTTTGTTTTATTAACACGAAAAAATGGGCATATGAAAATGTGAAATTTCATAATATGTGAATCGCTAATCATTCGAGATTTGGGATTAAATTTACTGATCTTTCATAATATAGGATCAAGATACGCATTAAAACTTGTGTTAATACCAAATGGTCTATTTATGTGTCCCGCTATACATTACACAATTTCAACTATAATCTTTTGTATTCTCTCTTACTTTATCAATTATGCATTAAAATTCGTGTTAATACCAAATAGCCTATTTCTACAGGACAAAGGGAAAGGAGTATACGAAAAAGGAAATGACTTATTAAATGTAAAAAATGGACTGATACATAAACTTTTATTAACACGAAAAAATGAACAATTGGAGCATATGAAAATGGGCTGAATCTACATTAAAAGTTATCCTAGTATAGTAAAGGCTCCTAATAAATTGGATGTTTAGAGTAATAAAAGCTAGCTAGCCCAACTAAGTAAATCCTACACAGGTGAGAATAATGTGTAAAAGTTAGCCCAACTAAGAGCCTCCACTGTAGGAGGACACTTTTTTTTTGTCATAGCCACTTTTTATTTGTCCACGGTAAAAAAAAAAATTTCCACAGCAATAGTGGACACTTTTGTTAGCCACATTTCACTTTATTTTTATTCTTTGTATATTCGCACTCGGAGCGAATGCCCTTCCGCCCCAACAAATTCGTCCGCCTCCGGGGCGGACGCGTCCTCCGCAGTAGCCCGCCGCGGCTAAGCCGCGATCGGGGCCGCCCCTATAGTGGATGCTCTAGGTACATGGATTGTGCGTATCAACGATGCTCCTAAATTTTATATTGAATCAACTCATTTCTATTTTAATTAATTTTATTAGAACTTTCTTACTTAATTGTCTTTATAATAGTATTTGAAAAGCTAGGACCGGGCCGGGTGTGATTGTGACACCTCGTCTTGAATCAAACTCGAGGCCCTTCATGTAGGAGGTTATTCTTTCCAAAAGCCAAAGCCAAGGAAAACGAGCGGACTAGATAGATGGTGAGTTGTGTTTGAGTGCATGAATTGTAACATTAGGCTAATCAAACACACGCTTTTGACAAAAAAGTCTTCATCATTTTTTCACTCAATTGGCGTTTTCTATTAAACGATTTATGCAATTATGCGTATTTGAATCGTCTTATGTATTTGGGGATGTCGGCCCTTTGTAGGGACTATTCCTAGTCCTTTTTCTGTTAGGAGTATTATTTATTTAGAGAGTTCCATAGTTGTTAAGAAACTTAGACGTGTAACGATCTGACTCTCAAATTGACGATTATCCTTACATACTAATATAAGTATTTCTAACGTGCTTTGTCTTTGCTTACACATTACCTCAAAAACTTCCCACATATTTAACCTTGTAATGAGATGCATGTCATAAAATAAGATTCACCTTGTTAGTATGAGTATCACCTATCAAACTTGTTAAGCTCACCCTGCTACATATTCTCAGAATCCATCTCTTTATGGTGTATTTGGGTTAATTCATATCATCCTCAGGCTTAGAAGTAGAAGTCACTCATTCTCTATGCCCTATGACCAACGTTCACTCCCTACCTTTTCCCTGAGCGTTATGTCTGATGTGTATCAAATACATGTCATATGTCGCATTATTCATAATACGTAGCATTCTTTTTAGTTTGTTCCATATAAAATGATGGATTTGAAGACATCTTTCTTATTCAGTCAAATGTAAATAATGGAGCATATATTAATCACGTCTCCTTATACTACTATTTTTCATCTCACGAATTTTAAGAAATCTGAGTTGTAAAAGCTAGCCGCAACGTGAGTCACACTTTTATATATGTTTATAATGAAATGTGAGTGAACGAGTTAATAGAATGTGAGATCTAGCTATTTATCATTAATGTAAAAGTGAAATGACTTCTATTTGCAAACAGATTCGAAATGAAAAAAAATGGACTCCTATTATCGGAAGTAGTATAATAAAAGCATATATATACAGGGGGAGAGAGGGAGATCCAAAATATAAGAAAACAAAAAAAAAGGGGGCCTAACCTAACTATCTCTTCCATCATCTGTTGAATGCACACACCATGTTTCTTGATTGCCCAAATTATAGCATCAATAATGGTTGATGTCTAGCCAAAATATCTTTTCACTTGCCATATTTTTCATGCCTCAAATTTCCACCTTATTTAACTTCAATCACTGCAATTTCTTCGGCTAAGTCACCACAATTTAATTTAGCTTCCAACATTATCTGTCCGTACGCATGTAAATGCTAATGAAATTATGTGTGATCAATTTTTAGAGAAGACTCCTTTCAAATCAAAACTGTTTCCTATAACAAAAGCTGTTGTATTTATTAAGTGTGTTTTTTTTTTATATCTATATATGATGCACACATACTTAATTAATTGATTTTCTTGAACGATCCTAGCAATTTTGTTTAATTATTACATTAACGTAACAATTATAGGTTCATATGCTTCCTGACACTAATAAAACTAGTAACACATGCAATGTGAAAGAACTGAGCGAGACAAACTAAACGTTAATATGCGAAAGATAGATTAAATGGCTTCTTTTAAGTATACACAAAATGAAAAAAGATAGAGAAAAAAATAAGAAGAAGAAATGAAACATGCAATATCAGAAAAGAAGCTTTATAAAATGTCCATTAAAAAGTTGATAACATTACACATGTAATAAATTCCAATTCTATTTATTGTAATTATTTCTTTAAAATATAGTACTCCTTGTTTTGATAGAAATATCAATTATTTGCAGCTCATAGCACTTGCTGGCTCTATAAATACTAGGGTTTCTAAAGCATATTTCATCCCTCTCTCTCTCTCCCCATTCTCTCTCTGCGTGTGAGTGTGTGTGTAAGCAATGCTCCCTGATATACTTCGACCATTTCGAAATGAAAAATCAAGGTTATATGTCTTAGACGAATTCGTCGTATATATCAATATTGACACAAATAACACTAAGCAAATTGTGTATATTATGCAGTTTTTTTCAAATAGATTTATGTGTGTCTAAGGATGCATGCATGATATATTTGCAGATATTATATGGGAAATGTTGTGGTCTTGTTTTGTTTTATAGTAATTATAAAGTGTTGTTTGGGTGGAATTTGATCAGGACCAAGAAAACAAGGTGCAGAAGGAATGAAGAAGAAAGAGAAGAGGAAGAAGAAGGGCAGGTTTATTATGTGCCATTCCACAGAGATCGACCCCCCAAACACACCTCTTTAAGATCCCACAATTATGACAGGTTATATTAATTTGTTACTTTCCATTTTCACTTTTTTTATAGGTTACTCGTAAAGTTTTTGCTTTTTTTATTATTTTTTTTAAAGATGAGAACTTATTTGCCTGTTGAAAGAAAATTATCATATCAACATGAATATCTGTTTTTGTAGTTTGGGTTGACACGAAATTAGATTAAATTTAAAACCGTGATTAGATTAATTAGTAGCAGTATTTTCTTTTTTAGAAAAAATACCACTACTCAATAATAACTCTCGTTAATTAAACCATGCACTATAATTCATAATTACAACAGATTGATGATGAGTTAATAATGATTTATTTAAAAAAAAAAATCAGAAATCACTCAAGAAACGATCAAAACCTCAAGAGAACGAGCAGCAAGGTCTCCCATTTCTCCGATCTGATCCAGCGCGTCACCGCCTCCTGCCTCCTCCACCCCCTCGCCGGCGTCTCCCGCGCCGCCGACCTCTCCGCCGCCGGCAGCGACGACGACCGCTACCGAAACGCGGCCACGGCGGAGGAGAATTATTTCAAGGAGGAGGACGACGGCGACGACCTAAAACTGCACTCCGAATGGGGCGGGGAGAAGCCGCCGCCGGCTAGGATAACGGAGGTGGAGATGCTGATGCGGCAGGTGTTCGACGCGGTGTCGGTGATGAAGCGGGCGTACGTTAGCCTGCAGGAGGCGCACTGCCCCTGGGATCCGGATAAGATGCGCATCGCCGACGTGGCGGTGGTGGCGGAGCTGCGGAGGGTGGGTCTGCTGAGGGAGAGGTTCAGGAGGAGCGTGGGAGGCGGCGGAGGGAGGTGGGGAGTGGGGGCGGCGGCGCTGCGGGAGGCGGTGGCGCCGTACGAGGCGGCGGTGGAGGAGCTGAAGAAGGAGGTGAAGGTGAGGCAGGCGGAGATTGAGAATCTGAGGGAGAATCTCAAAATGGCGACGTCGGTCGACCGTGGCAAGTGGAAGGGCAAGTCTAAGAGGAGAGTCAGCTGCACCACTCAAGGTGAAAAATAATTCTATTTTAACATATGTACACTAATATTTTTTTTTTAAAATTCATAATATACATTACAGAGATCATGAAAAAATAAAAATGTGCAGACTATTAAAATGTGATTAAATATTTCTACTTTGTAATAGCTAGAATTGCTATTAGCCACATTTTTAAACCTATAAGAATTATTCAAAGATTTGAAGAGGGAAATGAATGTAATGTATTATCTGCTGAATATATATCATCTCAACAGTGGGAGCTGCTCCAGCAGTGGAGCTATTTGAATCAACAATGGGTTTAGTAAAAGAAGCCTCCAAAGCCTTCACATCACTCCTCCTCTCCCTCATGCGCTCGGCACACTGGGACATCGCGGCGGCAGTCCGTTCCATCGAGGCGGCGTCTTCCACCAACGCCACCATGAACAACCCGACCATCACCACCACCTTCACCGACTCCATAGCTGGTGCCAGCCACGCCAAGTACGCCCTGGAGTCGTACGTGAACCGCAAGATCTTCCAAGGGTTCGACCACGAGACGTTCTACATGGACGGCAGCCTCTCCTCATTGCTCCACCCGGACCAGCACCGCAGGGACTGCTTCACCCAGTACAGAGACATGAAGGCGATGGACCCGGTCGAGCTCCTCAGCATTTTGCCTGCGTGCAGCTTCGGCAACTTCTGCTTCAAGAAGTACCTATCTATAGTGCACCCGAAGATGGAGGAGTCGTTGTTCGGGGATCTGGAGCAGCGGCAACAGGTGCTGGATGGACACCACCCGAGGAGCCAGTTTTACGGGGAGTTTCTCGGGCTGGCTAAGGGGGTCTGGTTGTTGCATCTGCTGGCATTCTCCCTCGACCCCCCTCCGAGCCATTTTGAGGCGAGCAGGGGAGCCGAGTTCCACTCGCAGTATATGGAGAGCGTGGTGAGGGTCTCCGGTAGCAACGGAGGATCCAAGGTGGGGATGGCCATGGCCGTGGGGTTCCCTGTGAGCCCCGGTTTCAAGGTCGGGAACGGCTCAATTATCAAGGCTAGGGTGTATCTGGTGCCTAAGATCTGATATCTGGTGCCTATAATTCTGCTATGTATTGTGCTTCGGATTGTGCCTAATATTTTGTGTTGCTATTTGCTATATATATCAAGATTATGATCAAGACTTAAGTACCATGTAATTCATGAATCTTGGGATATATTTAATATGAATATAATGAGTAACATATCTTAATAATACAAATATTCTATTGTTACAATCTTAAATAGGAGAATATATTAACACAAACAATTCTAACCTCTGGAGATGTGCTCTCTCTGGCTTCATAAGTCCAGCAAAGTTCTCCATCGATGAAAATGCCGATTCCACATGATAAAAGCATCATTTTATTGGCATGTATATTTGCTGTGATACTGAAAAAAGGAACCTTCTAGAAGTGCTTTTGGTACCAGCTGGGAGAATCTCACTGTCCCGTTGCCGAACAAACGAAAGAATAGGTGGTAATAATATGTAGTCTAACTTATCAATAGAAGAATAATCTTTTCACCTGCAAAAGAGATGAAAGATGGCATTTATATTTGGAAACAGATTCTGAATCTGCTCTCATTCTAAACTCATTGTGAGATCATGATGACACTGCAGGAGGTGTATCGTCTTACTTGTTCGAGAGTCAGAAACATGATCACATTCCACAACCCAAGCCGGCTGAAATTTGGTAGGAACCCCTTGTAGAAGGCAAATAATCCCTGCTAAGGAGAGTGCATTGCCATCGTTATAAAATGCAGTATAAAAGTTAAGTCACCCAAGTTTTTAATGTCTCTGGAGAAAATCAAAGATAACCAACCCTACCTCCGTTTTTAATGTTTTGAAGAAGCAATCGATAGTGCCTTTATAGACTGAATCTCCCATCATTCTAGATTTAACCTGAAATAGAAAAAACATAAAATTCTTATGGGAATTTATGCAATCCCTCTACTCATAGATAGTACTATTTGGATAAGAAATGTACAGCCGCAGTTTACCAAATGAAAACATAGCAAAAAATTGTTAATTTTTTATTACTTGAGCGAAATCTAACGTAGAACCTATAGGACCATCGACGGGCAGGTATGAGGTCATCTTGTTGTTATCATCCAATACCTAAAGCTGACTTCAGCAACAAAGAATCAAGAGAATTAAGACAGTGAACTTCTATGAACAGAAACCAACTTATGATTGGAAATGAAGGTGCTTATTGTGAATGCCACAATTAGGAAGATTTCAAGAAATAGATTCTTAATGCATTCGGAGAATCTTGACAACTAGTAGATCATAGCTGAATAGCAGTTTGAAGGAAAATTAAAAAAAATTTAAAAAAAAATTGAAACTAATAAAGTTGTTTTTTCCTTACAGTGGATTTAATTACAAGTTAGATCTGCATTGTACTTTAGTCAGTAACTCGCCAAGAAACATTTAATAATCTGAAGTGAAAAAAGTTACCACATCAATTGGGGAGCCAATACAGACAGCAAAGAATCCTGCACCTAAACCAGCTAAGATATGCGTTAGAACATTGTCTGTGAATCCTGGAATTTTCAAAATTGTCTGCATATGGGATAGAAAAAATTAGAGAAGTAGAACACGACATGTCTAGCATAGGATTCAAGAAAGCCATGGAAAACAAAAAGGGGGGAATCTCACCTCTTTGACTTGATCATAACTAGCCAATTCAGCAGCATTTACAACAGCATTTCTTGCAATGTTTGGCCCAAGCCCTGTCCACAAAGCTCCCACTCCTTCCTGTTAAACATCTGGCACTCAATGAGTGGGTAAGCATATTGAACTCACTAATTACTATAACAAAAATAACCTGCTTGACTATGGAATAATATGCCTGCAAAGCACCACTATAACGCCTCGCCACTCCAACCGGCAATTTACCCTCAGCTTGAAGCCGAACTTTGACGAGGTCAGTAGGATTTGCCACGATTATTGCTATGGCACCTTTTGTTTTGGACAGAATAGTTGTTATTACTGGTTCAGATTATTTACGCAGAATTAATGACATCAAAAGAATGATCGTTTATTCACCAGTAAGAAGAGCAGCTAATACTTTATAGAACAAGGGAATATCTGCTGAATTAGTTCCAGAAATGAATGCTTTCACCTGTGAGAAGGATCCCTTTATTAGATCCTAAAATTACACCCATAACTAGAGCATTAAGAATGACAAAAAGGCAGCATTAATTATTCATACAGGCTGATACAGTCCGACTCTTAAGCCTCCATAAAGGAATTGCCGGTGCAAACCAGGTACCACCCCATTCCAAAGTGCAAAGAACCCTTCTTCTTTTGCAATGGTAGTAAGTGTACCCAACAAGCCCTTGTATTTTGGTGCGGCTGTTGAGTCCCCTATAGGAACTCTCTTTTGGAGCTGAAGCCTTACTTTAGCAGTATCTAAAGGAATAGTACAAATCTGCACATGAACACAAGGTGAAGAGTCAATCCTAGCCCTTCAAAATTAAAGTTTAGACATCAGAGCTGAGAGTAAATGGGTAAAAACTTGTGAGAAAAGGAGCAGAAGGTAGAAGAGAACTTTTGTAGAATAACTTATTCTGTGCAAGATATATTGTTCAATTAATATCAATTATCGTCAACTAACCTAACACATTATCCTCACAATTATTAACCAGCCACTTGGCACCTCAGACACAGCTCAATATATAGCCAGTTAGTTTTAGATATTCAAACTACTAAATTAATCCCTTTCTGATTATAGGACACAAAATTCACAACTGTACGGATTAGCATTACCCTGTGGATTAAAGGTAGCTTATTTGAAAACTACAATGTATTTAGAATATCCTCTGGGAAGCAGCAAGTCACAAGAAGTCAGATTTTGATTTTTCAAAGAAAGTAGTTTTTGAAAAAAAAAATGTATTTTATCAAATACTATATGGTGCATGTTAAATTGAAGTAATACGAATCTGATCCACAAATTTTGTTTCTGACTCTTCCGTAACTAAACTACTCTTTACATTACATTACAATGTAAATTGCACAACTCCATCTTATCACTGATTACAGTTCATTGAATCGTATAGGAACCAGGCATACTATTACTGAGCATAATCACAAATTTGATCTCGGCATAAACTGAATTCAGAACTAAATTACAACTGCATCTCAACTTAAATGCCCTATTATCCTTACCTAGTTCAAAAACAGAAAAGTATCCAAACACTATGCACAGCATCAAACATCAATACAACTTCAGAAACCTAAAATCCAAATTATTTGTAATTCTCCAAGTGCACTAACTGAACTGCGATCAAATTAAAGAAAAAAATGCTCAGAAAACAGCATCAGCTGAAAACATGTATCGAGCTACAGACTGAGAAAATTAAATCTAGAAAAATTACAGCATCACACACTGTGATAAGAGGCTGCTAAACAACCAATGCAATCGCAAATGAGCAATACTGGAAGTGATAATAATTCTTCACCTAATTAACATTTGCAGTAAACACGGTAAAATTCAAATGAACGGAGAAAGACGATACCTCGGCGAAACAGGCGGCGAAAGCGCTGCAGGCGAATATTCCGGCGAAAGAGATCTGCAACGGATCCGCCATTTGAGATCAAAATAGTTCAGTAGCTGTTTGCCGTCTCAAAGATAAATACTGTTGAGTGTTGAGTGAGATACGAGAAATTATATTTTTGTCAATATAAAATATCGAGAAAATGATTAGCTCTTTTTCATTTATTTTGGATTTATTACAGTTAGGTCCTTTTACTTTCACTAATATAATTTCTGCCCTTTACGTTCAAAGACGATACTATGATTTATGAAAAATTCAATTTTAAAATAGTTTGTTAATATTATAAGGATCGTAACTGATAATTTGGACTGTAATTTTTAAATTCTTGTCTATTAATCTACCAAACCAAACCCCTCTAAAAGTATTTATAGGTTTATATATTATTCACATGAGTAAATAATGCAATATACTCATTAAAATAGTTTTCTTTTACTATTATTAATTTATATTTATGAGCTAACTTCTCACCTACTTTTCCACGTGTTACATTTTCTGAAATATACTCCCCACTAAAGGTCAACTATCACAACTAACAATTTTACTTTAAAACTGTATGACGAATATTATATCCTTTTTAAATGAACTTTCTAACTTACCAACAAAATAAATTGTATGCTTCACCTTTTTCTTTTACTTTAGCATAAAAGTGTTCGTGATTGGTAGTGGAGAGAGTAATCTAAAATTTATTCTTGTAATTTAACAAAATTGATCTAAGTTCGATGTAACGTGAAAATTAAATTGACATAACTAGAAGACAGATAACACCAAATTTTGGAACTGTGTGCGTGTCATGTCCCAATCAATTCGGAAATACTTATGATAATTACTTATTTATATATATATATATATATATATATATATATATATGGGTGCGTTAAAATGACAATATTTCTTAAAAAATTATTTAATCTGTGAACCTTGCATTTGAAGGCTACTTGATAATATAACGCTTATTTAGGCTAATGATATCAATACATTTAGACTGCAATCTATAGAAAAATTGCAGTCTAATGTATTGAATATTGCAGTCCGTGAAAATTTACCCTTGAGCAATTTTTATGATTGCCACATGGCAGCTTATTATTCGTCCACGTGTACAAATAATGACTAGGAATGGTGGTATGGTGTTACTTTAAGAGATGTTGTAATTTTAACACAATCCATAATATATATATATATATATATATTTCACAGTATGATGTTACGACGTACATTTACTGCACAGCATGAGTTTTATTTTATTATAGTCACTAAATTTTAAAAATAGTATAGTAAATAACGACTTAGCATTTGAAATAATGATATTAAAAAGTTGTTCGTTACAAAAACAAAAATTAAAAATTAAAAAATATCCAAAAGATATAAGTAATTCCAATTATAATTAAATAATGCTCATGGGTGTTAATCAGTTTCAAATGTTAATTTCGCATCATTATTATTTCCCTGAATTTTTATTTCTTATTTTTCCATTTTAATTTAACATTATTATGCAAATAAAAAACATAAGAGTTCTTTACTTAGCATAAAATAGTTGATACAAAATGGCAAACGAAAGAAGCATCATCAATGGACAGAACCAATGCGGTCGGATTCAGTAAGAAGGTGATTGCGAGAGTCGGAAGGCATAGGAGGTGAAGTAGCCGTCGCTGACAATTAATGGCGGACGAAAAAACGAAAGTAAACCCCAACCCCGAAAGATTTGGGTGCGGGTCAGTGGGCGGAGCTCTTAAAGCCGAATTTAATGGAGCTTTCGTCTGTGAGGTCAGCGATCCTCAACCCCACTTGGATCCGACATTGGTCATCAAGCCACCACAAAGGCACTAGAAGTACCCGTGAAATGCTTGATCGTTCCCAGCAGATTCTTCGAAGCACCAAAATGCCTAATTCTGTAGACACCTGCAGCAGCTGTTTGCGGCACAATCCACTGTATGGTTGCGTGGCTTTGAGCGCTGAGCTTCGAAGGCCTCGACCATATGAACCGGAGGCAGAGGTCGTCATCATCGTAGGCAGGCTCCCACGTATCCTTCCCCCTGAGGATCTCTACTAGCGCGAACGTCCCTTCGGTCAGGAGATCGTTCCTGGGGCACGCGGACCAGAAAGTGACCGTCACATTGTCGCCTCTCTTGAAGGCTGCGTTTTTGGGTACGTCCGCGCTCACGTCCCCGAACTGTTTGCCGATTGGAGTTGCATCCACCACAACTGGTGGGAGCAGGCTTATCTGCTTGTCGAGCAGATCCGGGGGCTGTGGGCCCGGCTCAACTGGCTTTCCAGTGACGAGGGACGTGGCGAGCTTCTGGAATACTTGGATGTAGGCGCTGAGGGTGTGAGGGCCGTACAACGTCGACGCACCCTGAATACCGGGAGGAGAGCCATATGTTAGAACATTGAGATATGCCTATGTTTTCAAATTCAGCATATACAAGATAGAGAAAGCATAGTAGTATTAAGTATTTCATGTGAATTTGCAATTCAAGTTATTACATATTAGTACTATATATCAATATCAGTGCAGAAATGTCTCTCTATATGAAGTATTTTTCAGAACCAGTTTCTCACCATTGCATTTAAGTTTACTAGCAGACTCAAGTCTAGATACAAAGTCTTGCTAATAAAATATTTTTGTGAAAAATGTGAAAAACATAACTTTTCAAAATTCATTAAAAATAAAAGCAATTCACCTCATATCTTTGCATCTGGTACTCCTCATATGTGGTGACGTATTGAGAATATGTATTTGTCAAGCCAGCTATAACTACGTGCACATTGCTGCCGAACTCTTTGCTACTTCCGCTCATGAGAACTTTTTTCACAGCATCTCGAAGGCGTCTTCCGGCCATTGTAGTGAACTCTGGTACACGAAAGCAAAAAAATCAACAATTTAAAACTATAGAGCAAGCAGACATTTTCTTTTCCTTCAGCATAGCAATAAAATTTAACTTCCATATAAAGGCAACGGTTCGCATCTCTCTTATCTTCCTAGTAGATATATTTCGAGCATTATAGCAATACACGAAACTTTTATAAATTCCAGAAGAATAAAGAACTAGAAATGTGAGACCCAATCATATTTACTAACAGTGTACGGAAAAGGTTAAGTCGAGCTCTTACCCCCGGGCACACTAAGAATGACCATCTGTCCGATCCTCAGAATCTGAACCGGAAGTATTGAAGGCTGCAGTCAAGATAAACTTATGGTCAATATGAGGCCACGAGTGAAAAGCAAGCGCAGCAAAAGAGTAGCTTTTAACTTAAAAATACCAAATTTGACACATTACTCAGAAAGTAAGGTTGCAAAGAGTCAAGGCCATTATCAGAAAGACCAAAAATAATTTATTGCAAGACTTTTACTGACCGCCCAGTCATAAGGTTGTTTCATTTCGCCAGTATCCAGTAAAATGGGCTTTGGCTGCTGACAATCCACTTGTTCCTTAGTAGGAGTTTTGAGCACGTTGCGGACAAGTTTCCAAAACGCATTACCCTGAGAGAGAGGGGGAAACAGATTAATAGGTGCCACATGAGAGCAGAAACTCATTTAGCAAAACCGACCGGTATACCTGGTTATCGCCTTGCTTAAAATCAAAAGCCCCTGGCCCATCAGTTGTACCAGCAGCAAATGCAAACCCCATAGCAGCAGGACATGTTTTGACAGTAGTGGTACCTCCACCTTCTTTTGGAATTGTGACTTCGAGATTAGAGAAATCAACATAAGTATGGATATAATCAATCTTCCCATTTAACTTTTCTGATGCTGCACTGAATAGCTCGACTGCTTTCTTGAATTGTCTTTGTCCAATAATTCGATTACTTTCAAATTCGTCTGGATACCTGACAAGCAAGAACACATCAGGATTTTAATTTATACTCCAACATAATTGTATAATATGTAAGTCGACATACCCAGGTCCTCGACCATAGCATAACTCATTCTTTCCACCACATGTACTAGAGTTGAAATCACAAGGTACCCCTGTGTCAATACAGAATGCACCGAGCACATTCGGACTAACATCTCCACAGTTGGTCTGACAAAATGCGGATACAAATTTAGGCCTATCAGCATGCCTCAGAACACTCCGCACGCGTCTTGCAAGGCTCAAAAACCTGGTGGTTGATTTGCCCGGCAAAGACTCAAAAGAAGCAGCAAGTTCTAGTAATTCATGATCTGCATTAATACAATCCACCAAAAAACTAAATCATCTACTCATATTGGTGATTCTTTCCTAGATATAAAATTAGGTAAAATAAACAATAACGTTCCTTTTTACCTAAAACCAAAGAAGGAAGGATTTTCAAAATGAACGATTGGGACCTCTATAAAACTTTTTCTACAAAAGATCACTTATAACTTACAAATGATTCTATATCAATGTAATGCTAATAACGGAACTCAAAAAATATTTGAATACTTACGATTGTCGTTAGCAATTCGAATAATGTTTGAGACTCTTCTGGGAATTCTGTTAGGCTCGGATACGTCAGATGATGTGCTTCCACCGTTGTTCTGATCAGACCAGTCTTCCATAAATCGTGCTGCAGCTCCTTTATTGTCCCCACTAATCAATGAATTTGTACGGCCCATTGAAGTTCCATGGGTTGCAAACCAGTTGAAGCTGCCAACTGGTCCCCATTCATTATCAACAAACTTCAAGAGGGTCATCTCTTTATCAACATCATACTTATATTTATTGCGTTCTGCAGCTGGATTATTAAGGTAAGCACTTGGACTTCTATTTATACCAGCATCTAAAAGTTCCCCTGTAATTGAGGATAAATTTGTGAGAATGATGTAGAGGTAGATAGCTGTCTACAATACAGAACAACCTGGTTAAGCATATCACAGCTCATGAGCAAAATTTCCAGAAGGAACATATGCAAACACAGAAAATTGACATTAAGCTCGGAGAAGAGGGCTATACACCACTCTTCTAGTGAGGAAAACAAGCAAAATGAAAGAAGATATAAACCATGCTTAATGAATTTGTCTTCTGCCCAACAAAAGAACCTAACAAAACAGAAGTAAAACTATAAATTTCAAGATCACTTCGATGCAGCAGATGGTGGACAAAATAACACACATTGGCATATAACTGAAGTCCTTTTACAGCTAATTAGATTCTTTTTTTCCCATTTTCAGGTGGAATGGAACTAAACATCTACGGTCAGACAGAAATTTTTTACCTTTATTCACATATACTGATCCAGGTCTAATATTATCATGAGCTTGTATGATGGTCTGTTCAATGCCATCAACAAGGGCATCAAATGACTGGCGCACAAAACCAAGAGATGTTACGATGTACACTATGTACTGGAGATAACCTCCTGGGCCAGAGTGGGTGTGAATGCCACTAATGGCAACATTCTTTTCTGTGTAAAGATCTCCATACCTGCAGTAGCATGAAAACGACCGCCTCTTATATAAAATCCAATCCAATCCTACACGCTATAACATCATGCAAAGATGCTGCTAACTACAAGTTTAAAATAAAATCAAGTAAACCAGATGGGTCTGAAAGCTTTCCAGAGTTATGATCAGAACATCACTTTCAATTGCATGATGAAGACTAAATATCTGCAAACCTAATAAGTTGCTCAATAACTACCTTGCTTTCAATCTCTCAAGAACTTTAATAGTCACCAGTTGTGAGGCCATACAAGCATCTAGATTCACAAACAGAACTCGTTTCCCCTGTGGCTCTGCAACAATGAAGGCCCGAGCTCGCAACCTGAAGTGGACACCCGATGTCACCTGATCCGTGTTCGCATACCCCATCATGTTGACATCAGCAGCCGGTCCAGTAATGTCATAGCTTCCGAGCCCCATTAGGTAGTCGGAAGCCATCCCACTCTCCAACAAGAGCAATAGCAATATCGGTAACCAAATCATCCTCACAGATCTCCCCATCTTTCCTCTACCCTGAGCCAGTTCTCTTCAACCACCTAATCACTTCTGCACATATTTCTTCAGCAAATGCGTGAATTTAGTAGTTCTAGCTATGAGCTGTTACATACACATATAATCATTGGCAAGTGACCAACATAACACAAGAGTTTAAGCAGCAAACATCCAAACGAAGCATCAAACTGCTAGAAGATCTTAAAAAGGGATAAAGACAAATTGATCCGCAACAGAAAATTGATTCAGCTGCACCGTAACGGCAACGCAATACTTAGAAAAAAAAATTATACTCCATCAAGTTAGCTAATAAAACCTAAATTGTGTTCACAAATTCAAATACAACGCCGAAATTAGCAGCCAGAAAATGACAACACAACAATTGCATAATGCGCCAAGTCATACGTCGAGCACGAGCCAAATTAGGACGAGATATGGATCGATCGAATGCTTACATGTGTAATCAGCAATCGCGACGAAGCTGCGAGGAGACTTGAATAATGCTGAAGTGGAAATTGAGTGAAAGCGACCGTAATGGGAAATGGAGAAGAAAAAAGGAAGGCTTGACTTGGAAGTGAAGAAGTTTATGAGTGTTCTCACATGCTTCAGTAGTGGAGGAGTGGCGGTGGCGCGTGGTGGTTGGAGGTTGCGAGGCGGCGGTTGTTATGTTTATTGATTTTCAAATAAAATATTAACAAAATTGTTTATTTTTTAGTAATGGAGCTGAATTTTATTAATACAACCAGTTCACGTGATCATTCCATGGATTGTATTATAATGTAGTGGCCATTTTTGCTAAGTTGAATTACAGCGCGGGGCTGATGATCGCATTTAATTACCCTCAAACATCCTTTTACTATGATTTTTTTTTTTAAATATGATTGATTTTCAAATAAAAAAATACTAATCGATTAGTGAATTATAAGTGCGCACTTTCTGTAGTTTAGAATAGTGATAAATGATGATCGCATTTAATATGCACTCCAACAACTTTTTATACTAGATTTTTAAAAATTAATTACTTAAAAAGTTTGAAGGCAAAACAACTTTTTATAGAGATTTAGTTTTATTTAGGAGTAACTATTAAGGCAAAAAAACATTCCGTTGCCGGGACTTGAACCCGGGTCTCTCGGGTGAGAGCCGAGTATCCTAACCAACTAGACTACAACGGATTTGTTATACAAGTGTTAAAATAATTTTTAAGACTATTTTGGTGGGCTTATAAATGTTAGGCAAAATGGTTAGGGAGGTTTTGCGAAGTTACTAAGTTTTGTAGCATGTATTCTATGATATGGTTGTGCTTGGAATGGAAGATAATAATGTAGCTCAAGGAAGAGGAAGAATGAAAATTAAGAAAGTAACATTATCGAGTTGAACTACTTAGTTGTGTGATTGGCATATTCATGGTCAAGTTCGTGAACTGAATTAACGGTTTGATGAAGTCAGCACATATTTATGTTTATATTTGACATGTTTCGATTTTAGAGATCTGGACTAGTTATTTTAATTGTGAGGTGTTATTCGTCTGAATTTTTTAAAATTATTTTGTATGAGTTGTGAAGTAACTTGATACCTTTATTTTCGATGTGGACATAGATATAAAGATTTTACGAGTATTAGAAATTAGATGGTTTGCTTATAATATGTTTTCTATAAGTTTAGAAAAGACGTGTTTGTAAGCTATTTTGACTCTAATTTAAAACGGATCCGGATCCCCTGTCGTGCTAAAAGTCACAGCAAGGGATGTTGTGTTTTAATACACACATATTTTATTCATAAAAAAATGTTAAAATATTAAGCTTATTCATAAAATAATACTCCCTCCGTCCCGCTTTAGGAGTCGCGGTTAATCAATTTTGGGTGTCCCGCTTTAGGAGTCTCGGTTGAGATATATTAATAAAAAATACCTACAAAGTGTTAAAACTGGGTCTCAATATCCACTACAACTAATAAAAAAGTGTTAAAAGTGGGTCCTAACATCCACCACAACATTTATTTATCGAACACTCAATTAAAATGGGTCTCAACATCCACCACAACATTTATTTATCGAACACTCAATTAAATTGGGTCCCAACATCCACTACAATATTTATTTATTACACACTCAAACACTTTTTTCTTAAAACATGTGTCCGACTCAATCGGGACTTCTAAAACGGGACGAAGGGAGTAGCTTTTCTATAACAGCACCCCCTGCCATGGCTTTGAGTACAGCAGGGGATCCAAACCCAAATTAAAATTCTACTCAGACAACACTCCCTTTGGTCATTAAACTGAAATAATTGATATAGTACGATTTTTGGTGGATGTCCTTAAATGCATACATTTTCTACTTGTGTTGTGTGAACATTCACTGCACACATTGCAATTGCATGGACATTGGAAATTTTCCTTTCAACTTTCCTTTCTTTCTTTACCACAATTTCTCACCGAACTTTATCAATTATTGGTACCATTCTATACGTGTCTACCTACAATTACATTTTTTATTTTAACTCGATATTTAAAGTGAAGGTCTCGATGGGAAAAAAATAAAGATTTTGGTTTTATTGTCATAACCTTTTTAATTCAGAAGCTTGATAGTTGCCTTCGAATTTTCTAAACTAAGTTGAGCACGTACTGGCGTGCTCTATTGTTATAGGACATTGTTGCAGTGGTTGAATACAGGGACGGATCCACCTTAACATAAGGTGGGGCAAATGCCCCTCCTCAAATATTTTTAACATATGCTATTTTTTCAATATTGCATTTCTTTTTTTTGAAATTTCTTTATATTTGCCCGTTCTCAAATTCTTAAATTTCCCTTGCATATAATTTTACCCCGTCCATTTATAATCTTGGATCCGTCCCTGGTTGAATATGTTGTGATTTCACGTTGCAGCGTGTAAGACCATGCATGTAACATTCCTTAGTCAAGTACCGAAGAATTGAATAAATAATACTCCCTCTGTCCATGAAATGTTATCTAAGTTTAACTTGGCATGGGTTTTAAGAAATGTGAAGAAAATTGAGTTGAAAAAGTTAGTGGAATGAGGATCTCAATTTTATATAGTATTAGTTTTATAATAAAATGGGAGTATAAAGAGTTAGTGGAACGTGAAGTCCATTTACCAAAAATAGAAAGAAAAAAAAATAGCAAAGTGTACATCTTTTCACGGACAGACCGAAATGACAAAAATGGACAACATTTTACGGACGGAGTGAATATCATTTTGGAATATGCTGTTTGCATGTAACCTACTATGGTAGTACAACATTTTACAAAAGTAAGTGCTAAACATACATCAAATTGACATTGTTTACTTTTTAATTTGATAAACGAGTAAGGAGTATTACAGACTAGGCTAGACCACTTAATTGTCCGATTAAAGTTTGTCATGGGATATTTATTTTAATTTTTTAGTGCTTGGTGTTTAAGTGTTATGAATGCGCTCAAAATCAAGTGAATGGTAGTGTAAGTGTTCCATAAATCGTTGTATTGAGGAGTTTTTCATACTAAGCCTTTGGTTATATTTTCACTTATAATTCTTAATTGATTTAAAAATATGGATATCGCTATGCTTATAATAATGATGCGAGGCCCAGTCTGCGGATTATATTTAATACGATCAAAAATATTAATAATATTTATAAATGGGGGTGTAAATAAGCATATGCATTATTTTCTAATACTAGTATAATTAACTTTTAGAAAGGGGAGATAAATATTACTCCATACAAACAAGTCATAACCTTCCATAAATTAAAACGTAGAATAAGACTAACAAGACACGCCACTAGATTCTTAAGTGAATTATAGGCTGGATGATGGTATCATAGTAAAGGATGTGACAGGCCACGTATTTTTCTGATAAATACTATACCTACAATATATAGTAAGTATGCATTAAATTTCAATTCTAATTTCTGATACATACATTTAATTGTTTATGAATGTTTTAGGTAAATGTGATTTTTTAAGTATTGATCAAATTGGGAGTCATAAGAAATTAATATCCATGTGCAAAAGGTCAGAATAGATAAGATTGTCTATTTATTTTCCTAATATACCATTATTCTTGACTCATTCATGAGAAAAGTCTACGTTTTATCATCCTTTATTTATTTTGAGCTTTTACACTAGTTTCATTAGTCACTTATTATTCTTAATTTCAAATTAATCATATCATTTCCAACTAACTAAAGTACTTTAGCTCTACATTGACAAACAAACTAATTATTATGCCATATGTAAACATGCTAATTTTGTGAAAAGAAGAAAATAAATGATACTACTACTACTACTGATTTACATCTTTATTTAATAATACTATTAATTTAATAGAGATATTATAAGATCTCAAATGTACTGA
This sequence comes from Salvia hispanica, assembly GCF_023119035.1. Taxonomy (NCBI): domain Eukaryota; kingdom Viridiplantae; phylum Streptophyta; class Magnoliopsida; order Lamiales; family Lamiaceae; genus Salvia; species Salvia hispanica. The sequence goes on along the minus strand of NC_062967.1, from coordinate 28,890,257 downwards.
TAAATTTTCCAAATCCCAGCTCCCCAGGATCCCAACACTTATAAATAAATGGGATAATAATTGTGCGCGCGAATTGATATTTTTTTCTTATACTAAGATTCTAAAGTGTCCCGATGCAATCCAAAACAGTCTTCGTGGGAGTGGTTTGCTGCGCCTGGAAGCAACATTCGGTTCGAAAATAAGACGAAGATCTTTCACATCAACGTTATAAAGCTCTAAAAGTTCAAATCAAAATAATGTTCAATTCAGAAACAAGGTGAAAACCATATGTATCAATAATATACAACCCACGGTTAGATATATTTAGGCTTTAGCAGTTACTCTTAAAATGCGATAATTAAATTAAAAAAGCGTAGAAAATAACAATACAAAAACGATATTTATTGTTTCAAAAATCCTAAGATAATTGTTATACTGGTAATTAAAGTTGGAGGGAAAAACAAGTAAATAGAAAATGACTTTGGGTAAAAAAGAAGTAGTCATGGCTTATTGGGCACGTCACCACTGCCGCAAGATTTCATGGAAAAAGACAGGAAACAATATATATGCTTCCTCTACTTTTCATAGCTTTATTAATATTTTAGCTAATAAAGCTATAAAAGTTTGAAATTGGATTGATTTAGGAAAGTAGATGTGTTTATGGGAATTACATTTTCCTACAATTGGTAAAAAAGAAAGAATCACTACATTTAACTTTAATCTTTGAATCAGTATTTTGTTTAACTTTTTTTACATCAAGATAATTGAAATAATGGAAATTTCTCTCCATCAATGTTAATGATAAAATGCTACACAATTATTAAAAAGGTTGTTCTCTAACTAATACTAGGTCGGTTACTATCCTACAAACAATCTAAATATCAAAATAAATTTGCATACAAATTTTATTTTCTCAATAATAAAACGCAACCCACCTTTAAAAGTTTAAGTCTCCTCGAATGCATGTTAAAAGCAATCCAGATATCACAATAAAATTGCATACAAATTTTTTGTCCAATACAATGGGCAAAGCCTTATGGAATAACTAGCTAAATAAAATGTACTACTTCAGCTTATAAAAGTGTCTAAATTTCCCATTTTCGAATGCATTCTACTTTATGCTTTCAATTTATTTAGCATAAAAAAACAAATATCGTCGCACGATAACAAATGTGACCATTTCTCAGTTGTTGAAGTTTAATAATAGCATTATTTTCCTGATTTTCAATATACTTTTTTACCACGATTGATTGTAACAATTTTCGGCTGCTAAAAAATCTTGATTCGGAACTAGACCGGTAGAACTAATATCCAATTTCAGTCCATCCCAAAAGAATAACTTATAATTTGAAACCGAAACATGCAATCCAATTCCGATCAGAACCGGCGATTCTCATTTAACAATGCATCCGCACATTGTAGTACACAAAATTTAATTCCAAACAAAAAGGAATGCATCGTATATTATTATATACAATCCGACTCCAAACAAAAGGGACGATTCAGATTTAACCATACATCTACATATTACTTCTTCCGTCGGTGAATAGAAGTCTTGTTTTTTCATTTTAGTCCGCCAGCAAATAGAAATCCCGATTCACTTTTACAATAAATAATACTCCCTTCGTTTTCAAAGAATATGCACTTTGTGTCGACACGGACTTTAATGCAAAATCGGAAAAGTAAGAGTGGTAGAGAGAAAAATAATTAAAGTATTATTAGTGGAGAATGAGTCACACCTTAATAGAAAAAAAAGAGTTCCTAGAATTGGAAAGTGCATATTCTTGTTGGACGGACTAAAAATAAAAGAGTGCATATTCTTGTGGAACGGAGAGAGTAATAAGGTCTCACATTCCACTAACTTATTCCACTCGCATTTTATTTAAAACTAATACTAGTATATAAAATTGAGACTCATATTTCAATGACTTTTTTCTTATATTTCTTAATATTTTTAAAAATTTGTAACCCTAAAAAATAAGACTCCAAATATAGAACGGTGGGAGTATACACTACTTCCAATCCCCTTTGGACAACAAAGACAAAATGATCTGAAGAATACGCAATTGCAAACAAGCTCTAATATTCATGGGAAATTGTAAAAAGAAAAGCCAAAAAAGGCAAAATCAGAAGAAAAAGTAGCTTAAGCTTAGAGTAGAAAACTTGACACCAGCATCATCTTATTAAACATCTCTCTGAGCTCCTCACACATGGCTGCAGCAGTTGCTACACTTACACCACCCTAAAACCCTAACCAAAAATGGGAAACACTCTGCAAAAGCTCCCCCAATCCTCGCAGCAGCAGGAATTACAGCTCCACAATCAAAATGCTCATGCAAAGCCGCCTCAATTGGAATCGGAGGAAGGCGAATTCACCTGCGAAATCTGCATCGAGCCGGCGTCGGAGAGGCTCCGCAACGCCGGGAGGTGCTCGCACCCCTTCTGCACCGACTGCGCGGCCAGGTACGTCCGCGCGAAGCTCGACGACGGCGGCGCGGTGGGGGAGATCGCCTGCCCCGCGATCGGCTGCGGCGAGGCGCTGGAGCCGGCGGCGTGGGTGGGGAAGGAGCTGTTCGTGCGGTGGTGCGACGCGCTGTGCGAGGCGGCGATTATGGGGGAGGAGAGGTGCTACTGCCCGTACCGGAGCTGCAACGTGCTGATCGTGAACGAGTGCGGCGGAATTGTGCGGAAATCGCGGTGCCCTAACTGCAGGAGGACCTTCTGCTTCGAGTGCAAGCGAGTTTGGCACGCAGGGTTTGGGTGCGAGGAGAGCGCCGAGGCTAGGGATCGGAATGATTTGGCGTTTGGGAGGCTGGTGGAGCAGAACAAGTGGAGGAGGTGCCCTCGCTGTAGGCATTTCGTCGAATTGGCGGAAGGTTGCAGGATCGTCAAATGCAGGTACTCTGTTTTTTTTTTTCTTCTTTTTTTTTTTTTTTACTATATTTTTTTGGGGGGGAAATGATCTTGTGAAGAATTCGATTTACATTTTTGTTTGATCACGTTGATTCTAGTTTCGATTTTTGAGGTATGCGTAGAGTGATTGCGATTGATCAAATGAAGCGTAGTTTTGGATTTTGATCGAATTTGAGTGAATTTGTTTCCAAATTTGTTGTTTGTTGAGGAGTTGTGCACGCAATGATTTTGAGATGAACTCTTTAAAGATAGTTAATCTTTTTTGGAATTTGGAGACTTGTGCTTCCATCAACTGCATTTTCCTCGTATCAAATTCAAAACTGAGTCGAAAATTGATGTTTTTTCAAGAAAACTTAGGTAAATTGTGGGATTGTAAACGAGATGGAGAAGTGATTATTGTTTGTGATGCTTCAGTTATTCCTTGGGCTCGAGTTCTTGCCTAGTTTTCAAAAATTAGTCGAAAATTGATGTTTTTTCAAGAAAACGTAGGTAGATTGCGGGCTTGTAAACAAGATGGAGAAGCGATCATTGTTTGTGATGCTTCAATCATTCCTAGGGCTCGAGTTCTTGCCTAATTTTCAAAAACTAGTCGAAAATTGATGTTTTTTCAAGAAAACGTAGGTAGACTGTGGGATTGTAAACGAGATGGAGAAGCAATCATTGTTTGTGATGCTTCAATCATTCCTAGGGCTCGAGTTCTTGCCTAATTTTCAAAAACTAGTCGAAAATTGATGTTTTTTCAAGAAAAACGTAGGAAGATTGTGGGCTTGTAAACAAAATACCGTTGTTTGTGATCCTTCAATCATCCCCTGAGCTCGAATTCTCGTCTCGAATTGATGATTGCCAAGTAAATGTAGAGGTATATTGTAAGGTTTGCAAACAAGATGGAGAGGTGACGATTTTATTGTGGTGCAGATGTGGGATTAGCTTCTGCTACAAGTGTGGGAAGCAGGTTCACCAGCACTGGTGTCACTGCGACCGGACCTCGCTGTGCTGCGAATGGTGCTTCAGAGTTTCCATACTCGTCATTTTCATCATCTTCGCCTTCTTCCTCTTGTCGTGGGAGACCCGAACCCGCAAGTTAACTCCTACCACATGATATACTTCCTACCAAGGTGATATTTTGTACAGGTTTATTCCATGAATGTGGATATAATATGGTGAAATTAACCAAAACCCATGAGAGTTACATTGGATGTTATCAGTTTTATCACTATATAAACATGAATATATATATTTCTTGACTCGAATGTCCTGTTCCATTGACTTTATGAGAGTGATTAGCATTTACTATAGCAATGAATTTTCCAACTTGCATTTAAATTAATGTCATCGATGCTTATTTAGAATTAGGTAATTGTTGGGGAGTACTACATAATTTAAAAACTGAGTAAATGAACTTTAAATAAAGAAGACTTCACTATGGTGGCCCAATGATGCAGATAATACACATGTAAACAAAAAAAAATTAAAATTAATATCAGTAATGAGCAAAAAATTGTGTAAAATCAATGAAGAGCTTGGGCAAAACTTAGGAGAATTATTCTTGATTCGAATAAATTGTGATTTTTCACCTTAAAATGAAGTGGGTGGACTTGCAATCTTATGTTGACTTGAGGATTAGAATAAAGAGCCAAATATTATTTCTCTCCCTTCTCTCTCTCACACACACACACCAGCATAATACGAGGATACAATACGAGGTTAAATGGGAAATCAATCAATCATATTCTAACTCGGTACTCTAAGCAATCATTATTCTATACAAAAACAATTTAGGCCCCAATTAAATATTTTTACAACTACAATATAATAGATTACTTTATCCGCTTAAAACACCATCTTCCAAACAATATTTTCCAAATATTCATTAAAATTCATGTCGAACCGAAAATATTCACTCATCAAATATAAAGAGATTAATTTTGGTGGTCTCTTCCTTGGGGTTTTTTTGTAACTAAAACATCACTGAATAGTGATAACTGACCACATTGTCTCTCAGTTAGGAACTCATTTTTAAAAAGAAAGCTAACAATCTGCAAAAAACTTAAATAGGAGTAGAATTTACATAAGAATAAGAGCAGTGAACTGACTTTCTAAATTCTCTTAACAGAATCACCGTGAACAGCAAGGAAGCCTTCAGCTGAAAGAGTCGACAAAGCAGTTCGAAGCTGCCAAAAAAAACACGCAAAATGTTCATTGCTTCCCTTTCACATAAGCCATGAATGAATTTACTCCCTCCATTCCATAAAAAAGCTAACTTGAAACGGAACGGGTTTTAATACGGAAATGATAATAGTAAGAGAGAGAAAGGGAAAATATCGTAGAAGTAGTGTTAGTGATTGTGATGTGTCCACGTTATTAGTTGTGTTTAGTTGTTCAAAACTTTTCTTATTCAGAACCGTTTAATTTTAAGGGATAGACCAAAATGGCAAAACTAGTCCATTTTATGGGACGAAAGGAGTAATATAGATGAAAGAGAAAGAGAGAGAGACTCACATCACTAAGATGCACCTCAGCACCACCACCAAGATTCTGCTTCTTCAACTCTTCAAGTAACTGCGCATTACAATTCTCACAAAAATCAGCCAACGCCAGCTAATGATCTCATCTGTAACTTGAAGAAGTATTTGATTTAACTGTGAAATGTTACAAACCTCCATCATGCGAGCTGATGACCCTCCGATTGTCAACTTGTCCATGATGAGGCTGCGAGTGGCCGAAACCAGATTCTCCCGCCTCATTCTTTCACTTGCGGATACCCCCGTCGTGATCAGGTCCATATCGATGGTTCCTGTTCACATATACAACTAATGCCTCAATACTAGTGTAAATAACTACATGTAATGAATCTGAATCTGAATCTGAATCTGAATCTGAATCTGAATCTGAATCTGAATCTGAATCTGAATCGAATCCAACTACATTGGTGTTTATTTCTTCATTTAAAACAAGTCAGCCTTTGATCGAATAGCCTTGTGAGATGGGGGGAGAGGGAAAGAAATACTATGAAGAATCAAAATTGGGACTACAAGTATTACCTGTTGAATGGTCTGTTGCAGATTGCTGCATTGCCACCTCGAGAAGCCTAAACGCCTCGATTACATCTGACTTATTGACCTGCAAGTTCAAGTGCATAATCTTGGTAAATAATCAAGCACTTGAAGTTCTAATTACTGAAGAGAGCTTGACCAACCACTTCTGAGAAACGAATCCGGGCCAAGCCCTCACTAAGGCGTATCAAACTTTCAATTTGCCTTGGAGTTGCAGTTATGACCTGTAGTCATAAAATTTAAAACATTGAATCCTCGAGCTAGCTCAATATCCCTTAACATCAGGAAGCAAATAAACGTCCTAATTAGCTATATATCTTGAAAAAGTGAATGCAGTATATGACCTTTTTGCTGCTTCCTGGGAAATTTCCTCGTTTTCTCATCTCCACATACCCCCTTGTCAACTCCTCTGTAGCTTCATCTGATAATTGTGGGTGTATATGTTTTCGTGCATAGTTTATGTAAGCAGTCAAAGTTGGCAAGTCAATGACATCAAGCTGAGAGCTCTGAGAATGAAATGCAAAACCAAGTCGGATAAATGAGTCTCCAGAAAGATATACAGTAAAATGAGAGTGAGAGAAGGTACAAACATTAGGATTTTCAAAGTGTAATGCCACAATGTGCTTCGCCAGGCGTCTATCTGTCTCCTCATCAGCTTTGTCAAGAATTAAATAGATCAAATCAAACCTGGAAAACGAATCCAAGTGCGGCGTAGATAGTTTTAGTATCAATATTAAGCTATCATCCAAAATCTACGGATATAACACCAAAACTAATATCATTCCACATATCCCCATATATCTCATGAATTCTGAAAATGAAAGTAATTACTAGATTATCGAGTCTTGTGCTACTGAAATAGTTGGAATTTGTTTCCAGGACTTCATAAATAGTAACCTTGAAATACAACTGTACATCACATGTACTAAACCCTTACCTGGACATTAAAGTTGGAGGGAGGTGAATATTTTCAATCACTGACAAGCGAGGGTTATACCGCGAACCAATTGGGTTGGCGCAAGCCATATAATATTAACCTCAAGAGAAGGAAAATATTAAATCTTTATTGTAAGTAAGGCGTTATTTAAAGTACACTAATTTCAGCTTTCTGAGTTGAATCATCGTCCCCTGTGCTTGCTTCGTTTTCAGTTTCCATTGGATCTTGTACATCCATTCTTGACTTATCCGTCGTCTTTAGATGAAGACAATCAATGTAAGTCTGAAACAAAAGAACTCGTTATTAACATGAAACATTGTATACACAAAAGTGGCAATATTCCAAATTATAGCATACACGAGATACAAAAGTGCATACCTTGAAGATTGACTTCACAGTCCTCTGTGCCTGACCAACTCTGACACTCATAGCCCTATATATTCCCGTAACCTAAAAGCAAAATAGCACCTCATGTCAGATTATATGATGAGATAATATAATATCAACATTGAGAACATAATTACATGCGACCTCACCTCTACTCTGTCGCCGGGCTTGCCAGCATCAACCAACTTGTCATGCATTAACAATGTCACAGTGTGTGGCGTTCCTCCATCCGGGATGTCATCTGGCGTCTCTTGGACTCTCACTACTTGCTTATCAGCAAATCTTTGTTTGATACATGAAAGCAAAAAAAGAGGTCAGCAAGGAAGAAGAGTAGATTACAAACATCCAAGTAAGATAATGTTGAGCTTCAACCATTTTAACCTGCTGGTGATTTCAATAATATTTTGTCATGAAAAAATCAACCAATCAGTAGTAGCAAATAAATTTGAGACACACCTGCACCTATTGTGAACAAGTGTCATGGAGTTCCTAGAGAGACATTCTTGCTTCGCACAAACTGTTGGCTCATTGATTCTTCCTGATAGATTCAAAATGTTAGAAAGTGAAAATCCAATAAGTCTACATGAATCGAAATCACACATGTCGTATGAAAAGTGAAAGGCCTAATCAAGCAATTACCTCTTTCAACAACAACTGGGTCAGAGTAATACCCACAGACCAAGCATCTAAAAACGGCTTCTCTGATTTCCGGTATAACGGAGCTACAACGAATAATCATCCCTTTCAAGGAAATCATCTTTTCAACATCTGACAAGAAGACCAAATAAATAAACTCAATGTTAATTGATCACCGGTAATGAATGGAAAAAAACATTAAAAGAAGATACAGATGCAAAAACTGACCAGAGGGGTTAAGATTTCTCATTGAAATTGAACTCTTAAGATTAAATATCCTGGCTTGTATGTGCTTCTCAAATAAAGGATTGATTCTCCCGACCATATCCATCAACACCATATCAAATATAGCCAACACCTCAAGAGGATACCTAACCATTTTAGTATACAGGTCGCTATCGTAATCATACACATCGTGTGCATCAACATCGATCGAATCACCTTCCATTTCAATTACATGATTAATCATTCTCATGTATTTCCCCTCAATTTGCTGAGGATCTTCCCTGAAATGCCTCAAGAACCTCAAAATCGCCGCATTAACATCTTGCACACTGATATTCGTACCCCAAACGTACACTGCCGGAGCATCATCCTCATTCCCTTCGCCAACATCGGAAGAAGGCGGCACGTCATCCGTCGAGGTCGGGGTGGCCGAGGACCTCCTAGCTCGGGCACGGCGTCTAGCGTTGCTAGAGGGCGTTGGAGTTGCCTGGGGTGTTCTGGCGCGTGAATCTGTCGGCATCGGCGACGGCGTGGCGTAGCTGGACTGACGGCCGCGTTTCCGGCGCGGGCGGTCTCCGGGAGACGACGCTGTGTTGCTGACTGGGCTCGTCGGCCAACCATCCGGAGACGACTGACCTGTACTTAGGCCAATTATCGCCCAATTTTAGGAAAAATCGTATTCCACGGATTAACAGTGGCGAAACCCTAACTCCGCCATTAGTAAAACTGAGCTTAACAGGCCGTGAATAAAAGTATATAGACATCTAAACAGATTTACCTCTACAGATCTCAAATTTCAACAGATTTACCACTACAGATTTAAACAAAATTGCAGCTAGAATACGGGGGGTTAAACATTAACGATTGAAAACATACCGTCGCGCGTGTTGACAGGAGAAGAATCGGAAGCCATGGCCTTCAGCTTGGCAACGAGGGCCGACTATGGTGATACAGATACTGAGAGCGAGAGAGAGAGAGAGAGAGAGTGAGTGAAGGGAGAGAGGGAAAGTGCCTAGTTGTTTGCAGCAAAATTGGCGGGAAATGGTAGATGGTAACTGTTCATTTGGCGCCAAGTGAGAAGGGGCGTAGTGTTTTGGGCTCTTTGTAGGGCTTCATCTTTATGAAATGGGTAATTCCATACACTAGCCCAGCCCATTAGTATTTAACCAGAAATTAAATACTCCACGAACGGGGTGTTCGGTTTGCAGATTGTATCGGGATTAAATTTGTAGTGTGTTTGGTTTATGAAATTCAACCCCACAACTCAATCCTAGATAGATAATCATGAGATAATTAGTCATAACTAACCTCTTATCACTAAAATAATTTCACAACTCAATCCTACATTATATCTTGTATTATTTTATCTTGAAAACGGAACACCACCAAAGTATAAATAATTCCTTAAACGATAAAGCTCCTTCCGCGGGTTGCCCATTGATGCTGCAGGCACCTTCCCCGCATGCGAGCCATTGGCCTTAGCCTACCACCACTTGCCCGTGCGTGCCACTCGCTCGTCTCGCCCAATGAGACGAAGAGTCGCATGATTGTGGCTAGCGTTTGGCAGTTTTATTTTTTATTTAAAATAAAAAATCACTCCATGAGTTAAGTAGAAAAAATTAAAATAAATATACATAAAAACAATATATAGCTTAGTGGTAGAAGTGGCTTCAAGCCCATATCGACCAACATTATCATTTTGCTCGTTTTATATTTGTTTCATTTCTTTTACCTATTTTACTGCTCCACTTTAAATAAGAATCTAATTGTGTAGATTTCCACATTTAAATGGATTCGTATTTTAATTAAAAAGTACAATATAATAGTACTATAAAATAACATTAAGTTTAAAACATGCCTTTATTGTGGGTAGATATACAGAAAAAGTTATATTTTGTGTAATTGGTAAAATAAGAGATAATTGAGAAAAAAGTACTTGAAATTGAAAAAGTTATATTATCGTACCTATGTTGCGCATGCTCTAACTCAGCTCACAATAAGAGGAAAAACAACTATAGAATCAGCACAATCCATTAATGTCCAACAATTTATTTTAATCCTCGAAAGCAACTAGGCAATTTTCTTCACTTATACACATTTGAGATTATAAATCATAGTACAAGGTTCAATGCAGTCGGTACCTACTCAAAGCATATCAAAGCTCTCAAAGAATATCTTTCTTTGTGTAATGAAATTGAGGAACATCTTCCCGCTGATGATCAAGTTTGGAGGGCAGGCACGAACTCGTACGGTCAAAACTTTGCCGGAGCCACAGGGTGAAGATTAAAAGGCTGAGTCGCCACCGCTCTTAGACTTCCCAAGCAATATGTCTTTAGCTTCATTGATCTTAGAAGCAAGGTAATGGCTTCCGCCTGCATCGGGATGATTTGCGACCATCACCTTCCTGTGCGCTTCCCTTACCTTATCTGGCTGAGTGCTTTCCCTAATCAAGAAAGTTAGCAAGTTAACACAGTAAAATATTGCACGGAATCCAGGTAGGAATATGTTAAACAGAAAACAGACGGAGAACTTTCACATGATAAATTATGTATTCACACTGACTGGGTAAAAGATGACAACCATGATCATGATAATTACTATATGCTTATCAATAGAATAAAAGCATATCAGGGTACCCGGTATCAACCTAAGTCATCCCAGATCATGAAATGATGTAAATAGCATATTTGAATCGTCAATAATGGAGAAAACCGGTATAAAAACTGAAATAGAATAAAGGACTACCAACATTAGAGTTATTCAGTCACTACCAACTTGCAGGCTCTAGCTCAACTGATTATTGGAGCTCACCACTCTCCAATGAACTACGTATATGATCACTTGTTTACAGTAGCTCAAGACAATTGAGAGAAACTGATTCATAGAATGAACAAGCCAGACCCAAATTCAAGAAAAAAAAGTCAAGAAAAGATCGAAAAAGTAAAAATCAGCTAGTTTTGACCTGGTTATATTCTGCCCAATTCTTACCACGGAACTTGCATACTAAAAAAAACATATTGAAAGGATAATAAATTATTACAAAAAGACTTGGTAGCCATATCAAGCTTGAATAGGCTTAATTCTATTCAGTTTCAAAAGAGTAACATCCTTATGAATCTATGATATGTAGCTGTGCAAGACTATATCCACAAAATTACTACTTGCGCTACAAAAAAAGAACAGCACGAGAAAAGACAGCATCAAAGTTCTATTACATAATATTCACTCCGCAATCAAACGAAGGAAAGTGTAGATTTACCTGACTCCAAGAATAAGTGATGCCTCCCTGCGAGTCATTTTTGGTTGGAAACCTCCCTCGTAGAATTTACGCATTCTGGCAGTCGGCGGCCTTGATTTGAATGCTTGCCATGCCTGAATACTATATTTACCTGCTAGAGCAGCAGTCGCAACAGCAATTCCCGCTATGAGTGGTGTGCTCTGCATAAGTCATCACTCGTCAGAATTCAGTTTCCAATCGGATGGGTAATGAATACAGAACAAACATCAATAATCAGCAAGCTATGAACAATAACCATCGAAAAAAATAAAATCACAATCGTGGCATCATGCTACTGCTACACGCGAAAATTGCCAACTTCTAATATGCTAAATATTTTTAATTCTGGATAAAAAAATTGTTGTTATTGTAGTTTCACATTACATCAGATTGGAAATAGAAGCAGTGTCTACATTATCCATTTAAGAGGGAACATAATTAATTTCCTGAACAGAATTCTTGGTGGTATGCTTTCAAATCACAAACTTTGTTACAATGAGATATTTTACCTTTCTTTTGCTACTCTTCTTAATAACACAACTAACTAGAAAGCTTACATTTATAGTTTGAATGAATATAATAGCAAAGGAAAAAGCTAAATGATATCCACAATCATGATAACAACGAACGCAATTTTTATTCAATTTTCAGAACGAAGGAGAGCAGCTAAACAATCACTTTAGGAGCTAAATTTATCGGCGGAAATCAAATGAATTACTAAAACCAACGAAACAATAATGCGGAATAGGATAAAAAGGCATAAGATTTGCGAAGAAAAGCCACACTTCATCATTTCACGTTCTTTAATCTATGAATACAAATCAAAATAAGAAGATGGAGCGCTCACCATTTCTGATTTTAACACGGCCTCAGAGATGAAAAATATGGGAATTCAACATTCATAAATGTTTCTCAGAGAATTAGGGTTCGTTAATTGTGATTGGGAATGAGGTCGGAAATGGACGAATTACTGAGGTCCTAAATTATATTGTCACGCGAGATGCACGTGACTTATTAGAAAACGAGCATTTTTGGTTTTCTTTTTGCTGTGTTTTGTTTAAAATTTAAATTTTTCTTAAAAAAATACTCCTACATTTATCTTTGATTATAAAAAAAATAATTTGTTACATAATGAACAAATAATATACTCTATCCGTCTCACAATAATAATTTTTTTCTTTTTTTAATTCCCCCAAAAATGGACTCAATTTTATTTAGAATTTTCTAACTTTAATCTTTATTTTTTTCTTATTACCACAAATTTCATATACTTGTGTTCATTGTTTACTTATCGCACACGTTAACGTCCGGTCAACTACATGCCAATTATACTAGAAAATAAAATAAATTAGCTTGTTTATTGTAATCAATAGCAATAGCATACAAATCACACACAACTAACTAGTGATTTGATGTAGCATACACATATAAAAATACATAAACACACACACAAGTAAGGGAGTAATGTAAGCTGAAAATTGAAAAACGAGGCATTTGAGCCAAATACAATCATTAATCAAAATTATTCAATGATCATCACAACATAGTTATATGTAAGGTATAAACTTTATCTGAATGCTGTCACCAAGTTATTAATCTCATAAGCCATTAACAAACAGTACAAAATCTTGTCATTACATATTTCAAGATGAAGTTTCGTAGTTGAGATCCTCAAAAAGAGCCAGCAAATTCGTCTTGTATTCTTCAACTTCCTTGTACTCGCTGGAATCCGGGGTGCCCTTGATCACAGGTATCGCTCCAGCTTTATGTATAGCATCCACTGCTCCTTCTGCCGAATCTATACAGTGTCAGGAACGGGATGGCAATATGACATTTACGAAGCAACAAAATTGGTACGACAAAAATGTTTTTATTTAAGAATTTACAATGTTTATCTCCTGTGAGAAGTAATTGACTGTTCTGGTGCAGTATATGAGGAGAAGGAAACTGATATTTTAACGGGCTAATTTGGAATCGAATAAAATCAGGCGTTTCTGAACACGATCATACTAAACGAAGCAAACAATATTGTACATCTGACCTGACTTTGAGATGGCAACAAGAGCTTTCAGAGCTAGCCTTCGCGTGCGGTCATCTTTAGCACCCGCTAACATATCCACAAGCAACTGAGCTCCGCCTAATTCAACTATTTTCATTCTTCTTTTATCTGGTAACGAAAAGAGCATTATAAGCAATAAGCATGCATCCAAGATATCACCAACAACGTTATTTCATGTATCAGACAGATTGTAATAGACATCAGCACCCTTAAATCAGAACATGCTACTCTGGAGCTTACATGAGCTCTGTAAAAAGTCAAGCATACACACATTTTTGTCGGTGTCTTATTTTCGATTGTAGCTTTACTTGTTTTACTGTAACCTATTTTTCCTACTTTCACTTGTCTCCTTTTGTAAGGTTGCTTATGTACCTATCTTATTATTCTTTTATGAAATGGCTGGCTAAAACCTAATACATTGGGTCATATGATTCATAGAAGCAAGTGAGCATACTCTTATCAGGATTTAAGAGGAAGAACTACTGATTTTGAAATAAGTAATGACAACTCAATCCCGACGAGATCTTGTAACTCACACAACAGAAGGTTTTGCATTCATTTGACAAATCATAGAAGGATCAAACATGGTATTTATTGCGCCTGAAAGTTTAAGTATTACCATCTATTGAAAACCGTGCTAGTCTGGACGCCCCCATTCTTTTGAATAAAGGATCCTTCACTTGTAAAAGTTTAACAGACTGCTGCATCACATTTTCTCCTACAGACGTCCAATATCATAAACATTTGAGTCTTGAATTTTGATTCTTGATTCAAAAGGATGAAAAAACTACATTTGAAATTGCTATCCTTTTCAATAGACATACCCATGTAGGGGAATAAGTGGTAGCCGATGACAGTTGCAGTTCCAGCAAAAAATAGCTTCAATAGCCATCCGATTTTTCTTTCTGCATCCTGTTCTAGTGTTTTCTCATCTAGTACTGTAGAAAGTTAATTTGGTATCAGAATATACATTGAAATCAATGTTATCAATCTCGTATGGCGGCTTATGGCGCTTCGCCTAAAAACCGCCACAGGGATATGGTGTATTAGTATGGCGGATATGGCGGTCAATAATTAAATAAATAAAATAATACTTATATATTTATATATAATTCAATAATTAGAAAATAATAAAAATATAACATCTAAAACTCTTCAAACAATTAATAAAGCATAAAATACAACTCTAACTTCATGTTTCTTGCATAATTCCCCATTCCAAAATACAGAACACACGCAATGTTTTCAAATGGTGGATATGGCGGTGCTATGGCAGCGCCATGGTGCTATGGCGTTTCCACCACCGAACGTCATGCCATAGCGCCATATCCGCTATTTGATAACATTGATTGAAATACAGAAATCTAAATGAACTAACATATTTTGTATGACCGAAAATACGAATAGGTCTCACAGACTCAAACTTAAATGAGGAGCTCAGAAGAGCATACAAATACCTCCCACCTCAACCATCTCCCACACCGCACCAGACCGGCCAGATATGCACATGCCCACACACATACAAACACGTCCAGCTCCAACCATCTACCCAACCGTACCAGACCGACCAGATTTTCACACGCCCGGTCATATACAAATACACACACCACACAAACTACCTAGCACATACTCTTCTTTCTAGCTTACCAATCCATGTTAAGTGTATTTACAGCCCTGTTGATTATACAACAGGAAGAGTTCAGCATTTACCCAACTTAAATCCCCATTGAGAACTATAGACACAGAAGATCAAATGCAATAAGGAGACATCACCTACCTCTTTTATATGCTGATGAGAAATTCCGAGTCTGTATCACTGCATTCCTTCTGCATAAATGCTGCATTTTCATTGAGCAACAATATAATAAGAGGAAAAAAACAGATAATATAATAATAAGAAGAAATATATTAATTCATTCTTCCA
This sequence comes from Salvia hispanica, assembly GCF_023119035.1. Classification (NCBI taxonomy): domain Eukaryota; kingdom Viridiplantae; phylum Streptophyta; class Magnoliopsida; order Lamiales; family Lamiaceae; genus Salvia; species Salvia hispanica. The sequence continues at coordinate 28,874,867 of NC_062967.1, read as the reverse complement.
AATTCCACAAACTGCTGAGTTTATTCAAATGATCCAGTTACAGTATAACAGACACTGAAATGAGAAAATAAAAGCCTTTTCACACTCAATAAAGGAAATCAGCTAAATTTCGGCCAAAGAGTGAGCATTAATCCGAAGAAGCAAAAACAGTACACTTCTCGATTGAAGAGCATTTCGAATCATGAATTGACGAATCCAATCCTCGATTAAGCTAAGGCAATCTCAGAACACTTCAACTAACAAAATACACACACATACAGAGGATAATTAAGCTGTACATGTACCTTCTGTCCAAAATCTGTTTGTGTGTTTCCCTTCTGCAATAATGAAAACCCGCGCTGCGTGGATTTGGGGCAACTGGCGATTGCTGTGGTGTAAAACAGCTTAGCAAATCGATCCATGGTCGCTAGCTTCGAACAAAGGTTAATGGCGGCGAATAGCTGCACTCACCATTTCCGATTTTAAAACGAATTCAAAGCTTCATCTTTCTGAATTCTTCTTCTCACTTTGGAGTATAAAGTATAAACCTTGTTTACGCCTATTTGTCATTTATTTGTAAATAAAATGAAAATGGTTTATAAAATCAGTAATTTAGTCAAATTTACAAAAAATTGCCTTGTCAATAATATCCCATGATTTATATACTTGTTTTTTTTTAATGAACTGCGCTTCATCGTCCACAATTTAGAATTCCAGCCAAATGAAACTACAAATCAGAATATGCATGTGTTGGCAAAATTACAATTTAATTAACGAGTCAATCTATCAAAATATATTTGAATCACAATTTTTTGTAAAAATATGGTGTTTTAGTATTGCCACTTCAGTTTCAATTTTGCCGAAATTATATTTCGTCACAAATCAGCTAGAAGGTCTAAGATTAATCATACATTTGAAGTAACTTATAAAGAAGATGAAGAAAAAGGCAGTACCACCATTAATACAATATCACATAGTACTACAATGCAAATATACATTAAATAGAAAAACTTTTAATAACACATAGTCCTAAATTTTTTGTAATCCTTTGTGGCTCCCAAACGAGACAAACCTAACAATGGTATAAAACAAAATAAATTTGTTGAAGACTGGATTCTAGATCAAGTCCACAAATACAATAAATAAACAACAATTTAATATCAATGCAGCATCAATAATCAAATATATATATATAAAATATGAAAACAACCTCCCACATTTCTTCTCTGGATTTCAGCTCCTTATTGCCATAGCATCCCTTAACGTGATCAGTTAAACTCATCCTCCATTGGCATTATCGTTCACTAAGGTGCTCGTGTCGACCTTTGGAGGGCCCGAATGTCGCCTAGCCCGGCCCGGTGAAGGCGGAAAAGAGAGCCGTTTCTTAGGAAAAGCAGTTGTTTCTTTCTCCACCATGCTGCCATATTCCATCCCCGAGGGACTTTGAGACTTCAACCTGGCCTTCGCGGAGCGAGTTGGTGTCATGTAACTCGGAATGGATGGAGAGCTATCCAAGCTCTCGTCGTCTCTAACTGAACCGGCTATGCTGTGCCTCCTCCTGTTCCTCTCTGATTGAACACTGAACACGCTCCTCGAGTCATCATCTTGGCTCATCATGCTCACCTTTGGGCTGGCGTTTCTCAGTTTTCGTGCAGCCAACGAAGGTACAGCCCTCGGAGAGGGAAGGTGGGTATGAGATGGTTTCTGACTAGCTGCTGGAGATGGATTATCTGAGTTTAGCTGATGGCGGGCGAAGGCCTTTGTGATTTCTCCTGCAGCAGTGGCAGTGGTGGAGCCTTTGATGGATGAACGATCACCGTTGAGATCTTTCCCTGCTGTGCTTTTCGTATCAAGAGGAGTAGCAGCCATCCATCGTTCCAGCCAGCTCCAGCCCCAGTGAGGATTTGTTGGGTCCATGAACAATAAGTTGTTCAATTTTGATGATTTCTTCCACGTTTGCTATTTTAAGGGACATTTTCTCAAGTTAATGCTGGATTTTTCTCACAGATGCCAACTTTATTAAAATGAAGGTAATTAGTAATCTTTTTTTTTTATATCTAGATTGCCATGTATAAGAAGTACCTGGTGAGTGTATGAATAAGCTAGAGCTCTTTCGCGTCTCATTGCTGCTTCGTATTTTTGGAGCAGGCTCGCCTCAGTTTCCTCTTTCGTTTGTGGACTATCATCCCATTCCTCCTCCATCTGCACCACCATTGAAGAGACTTTTAGTCACATGGATACAGAAACCTCAATGAAAATTTGGAAGAAGTAATCAAAGAACGCATATTACTCGTGTAAGCTAGATGATCTCTGATTAAGCTACTAGTCACATTTACAAGGATCAGGCTATCAGATATCAACATATGCTATGTTTCCACAAAGACATAAGTGCAGCAGTGAAGGAACTCACTTTCAAGCTATCCAGCTCTTTTACACGTCTCTGCAAGAGCTGTCTCTGCATCGCCCTGCTTTCATCCAACATTCTGGTTCTTCTTGATTGGATCTGAGATTGCAAGTGAGATAGAGTTTGCAAACATTTCAGAGTGCTTGATGTCTGGCGTTCTGCTGCTGGCCCGTCAACAAGTGACTTCAGTCTGACTAACCCTCTCAAAGCTCGTAATGCCCTCCTCGCCTAAAAGTAAGAACAGTTGGTGGTTATAGAGCTATGCAAGTACAGTCGATGAGGCAATGAAAAAGATCCGTAAGTCACAGTTATTGCCTCATCACTAAAATCTTCATCTCACCGAAATGCCTCGACCGAATATAAACATATCAGACAGTAATTTAGCATTTTAGCTAGTTAAATTATTTATCAGCTACAAACTAACAGAACTAACCAGATTCAGATTGAAGCCAAACAAATAAGCACGGATACGATCATATCCATGACTCACCTTCAGCAATCAAAACAGTCAAACTTTGAAAAAAAGGAGTATCAACTACTCAATTTGACCTCAGTACTATAGGTAGAAACATTCTTTAAATACTGAAGTTCAAATCAATCACTATCTTAGCAAGTTATTGATGAAGTAAAAAACAACTCAATTTGACCTCAAGTACATAGGTAGAAACATTCCTTAAATATTGAAGTTCAAATCAATCACTATCTTATCAAGTCATTGATGAAGTAAAAAACAGGCCAAATTTGCATTGCAGTTTACCATATCTGCATATCACAGGAATATCTAACCATATCACATAAATAATTTAGCTAGTTAAACCATTTTCAGGTACAAATTAACATAGCTAACCAGATTCATATTGAAGCCAGCAAATAAGCATAATCATACCCAGAATTCACCTTCAGCAATCTAAACAGTTAAATCTTGAAAAAAAGGGCTATCAACAGCTCAATTTGACCTCAGTACATAGGTATAAACTTTCCTTAAATATTGAAGTTCAAATCAATCACTATCTTATCAAGTCATCGATGAAGTAAAAGACATGGCAAAGCATACCAGGTAACCACGGAATGCTGTCTGAATTTTGAGTGCTGCAACTTCCTGCTGGTGTTTTTCAGAAACTCGAGTCACTGTTGGCAGTGGAACCACCTCTGGAGTAGCCTCCTCAGAAGCTATTTCCGCTTCAGAAGCTATAGCAGCAGAAACTGCAACAGAGTGAGCATGCTTCATCTGCTCATTCTCCACCTCTGTCGGTTGTGGGGGAGGATGAGAATTAGGAGCCTCAAAAGGCTCCGGATTTGGTGCATCCGAAACTGATTGCAGTTCATTCACAATTAATATCTTCTTCGATTTACTCGATCTCTGGAATCATGAACCACAGCAAAAATCAGAGGCATCAACAATCTCATCAAATTTTAGCAAACGATCAAACCATAATCTCATCATTCGAGCCAATCTTGGCTTCTTTCTTTACCTTGGAACGCAGGCCTAGAGCCTTCTTGACTGATGAAAACCAACCTCCTTTCGCCATCCTCCTATCACTCTTCAATGATCCCAAAATCTACCAAGCAAAGAAATCATTTTCAGGACTCAATTCTCCCCAAAAATCCTAAACATCATTATGCACAATCACAAACATAAAGTCAACATGCGCATGATTTCAAATCACTTCCTGAAAATGTGAAAATGCAAACCACTACCAAATGTTCAAAATGCAAAAAATCAAATTTCACCTAAATCAAATATGAACACACCTATCAAGTGTAAGCATCTAGATTCCATACATTGTCATCTCCACATACAACTTACTCCATTTCTACCTAATTCGCCAATTCGAAGCAACACATGATGAACACGCAAATGCGAAAGAAATCGAACATACAAATAACAAGAGAAATCATCCACATCAGTTAATTTCCAACCAATAATCTTACTTCAATTGCGGTTTCCAATCAAATCACCTGCAATGCGAAGCTTGTCAGATCTCAGATACCTACAGTCTCCTCACGATTGAGTCCATTCAGGTCCACTTCTCAAACACAAAATTTGAAACACGCAAAAGGAAAGATTTCTAGATTCAGTTTGAGGAGTTTGGGATGAGAGAGAGAGAGAGAGAGAGTGACAGAGCAGATCTTGCCAATTCAACGAACAAGTGCAGAATAACTAATTAGTTACCGAAATAAGAATTCACAGCTCCATTACTGTTTATCCATTGTGGGACCCACCCACTTTTTTTTATTCTTTTTTTAATTGCTCACCAAAATATCCGTGTACCGTATTAATCCCAAGGTTAAAATAATAATTTTTCTAATGACTTTTCGAAATTGAATGGCTATATTTCTAATTCAATGGTTTCCACTTTTCACAATAATAGAATATACAAAACGCAAAACCGTACTAATTAAATACTTATATTTGGAATTATGAGAGTGATGAAAAGCTAAGTTGAGAATAGGAATCCCATGGGCTATGTTGCAGTAGCTTATTTGTTTTTATATTGTTATAGTACTAGTTTGTTTGTTTTATTAATAGTCTACAACATACAAGAATTTAAATTTTCAAACTTGGATATTTTTCATGACATAGTTTTGGCCAACCAATTGGGGCCACATGTTATCATTATTTTAGCCCAATCTAATAAAGTGTTTAGTAAATACTTTGCAATTATTCATTATGTAATTATGAGAACATGTTCTAAACTTTCTCGAAGTGATATGCTTAACATTAACTACAATTGATTATTAGATTCCTTTAAATTTTACAGGTATGTAATATTATAGCATAATAATCACAGTTCAAATAATGATAAATTTGTAATTTTGATTAATGAAACATGAAAAATCAATTGACGATTAATAGGAGTACTATTTACATATATTAAAATATTGAACAAATTAATCAAATAAAATATTCCACAAGTTGCACTTAGTAATTTTTTTTAAAAAAGGTATATAGAGAGAAGTGAAGAATACACACTATTGCAGAAATAATTGTGAAGGGGTTTTGAAGCTAGCAACATGTAGCGTAGCGATTTCAATTTTAAAGTAGCATATAGTTGTATACAATATTAAATATCTTTGGTTGCAAAAACTGACTACACCGACACAATTTAAAGAGAGAGATAGTTGAATAATAACAAAGTTGGATGAAATATTATTGGTTACTAGTGGGAAGTTCTACCAACTAAAGTGTTATGAACATCAAAATGTAAAGCGACCAAATTTTGTGGACTAATCAAAAAAATATGGCATATTTTTCGCAGTCACATTTTTTTTTTGATATTATCCATTTTATCTCAATCCTAGAAAATACACCATTCTCATGTTAATAAAGATATATTTTTTTTTTTTTGCCTTAAGTTAAGAAAATAGTAGCAGTAGTGCTTATTAAAGTGAAAAGAGAGTAAAATATCACAAAATAAAATAAAAAATTTAGGAAAAAATATAAGAAAGAATCGCATAAAAGAGACTGAAAATATTGATATTTAACAAGAAAATGACTCATTTAATTTGGGCCATCTTTAAAATAAGTACGACTCAATTAACTTAAGACGAAAGTAACCATCTAACTAAACCCCATCAAAAAGGCTACGATCATTAATATTTTGACACGAGGATTCAACAGATTAGACTGATAAAACAGAATTACTGTGAATATTATGTACTGTTATATTTCTATACATTTTACTAATCTCACTCAAATTCAAAATGCATGCGCCTCATATCTCAAACGCGAGGCACCAGCACTTTTCCATATCTATCCCTCTCACAGTGATATACAAAGCTGTAGAATACATACAGTTGAACTAATGAAAGAACGGCACCTGCTGTTTTTCAGGAAAACAACGAGCAGGTAATGACGATCACGCCCCTGCAAGCACGAATCAACAGGAATTATGAACACTTTTGAAGCCAGCGTTATCACTTTGTTGAATAATACTCCCTCATTCTCAACTTAAAAGTGTCAATCACTTTCACTAAAACCCGTGTAAAGTCAAACTGAGACTCGTAAGTTGGGATGGAGGGAGTTATAAATAGAAATCGAACCTTAAGTAAAGGCAAAAATCCTATCAGAAATATTTGATCTGCAAATAGGACATTCTGTACAGGCAAGGGAACATGACCTGCATACTGCAGTAGTAAAGCATGAAGTTAGGAGTAGTATTTTGTATAATTAGAAATATATAAATCAATCAAACTTACAGCAAAAATGACGGCATGGGAGAAGCATTGCCGCGCTAGGTGACTCGAAACAAACTTTACACACGTGAGAATTCGCGTCACCATTCACGGTATACCTCATTTCCTTTTCTTTTATCTCCTGCATACGAGCCTGCGCGAATATGCAGGGATAATGCGGTGAGCTTCAAATAGCAATGCAAAAACATGATGATCATTAAAATGCATGGGATAGCAGTAATGGACCTTCAGGCGGACTACGAGAGGTTCTTCTTTGGGAGCATCTATGTGTGTTATTAAACTATCAGAAGCTTCCCTGTTTTCCGGGATTGGATTTGGATCCGTCTCAACAATGCCAATTTTCGGGACATTTATTTGATTGTTGTCCTCAGGCAGTCTGTCATTAGTTTTCTGTTCTTGCAGAGCACTCCCCTCTTTCTTTAGTTGAGCAACGAGCACCCACATGTTTGCTAGATCGCTCTCTAGTGCTGCCTCTCTCTTCTGTGCCTCTTCAAATTTTTTCCGGTATTCATTTTCCAGAACTTCCTTCTCAGCCAAGGCAGCCTCGAGAGTCACCTCTCGTTGCTTCCTTGCTTGCAGCTCCAACTTCAGATCATCAGAATCAAGACTCCACGATTCAAAGTCGCCACTAACCATTCCAGAAACATCATTTGGTCGGCTGGAGGCCCGACCTCTTCGGCCAGCTCTTTGTATTTCACTAAGCCTGCGGTTACCACTATTTCCCGAGCTTCTAGAGCTTAACTCACGAGCAGCCAATAATTCTTTTTCCAGCTTGGCATTTTGTACAGACAGCTTAGTAACTTCACCAGCTAAGTTCTTTAGCTCAACTGCGGCAGCAGATGCTAGTTCTTTAGCGTAAGAAGCTTCCTCGGATAATTTCTGATTCTGGACACGTAGCCCACTATTTTCCTCTAAAGTCTGAACATGCTCTAGCTTTAGTTTCTCATTTTCAATTTCCTGTTTTGTACAGAAAAGGTTTCAGTCTAACACCAAAGCAGATATACTGTGTGTAAATAAATCAACAAAATTGCCAATGAGTAGTTGTAACCTTTGATTGCACTTTCATTCTTAACTCGTCTGCACATTCGTCAGATACACACATTCCAAGCGTGGGTGTCTTCTTGTCATCAGATACTGAAGAAAGTTGGTGTTCTAAGAGCAGGATTTTTTCTTGCAGTTCCTTGTTCTCAGCACACTGATCGATCGAAAAGCAGATCCACATTATAAAACAGGATATTAACTTAAATTCAAAAGGGCAAATAAAACAAGTACTAGTAGAATTAATTACTATAAAAAATACTCCATATACCTTGTTCTGCAGTTGTTCTTGAAGAATACGGTTATCTGCTGACGTAATCTGCATTTCAAGGTTAAAAGGTGTCAAAAGGTGCACCTATTACTCTAGGCAAGTAGCAAATCAGAGATACTTTAGTGGAAGAAAGAACGATAAAAAACTTTTATAAATTGTCGTCGGATGGATAATAAATAGCATGAACCAGGAGGGAAGGAATAAAGAAACACCTCAAGCTCAAAACCCTTCTCACTGCATTGTGTCATCAGTTTCATGACCGTCTGCCACAGGAAAAGAATGAAAAGAAACTGTCAAGCTAGTACCAGAGGACTTCACATTCAATCTATAAGAGAACGGGGCAGCAAGTGTTTTTTTGAAATGATTAAGGATGACCTGCTGCATTTCAATCATGGATGCATTAGCAACAGAAGCTTCACTTCTCTCAACCATCCGTTGTTCTAAAGCTCTCATCTGTTTTCTCTTTTCTTGTATTTCATGCTCCAAGTTTTCAACCTGAGAATCAAATGCAAGAAACATCTTTTAGAATTCGAAATCATCGCTCAGATTCTAGCAAATACAGCATATAACAAACACACTTCCAAGTATCATACAGGACCATATTTGCAACTTCATTATGGCTAGTGCCCTCTTGCGTGGTGAACTGTCAGAAACGTAAGCTTTCCATATTTGAGTAGTACAAGATAATATATTCAATATATAATGAGTTTCAAGTCAGGAAAGATTTCACCTACTAATACTGTCTCATGTTGCACATCTTGTTATTAATATTATCAGTAACAGCAATTTGACAAACTAATACTGACATTGTGTAGAGCTAGATTAATGTTCACCAAGACAGTGTTTTTATTTGTTGAACACGGATGAATGTGGCATTACATATTTCAAAGTTAAAACATGGAATAATTAAAATAGACACATGGTACTTTAAAAAGAAAATTGAGAAGTACCTGATCTTTTGAGCTATCGGGATCATTTACAGATTGGTCTACCAGACGCTTTAGAGTACTTGTGCTGAGTGCAATCTCTTCTGCAAGCATCTTAACTTGCTCAACAAGGAGATCCATCTCATCTGATGACATACCATCCTACATCACAAATAAATAATTAAATGGCTGGGAGAACCAAACGAGTATTCAAACTTAAGCATTGTACATATGCCAGGATCTCAAGGGTCCAAGGACAAAACATTTCAGATAACTTTAGAACACGACTATAAAGCAAATTTAAGATCAACGAAATCAATTGGGAGATAAAAGCAAATAGTTTAGAGGATAAAGGTTGGATACATACAACATGCAGCTTTGACATAGAAGACAGTCCACTAATAAGTTCACCCGCTTGAGTTGTTTCAGATGTAGTACTGCCAGCTAGTGATATATCCTCATTCCATCTGCTGGATGATCTTATGTGCTTCACAATATATGCGTCCGATGAGGTTGTTAAACAAGAGGGTGGAGAATCTTTTTGGTTCTCATGGTAGAGTTTCAAAGAGCCATTATGCACGGTATCCAACTTCTGCCATAGAAATACAAAAAATGTTGAACGAGTTACTGAAAATTGGTTTCTGTTAGGAGCATCCTAGAGGCTAGAACACATGTAGAATTCAGAGCAAATAAACCAATAAATTACTAGTATTTAGTGCAATTAGTAAAGCAAGCTCTGATGACGGTTATCCAGTTCTATAGCGATCTTAACAGTTTCGTTACAGTCACATAATTTATGAGTGCTTTGTGAACAATTTTGAGAGAAAGATAGTAAACAATTAAAGCTAAATCACTTGGAGAGAAAGGCTAATCTGACTGTATCCGTTTACTGATAAACAACAAAGTTTAGTTTCAAGGCAATGACAACCACCACAAGGGCAAAAACAAGAGCAAGTGCATTTGCTTGAACATTCCTTGCGAAATAACAACTTACTTCATCCTCAGCAGCAGAAAGACTCCTTTGATGAGAGGGAATGTCGTTTATGTAACCCGGGACCGTGTTTTTCGAGGAGACGAGGATCAGTTTTGTTAGCCTCTGAATTCTACTCATTAGAGCAGCCTTGGCATCTTCCTCTTCCTCTAGTCTTGACTGCATTTTAAATTGCCCTTCTTCTAACTGTAAAATGAATATAGATGGCAGTAATAAGCTAAACATTGATACTATTCCACCAAAAACAGATCAAGACTCCAGAAACAATGGTAATGATTTGGCAAGCATTCACCACCCTAAGCATTTTGAAAATAAGAGTAAACTATACCTGTTGCTTTAAAACAATAATATCTTCATGGCTAACACCTTCAAGCATCCCCCTCTTAAGTTGATCAAGTTCTTCTTTGAGAGATGATATTTCTCTTTGATACTTCTTAATCAACGATTTTTCATCAATAATCTGAAATTGAAATATTTAAATAAATACCAAGGCAATTGACCACTCAATATATGAATATAACTACAAACATACATGTTTACAGACTCACCCTATTACGCGAGGCATTGATTTCAACACGTTTTGCCCTGCTGGCAAATTTTAAGGTGTTATGTGTCTCCTCCATATTGCTTGATGCTGGAGTGATCGTACAAATAAGCTGAGGATATAAAGTATCATGATTTTAAAACTAAGCATTTCAACCAGTATAGTCCAGTCATAAAATTTAAAACTCAAATCGAGGCTTGAGGTAACTAAGTAGATAAAAGAACAAAATAAATGTTGGCTCGATCTCTAGATAAATGTTTTAGAAACAAATACGTGATTGAATGATAATTTCATAATTAAAATTGAAAGACAGTACAATTTTTTTGCTATAAATTAAAGTTATCCCATGCTCACCGAAACATGTCCTTGCCCACTTAGTGAGGATTGTAGAAGGCGTGTAAGCTTTGAATCCCGATAAGGAACATGGGATGCCTTTCCTTCACTAAGTTTTCCAATTACCTTCAAATTTTAGAAAATTGAGATCATCAGAGTACAAAATACACATGGCAACAAATATCAGAATTCAGAGAAGAAATTTGTATGCCAATGCAATTTTAAATAACTTGCTATATGCCAGTGCATGTGACATGGCAATAAAAATAAGAAAAAGTGTAATTGTACCAAACTACAAGTAGAGGAAAATGGACCAACTACCAACAGATATTTGCCTTCAGCTTAAGAAAACATAGCAAAGTAAGTTCCGATACTCACAGTTCCAAGAGTTAGAAGACTTTTATTGATATACGATCCTTCCTTTCTCCTTATCCCAGTTGTTTCAGTTTTTGAACTTTCAGACCCCGCAAGATCAATTAAGTTCTGCATAACAAAAGTAGGAGTATGGGTAGATTTTCATCAAAGACTGAGGATTTGAATGTAATAAAATTCCTCTATGGACAGAATATCAAATTATCAAATATAGTGTATGGCAAGAAGAGAGGGGTTGTTTCCAGCATTCAAATGCAATTGAAGGATGTGCGCACCAATTGTGAGAAAATAACTCCATCATAATCATCTCCATGGTTACTACTCTCGATCATCTGGAACAGTATGAACAAGCATACTCAAAGTTAGGTGGTGGAAGATCAGAAGGCAGAATAATAACAAAGACATCGGTGCATCAATAGATACCATTGAAGAAGAATATATGCTATTATATTACTAACAACCTACAAAGTAAAGGGGGATCATGTATAAAGGGAAGGTCAGAACAAAATCTGCATATTACCAATACATTCAGTTGAGAAATATTAATGAAATTAAATAGTTTTAAGAGGCATCAAACTTGATATTTCAGGTTTCCAGTTCACTAACAATTCATGCTTCACTCTGCACTCATTTGCCTAATTTTTGCAATTTATATTGGATCACTTCCCAGTTACACTCATTCAATTACCACCATGAAATGGACTAGCCTATTTTATGCTGAAATTTAAATATAAATGCCAACATGCAAATGGTCACCACTGCCCTTATGGTCCTATGCTCAATTTCTCATAAGTCATAAGGAATATGATTTCCCATTCACCCCGAGAAGATCAAATAAGATGACAAAGTAACTGATTATGCAACAATTAAACCAAGCTATAAAATGAAGTGAATGAAAATGAAAACGAAAACGAAAACAAAAACAAAAACAAAAACAGTTACATTTATCTTTTCATTAAAGAAATCAGGTATAATGGAACTTAATAAAGAACTAATCCGAACAGGATATGTACCAATGTGAATATAGTATGGCTACGGCTGCTAAAGAGGTTGAAATTATTTGATCCAACGTGTCGATGCTCTGCAATTGTAATGAGCGTAGAAAAAATTGTTGCCATCAGATTGAGATGTAATGTAATAATCATATAAAATTTCAATAGTTGCACTATATGACGCACTATGTATGTAAAGCCCGAGGAGCAAATAAACACACAAACACGTGAACCGACATTCACACAGCACACTACAATATACCTTCTCCTGCAGCAATAAATGAAAGGACGTGGCCAGGGGATAAAACAACTTCTTCCTTTATGCCCTCAACGTAAGTTCCCTGCATATATTAAAAAGGTGGGATGAAATGATATCAGTCCTGTGTAAGCGTTAGTACAAAAATAAAAGGTTTTAATCTAATGAAAACTCAAGGATTTTCAGATTACAGCTACTATGCAAGAATAACTCCTACAAATAGAAGTACTGTAAAGGATTACTAAAGAGTTTCAGCTATTAAAAAGTGCAGTCTCATATATTTGGCGAAAACCATTACTTAAAGCAATTTGTGTGTCCTGAAACTTTGAAAGGAAGATATAACATGGATGAAATTCACCAATTGACCTACAGTAAAGGGTAATGTAGAGATAAAGACAATTAGTATGAAATAAACCTGCGCATCTTCTCTCACACGCAAATTTTGGCCAGTGGGATCTAGTAAGTCATTGATCACCTGATGAAAAAGGTATTCAGTATCGTGAAGTTTTAACAATCCACAATAATTGCATACATATTGTTGATTCAAATCTCAAGAGTTAGCAGTGGCATATGTGACTGTGTCTGGTGAGAATGAGTGAAGTGGTTTTTCTTTATTAAGTAGTATTAATTTAACCTACATGCAAAGAACATGAATACGAAAAATCTTAAAATATACTGATGATATGATAATCATTAAAAATATACTAACCTCGTTGTAAATTTCAAGATATGACACTCGGAGTAGGAATTCGCGACCTGGCGTCTGAAAGGAAATTACTATCAGCCATTATACATTGATTTTACACTATATTATCTAATTGCATCAACAAATGAATTAAAAAACTAAAAACATAATATTGTTTGGGCAAGCACAAAAGGTTATGGGCAAACATACATCTTGGATTATGCTGAAGACATCCTTTATAGCCAATGGTATGATCCCTGGAGAATTTTGATCTCCCTGATAAGAAATGTTGAGAAAAAATAATGAAACATCATATTCATAACTCCCAAATTTCTTTTATAATTTTCTATTGAAACATAATGAAACATCAATAGAAGCCCCAAGACAATAAGAAAACAGAACAAGCAGAGCAGGCAGAGCAGAACAGGTAGAGAACGGTGACAGTCTTTATATTGTAAATAATGGATAATTAAACATATTCCATGCTTCATGCTTGGGAACAAAATGAATTATATAAAGGACTTTTGAGTGTTCATTATATATAAGTTAATGTCAGTTGAACCGACAAAACAAACTAAAAGGCACATAGGAGTCTACTACACCCTCAAATTTCAACCAAATATGCCTCAAAAAGCTTCAGTGCAGCGCAATCACACAACATCAAATTCAACATATATCCACTGCTTATGTTTTTGATAAGGACTATAACCTCTGTAAAACTGAAAAAGAATACCATATTCCTTTGTGTACCAATTTTAACTTACATGCATAGTGTGTGTCTTCCCACTACTGGTGACACCATAAGCAAATACAGTTCCTGCATATGGACTTTATCAGTGCTAATTTGCAGAAAATTTAGAGTATAAACTATAAATCAGTTAAGTAATCTGCCCAATGGGGACAAGAACAGCTGGCATGCAAGGCTTAAAACATGATTCAATAGCAACCTAATCATGCATGGCTTGAAAAGGTCGGAGTGTAAGTGAGTTTGGCATACCATTTACACCGTCCATTGCAGCCTTAACTACAGGTCGAGCAGCTACTTCGTAAACTTCCAGAGTATTTGTATTCGATCCAAAAACTCTATCTGTTAGGAAAACGAATATGCAAATGGCAAAACATCATAGTTAGATAGTATAATTTCATTTTGTTGGATAATATTGTCCCCCACAAAACTATAAAACTAATGTGCACTGGCAATCACTAGTCAATCATTTTTACTCCAAAACCTAAATAACAATGGATTCTAGTACGAGTTTATGCATTATAATACTGCCATTTCCACGGCTCAGCCATTACACTGATTGCAGTTCACAGAATTGAGAATGCGAAATCCAGAAAGCAATGACGATCTGTAACTCCAAAGTATCATAATAGGAGTAAACAATATGGATGGACCAAAAGTAAACGAACTTTACCGAATGCATATGCCGTCATTGGATTAAACTCATTCCGCACGATTTTCTCACCGTCTGCATACCATGCGACCTCATCTCCTCTCTGATATTCCCTTTCACTGCATCAACACAGCATAACAATGCAAATGAAAGTTAATTGGCTCAGTTTCCTCAAATTCCTAAACCTAACCTCAGACCTTTCCCCAAATTCAGAAGTTCAAAAATCAACCAAAATCAGATCTATCATTCAATTGAAATCACCTCAGAGGTCGAAATCTAACTGTCACTGAAATGCTATCCCCCGATCTCGAAGCGCTCTCCAACGGCTCACCGATCAGCTGCTCCTCCATCGACGGAAAAGCCACTGGCGCGCGGCTTCGCGAATAGTCGCCACCTTTGCGATTAGACGCCGTGGATCTAGAGCCGTAACCTCCGCTGCCACCGGCGCCGTAGAAAGATGTCGCCGAAGAGGAGCATGAGCGCGGCATTAAACGACCGTTCATCATCGATGACGACGACGACGTAGATGAATAAGGAGTCGACGGTTTCCGATTACCGAACGGAGAGCTGCTCCTTCCTCTCGAAGACGAAGCCGCCATTTCTTCAAACACAACAAATTGAATAACAACTCACGGTATACGACTATAAACAATTGCTCGGCTTGCCTTAGTCAATGCGATTATGCAATGCAAACGTAGGCATCAGAGATTAGGAGAATTTTCAACAACACGAATGTTGTGTCAGAAATCACATGGCACGAATCAGCAAAGTGAATTAGATTGCTCTAATTTTGGAATTTCGTAACTCCTTTTTCCAGCCCCAACGCCTTGTGATATACACAATCTTCAGCAGTATTCACTCACACACACGAATGCGTGTCTGTGAGTGAAGAGAGAGATGGATTAACTCGTTGTTTCTTCTTCTTAAAGACAAAGAAGAATTGCAGAGTATATGAAGAGAGAGAGAGTAATGAGTGATGAAGATGAGAGGTGGACTAGCGAGGAGTGAAAACGACGGGAGGTAAAATTATGTATTTGTATCAATTTTATATTGTATCATTTGAATTTAAATTATGAAGTACTCCTATAATTTATAAAAATACAACTATATGACTTTGACTTCTCTTTTATTTATAGATAAAATATTGATTTTGTTAGGCCAGAATTTTATATTTGAATCTATTTCCTATTGTAGGTCATTTGAATTTAAATGCTTTCAATAATGTTATTAGAAAAAATTCTGAGTTTTGACTTTTCTTTCATTTTTAGACAAATTATTGATTTTGTTTCGCCAAATTTGACTCCTAACGTTAAAATTAACTGAAAAATTTATGAAAGTTAGATTTGTTTGCAAGTAATATTTTATGACAAATACATTATTAATATTTTTCAACTAAATTATTTTCTATATTAATAAACGACATTATTTCATTCAATATTAGGTGGTGATGTTAAGAATGATATCTTGATTCTCAAATAATTTCACTAAAAAGATTTCATCATGAAATGATTACAAACAAATCCATATATCACAACTTTTACTAAAGTTTAAAAGTATAGAATGAACAAGAATTTTGCAACATAATTTGCTTAACTACTATACTACTCATTTTATTCGTGAATCTCTACCATACCCATCCTGGCTGAATAGGGTCCGGCCCATTAAGTTCCAAATGTCTTTGAAATTGGGACATTTGAAAGTACTAATCCATTGGGCCCGAAGTGAAAGAACATACGAAGCCCATAGTACTTTTATTTTTTATTGGAATTTAATTGAAAAATAAAATTAATATGCTTCACAACTTTAATGGAGTAATCAAACAATGAATATATTATTTGTATTTTCTAATCAAACAATGAATATGGGAATTTATCCCAATTATCCCATGGCAAAAGATATCAAACACTTTTACGTGATATATTGTTTGTATTTTCTAATCAAAAAATGCTATATTTTCTGTAAAGGTATAGTACTTTCATAGTTTTCTCAGTCGAGAGTGATTAATTAGTAACTAATTAGTAATTATAAATTAAGATCAAATCTTAGTTATTAAATTAAGAGATTTAGTGGTTGAAATAATACCACATGAATTAAATTTTAAATTAAATTATTATGTAAATATAAAGGGTATTAATGTCAATTTCCTCTCATTAAAATCATCTCAAAACTTTAAATTAATGTAACTCTCTCTATTTAAATTATTTTTTCGCAAAAAATATATCAAATTAAAGATAATTTTATAAGGATTCCAACGATATCTCAATCGCATATGTTTCGACGATATTCGGGTGATGAAATTTGATAAATTATATTTCATTTTTTTTATATACTGATAAGCCGATTTTATCAATAAATGCAAAAAAAATTCAATATATGCAAAATCTCAATATAGTGTAGGTAAAATATCAATAAAAATGTGTTAATATTTTCTTGTCCGTGTGTTGATATTCTAATGTCATATTGTTGATATTTGTAATACACTATATTGATATAAAAAAGAATAAAGGCCAAAATAACTGGTCCTGAACAAATGGTCATTTTATGATTTTGGTCATAAACTTTATCTTTTGAATTTTTTGGTTCTGCACATTTCAAATCGGATCACAATTGGTCCTCCGTTAACAGTTCCGTTAATATTTAACAGTCAACGGTATTAAATCCGATTTTGACCAAATTAAATTTTTAAATATGATTAATTACTCCCTAATTTCATCTTCTCCCTCTCTTCTCTCTCACATCATGTTCACCGCCACCGTATGCAATTACCGCCGCCGCTGCTTCTTTGTCGCCGTGAGTCCAGTTAGAGCAACTGCGGACAGCCACCGTCACCCCATCTTTCACTCTCCCCCCTCCGATTCTCCCCTTATCTGTCACACCTCCGTCACTCTCTCTTGCTGCTGTTGCCGACATATTGTCGCCACTTGCAGGCATCGCCGCCGCTGCACTCTTGGAGTTTCACCAGCCCGCTGCTGCGAGGCTGCTGATCGGAGTAGGAGTAGTCGCCGTCCAGCCCCGCATCAACTTGGTTTGAAATCGAGATGGAATTGAGAATCCTCATTGCTGATTTTCGACTCACATAACTCTCTGCTATCACTCAGGGCTGGGGCTGGTCTCGATGCACCAGCAACAGCGAATCGCGAGGCACCTAACAGCAGCCCTATTTCGAGCAGGAGACGACGGGTGCTGGAGTGATGGCGACCAAATCGCCGAGAAAAGTTGGGTAAGGAGTTGTCTGATCAGGAAGGCCAATGACGACGATGCTGATGGAGTATTTGTAGTCGGCGGCGACTTCGTCACTGAGAGTGGAGGAAAGGAGAAGGAGAGGGCAACGAATTGGAGTGGTTCGCTGATTTGTGAAGGAGAAGGAGAGGGCGGCGAGGAATCAGAATTAGGGAATTAATTAGTGTGTTAAAAATCATAATTAAAAGTGTAATTTGGTCAAAAATGGGTTAAACCCGTTGACTGTTATAAAATTAACGGAACTATTGACGGAGGACCAATTGTGATCCGATTTAAAATGTGCAGGACCAAAAAATCCAAAAGATAAAGTTTAAGACCAACATCATAAAATGGTCATATGTTCAGGACCAGTTTTGGCCTTTACTCTATAAAAAACATCCACGAAAATTATCATATGATAACATAATGATGATATTACCATTTTGTTGATATTTTGTCTACTACTCCATTTATTAAAATTTGTGAGTTTTAATCTCATCCATTCATTTTAAAATCCAAGGATGTAGATTTAGTCTTAGTTTTGGATTATGGTGTTATAATCATTAGAAGAGGACCCCTTCCTCCGTCTCTAACGAATATGCATTTTGGGATCGACATAGATTTTAATGTAAAATTGGTAAAGTAAGAGATAGATAGAGATAAAAGTAATTAAAGTAATGTTAGTAGAGAATGAGTCTCGTCTCGTTAAAGAGAAAAGACTTTTCAAAATTAAAATATATATATTCTCATATAACGGACTAAAGAAAAGAGTATATATTATTATGGGAGGGAGTACTACTATTATTTAACTAATCTATGGTGGCGCTTCACGTTTGATTCACGCTTAGATATATTCACCAACCAAAAATTGATCTATGGTGGCGCTTCACGTTTGATGTCACGCTTAGATATAATTACCAACCAAAAATTGGTGCGTTACAGTTGCCAACAAAATTAATTAAGCTTAATGGCATGTTCATTTAATTTTAGTTGTGAGATAGGAGTAGATCATAAATTAACTAAAATTATGCTTTTTTAATTCTTGTTTTCCTTTTATAAAACTCAGTTCATTGTGACCAACTCCAATTTATATCTTCAGGACATAGTTTTCTTATAAAGAGTATAAACTTATTTTCTTGGTGGAAATTTTAATTATGAATTAGTACATAATTATTGCTCGGGCCTGTGATTGTTTTTAAGGTCCATAAGTAATTATAACTTACTACTCTCCACGAATTAAACACGTATAAATTTAACTAAAAATTATTTTCTTGATAGTAATTTGCGAAGTTAGTGGAATAGGTGTCCCACAGAGCACTTGTATATATTAATTTTAATTTTAATGTGAGTGAAATGAGTTAGTGGAAGGTTATTTGTGGTAAAAGTGAACTGAGACTCTTAATCGCGGACGGACTAAAATGGAAAAACGAGACTCCTATTCGCGGACGGAGGGTGTACGCATTAATTTATTTTTCAGAAGTACTTAGTTTGTTAGTTAATTTGACTTCGAGTATATTTCAATTTCCTTCATAGATTAAATTTTGTTTACGTTTATTAGTATATTTCCTTTTAGTATTAGGATTTCACAGGCCTATATAAACACCCCTTCCTCTTTCAATTTCCTTCCTAGATGAAATTTTATTTACGTTTAGTAGTATATTTCCATGCTTTTAGCATTAGGATTTCATACGCCTATATAAGCACCCCTTCCTTTTTCAATTTCCTTGGAACTCGTTTTTGCACAAATATCGCCTTTTTCTACCATTTAATTGCGATTTTCTTGAATTGATCTTTTATACTATAGCAAATATAGTCTTTTTGTACCTTTTGTTGGACCTATATATATATCATCCCAAAACCGAAAAACAAATCATTGTGATCATCTCTCTCTGCGATGGCACATGAAAATCAAAATTCAAAAACCCTCAACCCTTTGGCACCGGAATACATTCCGATTAGTATCTCCGGAATCACCCCATCCCTCCCGCCGCTGCAACCCCCGTCGTTTCTTCCACCACACCAATTCCACACATACTCCGCCGCCCCTCAAAGCCAAGCCTTCTACCCCGCCCCACTCCCGCCGCATCAATTCCGGCCATACTACACCCACAACCCCGCCCCTCCGCCGCCGCGATCAACTTGGGGAAGGAGAGAGAGACGCCGCGAGCAGTTCTCGCAGCGCGACGTGCGCAATGCGGAGAGCAAGCACCAAATCGTGCCTCTAACACGCGATGAAGAGGCTACTACTGTTATGATCAAGAACATCCCTTACAATTGCAGGTAACAAAAAAAAAAATCGTTAACATAATTTTAGTCGAGACACCAAGAATTAGAAACACAAATTAGCTATTCTTTTTATGCAATTTCTTTCGATTTGTTGGGGGTTTTTTATAGTTGAATAAGCACTTACATAATTTTAATTGAGATACCAAGAACGAAGACATATACCTAGAAACACAAATTGGTATCTAAAATATCATTAATTAGCTATTCTTTTTAAGTGTAATTTATGCAATTTCTTTCGATTTGTTGGGGTTTTTTACAGTTGAATAAGCATCAAATTGTGCTTAACACTTAAAAAAAATCGTTTCTATAATTTTAATTGAGATGCCAAGAGCGAAGACATAAACCTAGAAACACAAATTGGTATCTAAAATATCATTAGTTATTCTTTTTTAGTGTAATTTATGCAATTTGTTTCGATTTGTTGGGGTTTTTAAGAGTTGAATGTTTGATTAATTATTGCAATTTTTGTGTAATAAGCTTTTCTCTTTCTATCTCTAGAAGGAAAGAGCTGATCACTATGCTTGATGACTTCTGCAAAAATCAGAACGCGAGAAACGAGACACAAGAAACTCCCTCGCCTTGCGCTTACGATTACCTATACTTGCCGATTGATTTTTGGTATGTAAATCTAGCTTCAAAAACTAGGTTTGATTGGATTTCCTTAAATATTAAAATAAATTTTATTATTTCCTTATTAGTAAAAGTAATTTTAAGGATGCATGTTTTCAATTTAACTTAGATATTCATATTAAGTTTACTACTCCTAGTATATTATTTCCATGTTAAATTGTCCCTTTTATAGTTTTAAAAATTATTTCAAAGATTCATGTTAAATTTGTACATAATTTCCAATTTAATGTAGAGATGAGAAAATATCCAAGGAAAAGATTCTATTTTCCTAAATTTGTGGGGGATATTACTGATTCCATATGAAAAAAGTTACTACTACTATTTTTTCTGAAGTTATTGCAAAACAATAAATATGTGGAGTACTACTCATATTTATAAACTGATTTATCTAGTATACTAATTTTTGTACATACATCACTATTCCGATTAATACTCTTACACATGCATATTTTATTAGATTTTTTTTCCTTACATGTTGCATGGAACATATGATTCAGACAATTTTGCTGAAGTTACATGCATGTTGCTGATTTACTACAATTTTGACCATGACAAAAAAAAGGACTAGAAAAAGCAGAGGTTACGCATTTGTAAACTTCACCACCTCAAGAGCTGCGTGGGAATTCCACGACTGCGTTCACCTCACATATTGGGGTTTTCATCACCGACCAAATTGGCAAAAGAAAATCGAGATTGTCTGCGCCGAAATCCAGGTACTATATGAATAATGTGTTCATCTTATAAGTTAAAATCAAAATCATAATAGTATAAAAAATAATGTGACGAATTCTTGTATGTCTATATAGGGCAAGGAAGACGCGGTGAGCCATTTTTCGGAGTCGGTGTTTGAGTGCGAAACCGACGAGTATCTACCGGTGTGCTTCAGCCCGGCAAGGGATGGCTCCGGGTATCCCGCTGAGCTTATCGTAATTGGAAAACGGCTACCCGTTGTTGAACGCCAGAGCTACATTAATCACAACTAAGATGCTACGATAATGATGATGTAGTTTAGTAAGTATGCAGTTAACATATATAGTTAGTTAGTTAATTAGTTGCAACTTAACTATTTAATCACCAACGGTCTTTCAATTTTAGCATAGTAGGGATGATTCCGGCCCTATTTGTGGTCTAAGACTAGGTCGGATTAGGACCGGAATCATCACCGTTTCATTGTTATGCTAACATCGAAAGATTGTACTCCCGAAAAAGTGCGAATTGAGTTATGCTCATTTTTCAAATTGTGCAAAACTCGAGTCATGTTTGTTGTTTCGGAAATATAAAAATGTGGAATTTAGCCACTTTTAAGGTTTCTATTTGAAGAATGTTTTCCTTATGTTATATGTATAATTTTTAATTTTATAGTAAATGTTGCTAGAATTGTGAAAATATCTGTGATATTGTGACAAGAATCACAAGATTGTGAGATGGAGAATTTTCGTTCTCGAGTAGTGAAAATCACTCATTATCACTCTTTATTTAGCCAAAGAAATCACATGTACAAGGGTATTTTCTTCATTAAAAATATAAATCTATGTATTAAGAGTTACATTTATTTATGTACTAAAAAAATATCCTTTTGAGCATGCATTTAGATCTCATCATTATGGACTGCTGCTCGATTGTTCTGCCCTTTGCAGTCTGCAATCCGCAGTCTTTGTAGATCTCTGCTCACATCATGCACACGTTTATTAATCATTATACTACAACCATAGCTCTCTCCCACCGTGACTACAGTCATCTAAAGGTAATTGCTGTTAAACAATACTCCTACTGTTTTACCCAATATTTGAAAAGGTGTAAATTGAAAAAAAAATAATAAAATTTGGTGGTTAATTTTACAGCCTTTTAACAATAGCTAATTTTATTGTAATGCTGATATTTTCTTAATTATTTCATTAATTTAGATTCAATGAATATTTTATTTGGAATTTGATTTTTGCAAGTTTGTACTCACGAAAGCTATTGTATTTAGTGTATGATAATACTCCCTCCGTCCCAGTTTAAGAGTCACATTTTGCCATAAAAGTTTGTCCCAATTTAGGAGTCACATTTAGAATCTTTCATATTTGGACATAAAATTTTACGCATTATTCATCAAAATTACACTCAAATGTCATTATCTACATAAAAATAAATCCAAAAAAATTGAAAAACCAAAAATTCAAACCATCTCACTTTCCACCAATTCACTTCATTTATTATCCACTCTACCAGTTTCTTAAACCCGTGGCATAACTAACTGGCACTCATAAACTGGGACGGATGAAGTAGTATAGAATATAAGGTTATGCTAAGTACTGTAGCTTTCGAATGATCATAATTTCTCTCAAAAATAAAAAATTGTTTGGAAAATAAAAAAAAACATAAAAAATTTATTGTAATTGACAGTATTTTTACTAAAATTTAAAAACTTAGGAGTAGTTTTTTTTTAGAAGTTGTGCTTTTGCAAACACCATAATAGGCGTCACAATGCAACAGCCTGAGCAATATTTAGTTTTTTTCAAAGAAGAAAAATAAAACTTAGGTCTCAGTCGAATTTTGTAGAAAAATATGATATGGATGCATTTGTTGATATTTCAAATATGTAGTGGCTGTTCATATTCCGTTTTAGTGATAAATAAAAGTAATGACGTAATTAGTCAGATAAAGATAAAATACAAGCATATGGTCATCATGATTGTGCATGCTTTCCTCTCTCTCTCTCTCTCAAACTATACGTACATTGCACACATACACACAATACAACCACCTCTACGTATATTGCACACATCACAGACCATAAATGCAAATAGTAAACCACTAAAAATAATTAAGGATCAAATAAAATTAAGTAGCTTGATCCTGTTACTATCATAATTATTTAAATTTTTCAATTGGGATACGAAAATGTAATTGTATAGGTACAAATTGTAATTGAGGTATTAAAGTTAAGAAAAAGTTCAAAAAATGAAGATTAATTAAAAGAGGCCCACGAGACCCAGCCATTGGGCCATTTAAAAGTTCTTTTCGTAATCCAAATTAAATTAAGGGCCTATAAAAATTATTGGAGAGTACACAATCTCAATTGCCTTAATACTAATAGGCATGTTTTGAAATCTTAAAATCCAATCACCAAATTTTTTTTCCTAAAAACACAAATAGTTTTAGTGGGTACATTTACATTAGTAATTTACTAAGGACTCTTTTGATAAAAAAGATGGGATATGAGAAGATATGTAAAACAAGATAAGAAATACGGGCTTCATGTCAAGATATGCAAAGATATGATTTTTTTTCGTTGTTGTTTGATTGAAAAGAAATTATCTAAATTTGTATAGTATATTATATAACATGGCTTAACTTGACAAATTGGTGGGTTACATAAACATGGTTAAAGTTATAATTATAGTAAGATTGGGTAGGGCCCTTGTCTTATACTGGGCTTTGAGTTAAGCTTAACAATGATATCAAACAATTAGAAATGTCCATATATAATTCTTTATCTTGGTATTACTAATTTATCAAAAACGCCCTAATATTACGGGTTATGTAACAATCGATTGCCATATAAACAATCATAAATCATTGTCTATGTGGTAATTCAGATTATAAATTATGATTGATTACCAAAATAATTGTCTATGTAAGTTTGTGACACCCAATCTTGATAGCTTATCGATTAACCATGTTATTACATTAATTCAATCAATGTTGCTATATATTTTTAGATATACTTTGATTTCCTATAATCAATACAGTACTAAGTTCTTGGCTTCATAGCTACATCAAGTGCAATTTCAATACATTTTTTCCCAACTTATTAGTAATTTATTTCACCTTCAATTTTATTTTTATTGTTTTTTGCACTGTATAACATGGTCTAGTGCTTCTGAATTTTTTCTGACTCAAAGCATAATCTAATTGTCTTAGTATTCACTCATAATATCGATTCGCGCGAGTCGTTATGCTAAACGACCTAATTTTATAATTGGTGACAAAACCTCAATGATTTGTAAAAATATCTTATTTATAACTTTCGTTTGTAAAAGTATCCTATTTATGATTTGAACTTTCCACTAAAAGTATTAATTTGTTATGCAAGTTCGAAAAAGAAAAGCTCTGACTTAAATAACAATAGGCAAAATTTTCATTATAAAGTCGGTGATGAGAAGTGTGAAATCGATGACAACAAATTTTCATTTTGGTTTTTAAATTTAATTTAACATGCTTTAGTCCAACTTGGGGAGCTCCCTTTGACCATGACAACAAATTGACAGATAATTACACTAATAATTATTACTACTATAATAATCGCTCTTTGTTTGATTATAGTAGTACATTTTTTAATCCAAGAAAATTCAACGTTTTTCATACGTTTTCCTGCATGTAATTAAATCAAAGAGACATGCATTATATAATTAATTAATAATGACAGTACTGTTTTACTGTGCAAAGTAGAAAGTTTCTTTGTCCTGACTTTTGATAAAATAATTCCCATATTGAATTATTAATCACCTAATTGATTAAAACAGGTAATTTTTAGTCAATCTGAATGAACTAAGGCAAATGATCAATAATTAAGTCATCGTCACCCTTATTCAAACTTATTACGCACTACAGTCAAATTAAAGGTGAATATATTTATTAATTAATTACTATTATTTCAATCGACCCCCAAATTAAAGGTGAATATATTTATTAATCTTTAAATATTATTTTAATCGACAATGGTCGTTCAATATGGAGTACGTGTTTTTCTTGTTCACACTTATCAAACCGTGCGGCCGTGCCTGCAATATTTAGTAGGTCTCTTTTTTTTACTCCCTCCGTCCCATAAAAATTGAGATAAAACTTTTGGACATGGAGATTAAAAATTTATATTAAATAAATAGGAGAGATGAAAAAAGTAAGAAAGATAAAAGAGAGTAAAGTAAATGATGGAATAAAATAAGAGTGATTAGATGTTTTGTCTTTAGTTAAAAAAAGAAATGACTCAATTTTGTTAGGACGGACTAAAAAGGAATACGACTCAACTTTTATGGGACGGAGGGAGTACTACTGTATCATTTTAGTACACTAGCAAAATTAGTTAGTTTTTAGTTTTTAGTTTTAGAGGGAACATCAATTTTAGTCTACGAACTTTGCCAAAGTATCATTTTAAGTCCGTGAACTTTGAAAATATCATTTCAGGTCCATCAACTATGAGTTAATATCATTTGAAGTACTTTTTTACTACTTCCAAGTTTTATAGGACGAAAATACCCTCGATAACTTAAAGGGTATATATTTTTAATAAACTTATCATATACTCATATTTTTTATAAATATCTTTACAATATATTTTTGATGAATTTTTTAAATATAATTTGACCTTCAATATTATCATTTAATTATGTGACATGCAAGTAAAATTGTTTTTCTTCAATTTTTTATATTAAAGAATTTTAAAATAGAATAAAGAACTTTTCTTCAATAATAAAAAATTGAATAAGGATCTTTTCTTGCATGTCACAAAATTAAGTGATAATATTGAAGGTCAAATTATATTTAGAAAATTCATCAAAAATATATAGTAAAGATATTTATAAAAAAATATGAGTATAGGATAAGTTTATTAAAAATATATACCCTTAAAGATATCAAGGATATTTTTGTCCGAAAAAACTTGGAAATAGTAAAAAAGTACTTCAAATGATATTAACTCATAGTTGATGGACCTGAAATGATATTTTTAAAGTTCACGGACTTAAAATGATACTTTGGCAAAGTTCGTGGACCAAAAAAAATGTTCTCTCTTAATCACTAAATTTAATGAAACTAATATTCCAATTAAACACTAATTTAATTAGATATCACTATTTCTCAACTAAATGTGAGGACATGAGGTGACGAGTGACAAGAGCTCGATGCCGCCATTGGCCCCAACGAGGTGCAGTAAAATTTACTATTCTTATTATAAGACAAAAGACCAAAACTATGTAGCCGTGTTAGATGTATAATCCTTTAGAAATAAACATTAATTCTTTTTTGGGGTATTTAAAATATTTCTGAAAAATATTAAATTCTTGAATATTTTAATCTAAAGGTGTGGTTGATGTAGCCTTTTGATCAAATATTTATTGCATGTCCTAGTATGCCATTTAATTTCATGAGAATACATTAATAAGCCATCATTTTAATATTAATTATAAGATGATTATTACAACGTGCTTCCTACAAATACTTGGAAAAAATATTAGAATGCCTCGATCGATCGATTTTTTCACTATAGTAGTTTAATACTCCTATTATTTACACCCACCCTAAAATATGATAAATCCGTAACATTCCCAATTAATATTACATTATATTAACAAAATTCATAATTAAGATTTAAATTATGGAGTATTTAATTATTTATTAAATATTATAATAAAATAGAAAGCGACTATTGTTTACACTTATTTCAACATTTTACCGATTTTCTTCCCTTTTTCAATAAATTGCAATAATTCTAAAGTCTAATACGTTGAATATAGCAAAAGTGTGAACACCTTTTTTTTTCTTATAAAAATAATCGGTTTAGTTTATCATTTTACTTCTATACTATTGATGAATCAAATTCTGATTTGTTAATTTGAGAGGAAAAACTTTTTTTTAAAATCAAAGGTGTGAACACATTTCAACGTATCAAATTGAAACTTTTAGTTAGAGCATCTCCAATGGTCGAAGGACTTCGAGAAGTTACGTGCGGGGTGCGGCCGGGTGGCCGAAGAAGCAGGCGAACTATCGGCGACTACGCGCGCGGCACGGTGGATCCCACGACCACCCCGGATCTTGAGGAGTTTCCATCCCTCCTTCATTTGCTGGTCGCCCGGCCCGGTGGAGAGAGCGGGCGCAAGGCGCAGGGCGATCCCCTATCGCCCGCATTTTTTTTAAATCTTTGTATTTTTTTTGAATGGAATGGATTTATTTTCGCGTATATGTGTCGTAAATTTAATTCCGTAATTTAATCGTAATTTTAATTCCGTAAATGTTGTATATTTTGAATTATTTTTATTGCGGCTGGCCTAAATCTGATGTGGGTAGATTTTAGTGCGCGCGTGACGAGGGAGAGAGAATGGCTGCCTATTCGGCCTATTTAGCATTGGAGATGCTCTTAGAGCATCCGCAATGGTCGCTAGCGGCAAGCCGAACCATTGCAGCGAGCGAGAAGAAATCGCGCGCGCTTGGCGTGGTGGCGTCGCCGCGGCGATCGCTAGCCGCCATTGTGGCGGCCCGATCGGCCAGCGATCGGCCAGCGCCGATTTTTGTTTTTTTTTTTTTTTAAAAAAAACCTATATAAACGCGATTTTCGTTTCATTTTCATTTGCACCACTTGTTTTAACGAGTTTTCTCTCTCTAACTTTCCGTACAAGAGCATCATCGAGCGATGGATCATAACAACGAGTTCAGATGCCGGATCGGCACAAATGATGGGGATGATATGGCGAGGGCGGGATGCCGGGGTTCAGGGGCACTAGGAGGACACGGTATATCGAGCCCCACTTGATTTTGCGGCCGTCTCACACGTCGACCCGGGAGACGGGTTCATTGGCGATGACCTTGTCATTGCATGATATGGGGATCGATCTGAGGATGGATACTCCCGTTCCGGCGAGCGGGACGCGAAAAGAACGAGGGGAAAGGCAGGCGGTCGGCGGGTCATCGCAGTCCGTTGACCACACCAAGAGAGAATAGCTGGCCTAAGCACCATTGCGGATGCTCTTATATTTATCTAAACCCACCTAAAATCAGCACCAGACGTTTACATTTTGTATAATTATTGAACCCAGGGAAGTTATTAGCCACCAATTATAAAATAGACTATTTGCAGTTAAAATTTATTGACGATAAACACTGACAATTTTGGACTATTTCCTTAATTGAACCCAGGGAAGATTATTAGCCACCAATTACAAAGTAGACTATTTGCAGTTGAAAATTATTGACGAAAGACACTAACATTTTTGAACTACATTCCTTAAATTTGTTTTTCACTCTTCATGGCTGTTTAACTGTATGTATATCATTCATAGAATTCATTATGAATTAAAAATGCAGAATCCGAAATTTGGCCAAATAAGTTATAATTTCGCTTCTAAATTTAAATATTTGTGAACCTTAATTTAACCCAATCTAGTTGTGCCAGGAGTAATATAAAAATTACTATACTCATTGAGAATTTTCATCATAAAATAGAAGCTAAAATATTTTATGAGGTCAATTACTTTATAACACAGTGTTCCATTATCCAACAGTCTAACTGTATTTAATAGGAGTATTGAATGAAGTGACGATAAACAATCAAATGTTGTCATAACCAAAAAAGGTTATACTATTAGTAATTTGATGTACTCGTAGTTAGTGAATAAGTAAAAAAAACTTGATTAGTCTTCAGCCTCATTTTCAATTTTCTTTTAATATTTGAATTGCCTCTATATTATTTTTAAAATTTAAATTAAAGTATGCATTAATTACATTTTATGGTTCCGAAAAAGTATAAAATTTATACAAAAATATTAATATATGACCAGAGTATTATACACGTTCTATGTACTATACATGTGCCCATATGTTTTAATTAAAGACATAAATAAACTGATTTTTTCTCACATAAATTAATTTTTAGTTATACAAAATTTGGTCACATATATTTATTGTATTGAATGTCAAGATAATAAAATTCAAAATACTTAAACGATCTTGCATAAAATACATGCGGCAAAAATAGACAACTCTCATTTAATCCCCCAAATCATTACCAATTTTTATAAACAAGCAATAAATTAATAACTCATTTGATAAAATACTTTCAATTTAATCCGAAAATACCCTCAGCCCGCCATTTGCATTTCAGATTATTATTTAAAAGTAGAAAATAGAAAAGAAGTGGTAAACAGCGTAACTACATAAACTTTCGTCAAAGATTTCAGGCTCTTTAATTCCGCTTCAAACCCCACACACAATTACACGCACTAGCTACTTCAACAGCAATTACTGCGCATTGAATATACAAAAGTCGTTTTTGTAAGCTCGCATTTTTCCGCAACACGCACAAAATTCGTCACCACAACTCGCGTATAAAGTTCGCGCTCGATCGTTACTGGATTCAACATTTTCAGAATATAGAAAAGCTAAATAACTCTCGGAATCCACAGGTAGTGCTCAATGCTGTGTCAATTGTTATTAATTGGATGATTTTGCTGAATTGCTCGGACGTTTGTATCAGCTGCGGAGAAATTTTTTATTTTCTAATAGAT
Source organism: Salvia hispanica (assembly GCF_023119035.1). NCBI lineage: Eukaryota > Viridiplantae > Streptophyta > Magnoliopsida > Lamiales > Lamiaceae > Salvia > Salvia hispanica. The sequence goes on along the minus strand of NC_062967.1, from coordinate 28,845,087 downwards.
TTGGTGTTGATCAGTGTAGAAATGGCGAATTTGCGGGCGATTTTTAAGCATCCGGAGGATTTGTATCCGTTGGTGAAACTGAAGCTGGCGGCGCGGCAGGCTGAGAAGCAGATCCCGGCGGAGCCGCATTGGGCGTTCTGCTATTCAATGCTTCATAAAGTGTCTAGAAGTTTCGCTCTCGTTATTCAGCAGCTCGATACTGATCTTCGTGATGCTGTAAGTTTATTTCGTTTTGATCTACTTTTTTGAAAAATTGTACTACTACGTCAAATAGTTGTTTAATTTGGTGTTTATGCGCTCGCTGTGTCCTCATAGTCATAATCTGGTGTGTTTAATAGGTAATGTTGTGATAAAAAATAGTAGATCTAAACTTGCTAATTTCTCACTGTTTGAATAATTATATACTCCATGAAATTTGTTCTTGTAAACACGAGTTAAAAAGGCTTGAGGTTAGCTTAAGACTTATTTAGCTGATAGATAGAACTCATCGGATAACACTTAAGTCAACGACTCACATATTATTAGTTCAATGTTTAATATATTGCATATATATAAATAGAATGGGGGAGACAGTAAGTTACCTTTGTGTTTATTAAAGGTGATTGTCCATCATTTTTATAGACTAGAAGTGAATTGTCCAAAGATGCTTAGGTTCAGGATGAAAGAATGATATGCTGATAATACGTTAATGTGCTCTTTTTTTTAATCTTTCAGGTATGCATATTCTATTTGGTTCTTCGAGCGCTTGACACAGTTGGTATGCTCTTTTACTTACATATGCTTTTGTATGTAGTTGTTTTTTATACTATGTGGAAGAGATTTGTGTGGTTTATCTGTAGCAATGCTCTTTACACTACTATTGTTTAAATTCTTTTATGTTGTGATTGCTGCTGATAATTTTGAGAATCTTTATGGAGCTTTTAACTCTACTGTTGGTCAGTTAGCTTATTGGTTGAGTGCTTACCTCCTAGGAACAATATCTCCGTGCACATACAGTGATCCTGTTTACCGTCGTAAACCTCAACATGCCATATGATCGATTACCGGAACAACATATTCTTTTCTTCTCCACGGGATTCTCCTTATTTCTTAATTTAATGTATTTTAGAAAAGAGACGGTACTTGATTCTTACTGCTCAGACATTAAGCCAATTTTCTAATCACAGCACATTTGCTACCTCATGATCTCTCTGGAGATTCCAGTCTTAGAAATCTTACTATTAAAGGATACAGTTTTATTTGTCCATGCCAATTGTCATTCTTCTGGTGTTTATGGATCGATATTATTCCATTGGGACAATTTAAGTTACTATATTATGCACTTTTGTTAATTTGACAGAGGATGATACAAGCATAGAAGCAGAAGTTAAAGTACCTATTTTGAAGGCATTTCATCAGCACATATATAACTCAGAATGGCATTTCTCATGTGAGTTTCTCTTTTTTATAACTGACGTGCTCTTTCAGTCACCATCTTAGTTTCAAAGTGATAACATGCTTTAAGTTTTTCATAACACATGGATATAATAAACAAATCTGATCCTTGACAGGTGGTACAAAAGAGTACAAAGTTCTCATGGATGAGTTTCATCATGTTTCTGTCGCTTTTCTGGAGCTTGGAAAAGGGTATTTAACTAGTGATTTCTTTTACCCAATGTTAACATTACAGATTTCTCTGGCAGTTGAAGCTAATTTCAACTTAACTGCTTAAGAAAAATGATATGCTCCCCATGTTCATTATTCCACATCACATGCAATCTTGTTGTTACATGAATAATAATTACTGTTTGCTTTTGCAGTTATCAGGAGGCAATTGAGAATATTACAATGAGAATGGGTGAAGGAATGGCAAAGTTTATATGCAAGGAGGTATGCCAGAAATATCATTTTAGCGCGGTTGCTTAGCTATTTTGAAATAGCTGTGAGATTATTAACAACACTCTCTCTGTTGTCATTATATGTGAACGAATTTATGAAATACATAATACAGTACATGACTCAGGAATTTTGACACATTATTGGACCTCTTTGTCTTGCCAGGTAGAAACAGTTGATGATTATGATGAATATTGTCACTATGTGGCTGGACTTGTTGGACTAGGTTTGTCAAAGCTGTTCCATGCCTCAGGAAAAGAAGATCTGGCATCTGATTCTATCTCCAACTCAATGGGTTTATTTCTTCAGGTACCGATCTATTGTTTTCAGCATTATGTGCACTACACGCTAAAATTTAGGTATCTCTCGCAATCTAACTCTTAATTTTTTGTTTACATTTTTTCACAATTGCAGAAAACTAATATTATTAGAGATTATTTGGAGGATATTAATGAGATACCAAAGTCGCGAATGTTCTGGCCTCGTGAAATTTGGAGTAAATATGCTAACAAACTTGAGGTATTAATAGCTTCATCTCGATAGATCTTTCAAGTATACAACTTAGTTGCTCAAGAGCAGTGTTACTGCTAAGTAAATTGTATTCTGATCCGTAATTTTTGTTTTTTGCTCTCTTAGGACTTGAAGTATGAGGAAAATTCAGTTAAGTCAGTGCACTGCCTGAATGACATGGTTACAAATGCCTTAACACATGTTGAAGATTGCTTGACGTACATGCATGCTTTAAGAGATCCAGCTATCTTTCGTTTTTGTGCAATTCCCCAGGTAGATATTAAGTATTTTATAACTTTTTTCATATATTTTATATGAAAGTACGTTTTTCTTGGGAACCTTCACACTGAAGCATCATATTTATATTTGCGTACGATGAGCTGGAATACTTTGGCTCATGGTTTGATAGTTCCCTCCTGCATGCATATCTATGTTTCTGCATCAGTTTGTCATTCATATACCTGTAATTGCTGGTGGACAATGCTATGGTGGCATATTAAATCATGAAACGTGGCTATCTGTTATCTTGTGTCTGATGTTTCCTGCTCGTAAATGATTTGAGGGAATCAGAAATCCATATTCTGGTATCGGTTAATGTTTTCTGTGGCCGAATTGGTGCTTTTAGAATATGGATAGAAAGTTTTAAATAAAAAAAACGACTAAAGATTTAGAATTCGTTTTTACTATTGAAATTATCTGAAAACCTATGTGGTTATGTTTATATACATGCTGGTTAGACATGATGCATCTATATCTTGGATTGGACTCTGACCTTGTATTCATGTTATCAGTTGTAAACATCTAATATTTTTATATCAAATAATATACCAGATCATGGCAATTGGGACATTGGCTTTGTGCTACAACAACATTCAAGTGTTCAGAGGCGTTGTGAAAATGAGGCGTGGTAAGTTTCTAAAGCTTTCTTACCTGGTAATGAATATAAAGTATTGCAATAAATAACGAACTTAGCGATAAAACTGATTTTCCATTGAACGTTTGAAATTTAAATTTGGCCTACTCCTTACTGATTGATGATCACTGACTCCATCTTCCACTGTTTTTGAAACTATTCATATGGCCCATAATATATGCTCAGACACTGATAAACTCTTGACATCTGGTGTTTCTTGTCCCAGGTTTGACCGCGAAAGTCATTGACCGAACTAAAACTATGTCAGACGTTTATGGGGCTTTCTATGACTTCTCTCTTATGCTGAAATCAAAGGTACGAGTGTTATCCAATAGTGACGATTTTTCAGAATCCTGTGTTTAAATGATTTCCTATTAGCATCTGTGATATAACAATTTTATATAAACAAACTTTACTGTTTGTATATGAGATTGCAAAATGTTGAGTTTATTAAATTTATGGTCGTCATATGGACTGAAACTGATGATGTTATTATTTGCAATTAAGTCGCAACCATTATATTTTTTCATCCAAATACAATTGAAGAACGGAATCTTGTGTCCGACAATCATGTTACTTAAGTCCTGCTTACCATTTTAATGCTTGAAGATTCCTGTGGTCCATACAGTAGGCAAACTTCTGAATGTTATGTTTTTTTTTTTTGTTGCAAAATTAACTCAGCGAACCTTTGTGTGATTGGTTTCTCGTCTCGTGTTGCTAAAAACCTTTTGTCTTATTGAACTTTCTAGGTTGATGATGCCGACCCTAATGCCAGAAAGACCAAGGACAACTTGGAGAAAATCTTGAAACTTTGCAGGAACTCTGGAACTCTAGGTCAAAGGTTAGTTACCTTGCCCTCCCTCTCTAATCACCTACATTGTAAGTATACGCTCTTCCTCTCATTTTTATAGCAATTCCTTTTCTTCTTTGCCAGGAATTCTTACATTATCCAGAGCAAGCCGCGATACAATGCAACTATGGTTAGTTTTCGTCACCTTCTTTTCCTATCGTTCGTATATGCAAAAAACTATTCAAAGTGGTCAGACTCGAGAGAAACTTTTTACCAACTCCTTGATCCATGCTACACTTTATTCGTTTTAAGGAGAAAACCTAAAAACAAATTTGAAATATTCATGCTCAGTATGTTTTATATGCCCCATGAAGCTCAATTTTCCTTAATGTTAAAAAAATGCCTCAATTCAGCCTACAAACATATTGTAAATTTAACAAATATACTAGTTTTAATGTCATTAAAGTTCTATAATATGTCGAACTCATAACTTTCGAAATGAACCAGTATTATATCCAACAGATGATGCTCAAATCATTATGTGTGAATCTAATGCAGATCGCTGCCATCTTCGTCATAATCGCTATTCTTCTAGCTTACCTATCAGCCAATCGGCCAACCTATATATGTAAGTTTTTTTTTTATTGTCCATGTCGTTTACTCAAAAAAATGACCTCAACCTCGACTTGTTGCTCATTTTTTTGCTCTCAATATGCAGGATTAGTTTCGTACTTTCATGGAAAAACTTAATACCAGTTGCTAATCACAGTAAATGTCTCGTGATATACAAGTGTTTCACCTCTCAGGCGAGCTCGGTTCCTGGAATGTATGTAGGCATAAGCCGGGAAGAAACTGGCACGAATGTACCATGTAGTGTGTTCCTATTTTGTCTAATGTTTGCACCCAATTATATAGTTTTATAAAGCAAATAATGTGCCACTGTGTACTGAACCTCACTTCTTGTTCATGGTCCCTGGTTTCAAACACCATGTTTTGAAATGTAGACAGTGATTTTCTCAAGTAGTCTTTCGATTTATCAATAATTACTATTAAGGCGGCCCAGCTTCGAGGTTCTCGTTAGAGATACTGTCGAATGATGTTCGATCTTTTAAATAAGATAAGGAGATACAATATGTGATAAGTCGAGACTGAGTTTTGACTCAAGATAAATTGTTTGATTGAATTGTTAATTTTTGTACAGTTGAAAGTATGTTTGGATTGCAATATTATGTAATGAAAATATTATGTTAAAAAATCAAAATAAAAATGAATGCGTACCTTGAATTTTAATTCATGTAACTTTACTTTCTCTGTCGGTATAAAATAGACTAGTTTTATCATTTTGGATCGTTTATCAAAATTATACCAATTTCAAAATATAAAAAGTTTTAAAGAATTAAATACAGAGTACTAATAATATTGATCCAAAAGCTCACCATATTTTTCTTCTCTCCTATTTTACAATTATGAATTAAAACTTGTGTTATTTAACTTAGCCTTTTTTTTTGGGCACGGGAGGAATATACACGACAAAACTACTGAACTGGTGAGAGGGAGCATTGGGCTTTCACACAGAAGAATTAGGCCGTATAGAGACACCAGCACCGAATCATGTTTTTATACACACAAAATATTATTAGGAGATGATTATTAGAAAGGCAAAAGTCCCTCTTAGAGTTAATGCTATAAGTCCAATTAAATATTTCATTTTCTGACTCCCAACAATATTTTCATTGCATGTCTTAAGGCGTCTGTGCCGATGGCGTGATGCACCGCCGCCGCCGCTGGCACAGCGCTGCTCGATGCATCGAGCACGTTCGTGCCAGCAAGCACACTGACAATCACCGTATATGTGCTTGGAATTTGCCAAGCATAGTTACGGTGCTCGGCATTGTTCCTAAAAATATTAACAACTCACTGTGCTTAGCTCAGGTGATTGCTAAATAATTTGACTAAGGCGAGCATATCCTTGGTGGTCGGAATTTTCCAAGCACATATACCGTGCTTGGGAAATTGATAAAAATAACATTATAATTGACAATTAATTGGTTATAATTAACAATATAACAATTGCATTGTTTATAAAAAAATTTCACAAATATCGACCACCAAAAATGTGCTCGGAGAAAAAAAGACTTGTATTATTATTCAATGTGAATTATTTATAAATATTTTTCATAAGTAGCGACCACCTGTGATGTGCTCGGCAATTCCCTACCACCAAAAATGTGCTCGGGAAATCTCTACCACCACAAATGTGCTCGGAGAAAAAAAAAAGACTTGTATAAATATTCAATGTGAATTATTTATAAATATTTTTCAAAAAGTAGCGACCACTTGTCATGTGCTCGGCAATTCCCTACCACCTCAAATGTGCTCAGGAATTAAAAAGACTTGTATAATTATTCAATGTATAATTATTCAAACTATTTATTGAAGTTATTAAAACTTCCATTATATTATTCTAGTACTATCATTTTAGAATATTAATTAAGTAAATTTCTTTTATTTATGAATGGCGAGCACCATGTATGTGCTCGGAATATTGCGAGCACTCGCACTGTGCTCGCAATTTAAAAAAAAAAATTAGTTTTACCACCCGTACTATGCACGGGCCAAGTAATTTCCAAAAATAAGAAAATATATTTAAAACAAATTAAATAAAAATAAGAAATATATAGGAAATATGTAAAAATTATTGAAAATAAAGAATAGAAACTATTTATATTTTGTATTCAAAAGATTATAAAAATTTATAAAACAAATAATCAAGATTACTAATGAACTATTAAGCATATGATTTAATCAACACTGTATACGTAAATTAAATATCACTATAGCAAACGTTTAATCATAATTGTAGAAGAAAAGGAGGAAGATGGAAGACGAAGGAGATGTTTCATTTTCGTTTTCACTATCAATTTAAGTATGGAGATGAAATAACAATGCACTAGATCAAATGCTATGCAAAATGAAGAAACTATAGGAGTATGTGTTTTATAGGGTGCAAATAGAGGATGATAACAGTGCTTAAGATTATTTGTATTATTACCTAGACTGGCTTCCAAATAAATTAGGGACTATCAAGTGAAACAATGGTGGATTCAGAAACAAACTTGTGGAGTCGGACAATAAGAAGAATGATGTGAATTCGGGTGTCCAAAAGATGAATCTAAGAACCGGATTTAAGGACAAATTCTTTCAAAAAGAAGGAAAGGATGATGTGAATCCGGGTATTCACAATCATAGGATGCAGCGACATCGAGGTCCGAAAGAAGGTGGAGATATGGCAAGGAGCCAAGCCGGACTCGGAGGTCTGACTCAAACCAGAATTTGCCTATCAAGATGGTGTCCAAATGCTCTTCTAACCATTGTGTTGAAAGTATATGTTTTTATTCATTCAACTTGTTCTAACTATGAAGAATTACACGCCCCTTAAGTAGGCAGAGAAATACAATTTACATGGAAAAGATTTACCCTAATGCAACTAGGAAAGTATCAATTACAATTATTATATGATTCTCAAGAATATCTTCCCTTCCTTGTAGCCGATTTCTTTCCAACACTCCCCCTCAAGTTAAGTAATGGGACCCATTCTTAACTTGTCCAGTATCTCATGGAAGCTTCTTGCATTAACAGCTTTCGTAAGTATATCTGCCAATTGATCTTCAGATCTCACAAACGGGAGTTCTACTGTCTTGGCCTCTATGTTGTCTTTGATGAAGTGTCGATCCACCTCGACATGCTTCGTACGATCATGTTGGACTGGATTCTCAGATATACTGATTGCTACCTTATTGTCACAGAACAACTTGCACGATTTCTGTGATTTGAAGTCCAGTTCTGTCATCAATTTCTTCAGCCAAAGAATCTCAGTCAGTCCACTCTTAATTCCTCGAAATTCTGCTTCAGCACTTGACAAGGCTACCACTTTCTGTTTCTTGCTCCGCCATGTAACAAGATTTCCTACCACAAAGGTGAAATAACCAGCCGTCGACTTTCTGTCATTTGGGTTTCCTGCCCAGTCAGCATCAGTGAAACCGTGAATCTCCAGATGTCCATGATTCTCGAACAGAATCCCATGGTCCGCCGTCCCCTTTAGATATCGGACAATTCTTCAGGGGAAATAACTGTATTATCTGAGCTAGTTTCAGGAATTACCTCAGATATCACTGGAGGAGGATTGGATTGAGACGTAGGCGATTGAGGAGGCTCTACAGCAGACGTGACCGGCTCGGCGGTGACACTAGCTTGCTCTGTTAGTTCCACGATCGGGTTGCTTGGATGCGGTACAGACAAACTGAGGGGTCGAATTATTTCACACTCCCCCTGAACAGCGTTCTCCCCCTGACCCCGAGGTTGGGTGTAGTAAAAATACTCACTTTCAAGGAAATTACAATTCATGGTTGTTATAATCTTCCTAGACCCCGGGTGATAACATCGATAGCCCTTTTGATTTATCCCATACCCCAAGAAGACACATTTTAAAGCACATGCAGAAAACTTATTCCTTTCGTGTTTTGGTACATGTACATAAACCGAACATCCAAAGATTTTGAGCGGAAGAGTGAGAGGTGTAGGAATACTAGTCAGGGTTGAAAGAACTTGTATTATCGGATCTAAGGATTTTCACAGTGGCTTGGAATTGTATTTGAACCATTGTAAAAAAAAGAGAAAACTTTTCAAAAACTTCAGATTTATTTTTTAGAAAATATATCCAAGTCAGCCTAGTGCAATCATCCACAAAAATAAGAAAATATTTGAAACCATGATCTCCTAAAATAGGAGCCGGATCCCAAACATCAGCATGCACTAAAGAAAAAATAGTCTCAACGCGAGTATCATTAGATCTAAAGGATTGTCTGTGACTTTTTGCCAAAACGCAAGATTCACAAGTAATGTTTTTAAAATGAGAAAACTTCGGAAAAGGCAATTTTAAATAACCCGAGGATGGATGCCCCAATCTGCGGTGCCACAGCCAAGCTTCCCGATTTGCAGATCCGTGAGCAAGCATCGCGGTGCCACCTTGTTGAGCAATCTCATCCACATAATAGAGGCCTTGACGCTCAGTGCCACGCCCAATTATCCTCCTCGTCCTGATATCCTGTAATACACAGAAGTTTGGATGCATCAGTAATGTACAGTTTAATTCTTTCGTCACATGGCTAATAGACATGAGTTTATGGGACAGTTTGGGCACATAGAGACAATTTGTGAGTTTCAAGGTAGGAGAAATTTCAATGGTTCCACTCCCACCCACAACAGTTAATTCTCCATCGGCAGTTTGTATATGGCTTTTGGTTGCTCCATCAAATTCAGAAAAATCATTTTTATCATAAGACATCGTATCAGTGGCTCCACAATCAAAAATCCACCCGCTCTCCTTTGGATCAATTTTATTTTGAGCAACACAAGCAATTCCAATATGTTCTAAGAGTGCAAAACGATTAGGGCTAAAAAAGGATTTTTCAGAAAGTTTTGGGGCCCTGATCTGAATTTCCCTATTATGAGGTCTTAATTGCACATGCTTAGAATTAAGAGGACTAAAATGAGAACAATTCATGCCATGGGGTCTAATTTCAGTATCATAAACATTTGAGGGTCCAATTTGTAAATTAAATTGGGGTCCGGTACCTCCAAATCCTGCCTCTCCGATTCCACCCCCTTCGCCGGCCCTGCCGCCTCCGCCCGGCTGCTGGACGGCTTCTCCCGTCCTCCCACGAGCGACGGCGATCTCCCGATTGCCTCCCCCTTGCGGGAACAACCCGTTGCCGTCCTCGATTCCAACCGCTAATCGAGCTTTGGCCTTTTGGTTTTCATCCCACCATTCCGGAAATCCGACGAGGAGAAAGCATGTCTCTCTGGTATGTTTATTCTTCGCACAATGTGAGCACCACAATCTGGATTTGTCGGTTTTGAAACCTACTCTGCGGTTGGGCGGTTGAGTGGCGGTCCGTTGCGACGGTGGTTGATTTGGGCGTTGTTGTTGTTGATTCCTGACCGTGAACCCTAGTCCCACTTGACCCGATGATGGGTCGTCGTTAGCCGTGTCGGATGGAGAATTCGAGTTTGCTGTCGGCGGCATGATTTTGAGCCGTGTAGCCTCTCGTTTTATTCGTCCGTACGCGGTTTCGGCTGAGGGTAGTGGATCTTCTTTGAGGATGTCGCGCCGGATCCCATCATATCGTTCGTTCAATCCTGTGAGGAACTTGAACAAGCGTCTCGTTCCTATATACGTCCGGAATTGGCCGACTCCTTTGTCGTAGCAATCAATTGGGCGATTCTCATATCGATCTATCTCTATCCAGATCCCATGGAGACGACGCCAGTAAGTTTCGAGTCCCTGTTCTCCTTGAACTATCTTACTTGCTCTTTCCTCCAAATCGTACAACAGGTAAGGATCGGCGGTGCTTGCAAACGTGACAGATAGACTCTCCCATAGCGCCTGCGTAGTCGGTGGTGCGCGAAGTCGACAACAATATCAGTTTCGATATTGTCGATTATCCATGAGAACACGATCATGTCAGTTTCTTCCCATTCGGTGTAGCCCTTCGCCCCCGGTTCTGGCGGCGCTGGTATGCCCGTGAGATGCCGGAGTGCTCTCTTGCCTCCAATTGCTATTCTCATCAACTTCTGCCACAGGGTGTAATTGGATCCATTGAGTTTGACAGCCAGAGTAACATTCTTACTCATCCTCAATCGTGACTCATCGTCGGTGTTGTTTGGTTTCTCCTTGTTGTCTTCTTGATCTGCCATGGCCGAGATTTTGGTATTCTCAGGCTATGATGATTTTGTTCTGAGCCTTTGCTCTGATACCATGTTGAAAGTATATGTTTTTATTCATTCAACTTGTTCTAACTATGAAGAATTACACGCCCCTTAAGTAGGCAGAGAAATACAATTTACATGGAAAAGATTTACCCTAATGCAACTGTGTTGAAAAGTTTAGAGTTTGTTCAATATACGAATTTGCATTCTATCACTACCCTAAACTTATCACTCTTGTGTTGATAAACCCATGTCTTTGTATTGATATTTGAATTTAAATGTTGTATTGATATAATTATGTTTTTGTGTTGATAATTTTAATACACAGAATTGAAAGTTATTAGTTATTACTGTAAATTAGTTAGCACACTAACGCAACCTATAGATAGAATTATAGATAGAATGAACCAATTTAAGTAATTATTGTACTTGCTAACCTAATCTATTTAAAAAATGATAACAGTCGGGCTTCGATTTTTCAGGAGCCTACAGAAAATTTAGCCCAACATCAAATCTTAAAAAAATTATAGCTAATTGATTTACTTACTCGGATGTTTGTGACTTCAGCACGTGCGCGTTGTCTCAAATCGGGTACCCAACCAAAAAATCCGATACCCAATTTAGAAAATTTGTTAATGTGCTATTACACGAGGGGTGTTTAAATGGTTCCTCGGTTCTCAATGTTAATATTCTTAATATCTTGTTCCACATCGACTTGGTAACGAACTTAGTTCATGTATAAAAGTGTGGATAATCCTCCCCCTTATAATGTCTTTTAAGGGGTGAGTGACCCATTTGTAATATGGAATCAGAGCTGACCCAAGTCGATGATGGATTTTATCTCTTTATCTCTTCTCTTACCTACCCACGTGATGGAAGTCCGATGTGTCATTCCGGCCCACACGTGAGGGAGAGTGTTAAAATTCTTAATATCTTGTCTCACATCGACTTGGTAACGATCCTAGCTCACCTATAAAAGTGTGGATAACACTGCCCCTTATAAGACCTTTTAAGGGGTGAGTGACCCATTTCTAATACTCGATTAACCGGAATTGAAATTGGAATTGGAATTGGAACCGGCCGGTTAATTGAGGAATCAGTAAACCGGTTTCGGTAGTGGTTCCAACTTTTGATATAAAACTGGTTTCGGTTCCTAACCGGAAACCGGATTACAATTAAATTTTATTTATTTATAATTCAATATACTAATAAATCTAACTTAATTGAATTAATATAAAATAATTTGAAATATTGAGTGATTTTAAACATGATTATTTTAGGGAGGGATTAACTATTTCCAATGGATATCCATCTTGAAAAAATTGAGTATCCCATCCCAAAAAAATTGCTAAATATTTTACCCCGTCTCCAAATTAATGATAGAATAAATAAATATTTGGAAACGAATAATAACATTACAACAAAAAAACAAAAGGAATTACGCAAGTGTGCCGTTATGCAATGGGCATTTATTTTGTGATTGGTTTGAAATGATTAATTTACATATTTTTCTAAGTAATTGTGACCAAATTTTGGAATCTTGGTTTACACATCAATCCAATCATTGACGAATGTTCCTTCTCAACAAAGAATGGATAATAGAATGACGATATCAAGTTTGTTTTGTAACTTTAGAATGTGAATGTGGCTATCTCTAATTGATTGGCAATAAGTTCGAGTTTGAAATAATTCGATTTATTGGCCGATAATACGCAACATATTTCCATCTATATTTTGACTAAAACTATAGTGTCATTATATAATACTCCTACTCCAGTATTTATTTATCATGTAAACGTGCTTAACCCTAAGAAGACTTTAGGCGTAAATATACACAAAATATTTTAGCTCCCAAAAATAAAATACTACTACTATCATTTAATTATGTAAAACAAATTCTTTCTATGTACAGATGAGTTTCTATATATACATTTAATTACAATAGCAATATTTCACATTGGAAGGCCCCCAAATAAACATTTTATAACAAGAATCAAGAGGCCAAAGAAGACATTTCACAGTTTTCACATCTATTTCTTTTGAAATTAAAACAAAAAATAAGCTGACTTATAGAAATGAATTAATAATCCTTAAAATAAACTAATTTAGCATATTTTTTCTTAAAATTCGTGCTTAAAAGAAATTATTCTTCAAAGAGACTGATGGAGTATAATGCTAAGCAATAAGCATTTCTTTGGGAAATAAAATTTAATAATATGAGGTTTAGTTTAGTGAGTCAAAAGTGAAAAGAGAACAATATAATTATATAGAGAATAAAATAGATAACCGAAGGGAATAAAAAGAATAAAGCAATAAAGAATAAATGTATTAAACTTTTTTTTATCAAAAATGAAACAATTCAATTATGGTGGAAAAAAATTACAGATAAATGAGTAATTTTAACATAAAATTACCAAAACATGAAGTAGAGCTTAGCTACGAGCACGTAATTTCTTGGTTTTGACATGAAGTAACAAAGCTATCAAACTCCCCAAAACACACAAACAACCACCCCAAATCAAAAAGGTTGTTTGTAGCATCTCCCTCCTACACAAATCTCTTGGCAATCAATTCTCCCTTTCTTGTAGAGCAATGCTGCAGAATCCCCAAACAAAAATGAACCAATTGGTATATTCGACCCCAAAATATTGTGATCAACTCCAAAATTGATAGCGTTGAAATTGAAAAATAATTTATAATTAGATAGGTATTTTCTTACTTTTACTAGCCTATATAAATGGCTGTATTTTTGTAATCACCAATTAATAAAAATGTAGTCCATAGTGAAATTTTCTCTTTTCCTTCTTCACTCTCTCTATCGACAGCTTTTCCCAATTTTACATTTTCTTCATCCTCCATTGATGGAGGTTTCTTCATCCAATTTCTTCTACATTTTCAACAGATAGTCCCAAACAACTCCTTAGTTGTTGACATGGATATTGAGGTTATTACACCACTATACAACTGTCGTGCTGATGTAAACCCCCCCCCCCCGATCGTTGATATTTTCTCGGATCGATCTTATAACGACATGATATGCACAAAATCAATTTTACCATAATAACAATCAATTTTAATAGCACGAAAATCCCAACCTTAATAATTTTTTATCTTCTTATCCACAAACTTGTTCAATTATTTAATTAACACTAAAGTTCAAATTTTGTCGTTTACATTTGTTAAAAAAAAACTTTTTGGTCTTTTACATTAAATTTGTTACTTTCGGTCTCAACAATATGTTTTGCTTCAAAGTTAACCTTTTCATTAAATTTAACGGTCAAACATGATTTGACCAGTTTGACCAAATTATAGACTTAATTATGAAAATAATTAGTCATGTTAACCTAATTAATTTAATATTAAAACTTATAAAATACTTTTTACCTATAATAAAAATTACTAGTAACTTACAATCCATAAATATTTTATAAAAATTAAATTAATTTTATAAAACATTTTATCTATATTTTTTTACGTATAATAAAAATTAAATTTGTGAATATTATAAATTTTAATTCAATTTATTTTAGGTAATTTTTTTTTTACAATTTAATATTTTTTATTATATGTATTAAAATATACTTCCTCCGTCCATATTAGGAGTCATATTTGCTGTGGGCATGAGTTTTAAAAAATATAAGGAAAAGTATGTTGAATAAGTTAGTGGACTATGAGTCACACTTATATATATTAGTTTTATAATAAAATATGAGTGAAATAAGTTGGTAGAGTGTGACGCCTACTTACCATTTATAAGTGAAATATGACTCTTATTGTGGGATGGAGGTAATATTATGACTATTAATATATTGTGATATAGGTAAAAATATTTTATAAATTTTAATGTTGAATTAGTTAGCTTAATTTTAATTATATGTATATAATTAAGTCACTAATTTAATTAAATCATGTTTGACCGTTATTTTTAACGAAAAATGTTAACTTTGGAATAAGACATATTGTTTGGGACCAAAATGCATCAAACTTAATGTAAATGACTAAAAACATTTTTAGAGCAATGTAAAAGATTAAATTTGGATTTTAGTCTTTAATTAAAAGAATTATCTACTTAAGTTTGTAGTTTTCAATAGCTACACTTTTCTTTTTTAATTTGAAGTATATGTGTTGATCAGTATTGAGACCATGAACATATTACATGTTACACGCCAACCCTTATGACTTATGCACTTGCTATAAATAAATTCAAATTTCCAAAAGCACACATATTATATAATTTCAAAAATCAACATTTATCAAGTACATATTTCAAAACATTCTGAAAGTAGTGGGACCCTCTCACCACTCTATATATAACACATTTATCTACATGCATAAATGATGAGGAGGAGAAGGTTGCCAAAACGCGTCAGCCGCCGACCCTTATAATAACTGTAACTCACATCAACCCACACATCATTGGTATCTTATTCCTGAAAAATATTAGTGGTTTATATGAGCCACAACTCAGTGTCTATTAACCTTACCTTTAATTCCACAGCTCAAAAATCAAACATGTTCTTTAACCAATATATATAACAATAATCAACAAATATTAAAATTAAATCCATATACATATGCATATGCCACTCTGTTCAGTTTATTATTCTGTGATAGTTCAAGCCTGGTATCTGCCCGGGATTTTCAATATGCCAATATGATTTGACCCGAAGGTCCCACTATGATTTGACCCGTAGGTCTCACTTTGAATTGACCCGCAGTACCAATATGATTTGACCCGAAGGTCCCACTATGATTGACCCGAAGGTCCCAATATATCCACTATGATTTCAGATCCAAGACATGACTATCACAGATCCTCTTTAATCAAATGATTCAACTAATTCCAATACCAAATGCAAAACATATCTATTGCACCAATCACATATCCATATCAATTTAATATACTATTAATATATTTATTGCACCAAGCATACATCCCCATCATCACAATTAAATATATATCATATCAGTATCACATCGTATAATCCAATTATTCACTTCACTTTAACACATAGCAATTAATCATATATCACATGTAAAATTAAAAGTGTAATTTTTACACACCTGATTATAACAAGATGACAACGAATAATCAAACACCCAAATTCCCTTTCTTCATCAGCAACTTTGTATAGCCGGAGGAATCAGACGCTATTTTTCATTCTTTTTTTTTTCAACCCTTAATTTTATTTCTTCCTAACTCCTCTGTTCTCCCCCCTTCTCAATTACAACTCCAGTCATATATTTGTAAAAATAAAAGAGTCGGCTTAACCGATTAGCCTCTTTATCAATTTATTTAATAGATATACATGTTGTACATGAGCTAAATCACTTACACGTATTTAAAGTTTGGCCAAATGTCATGCCACCAACAATTCTCTATTAATAGTCCATGTACACACATATATTTATTTAATGTAAATAATCTTAGTCTATCTATCTAAAAAGCATGCACATATCTAAATTTATATATCTATAAATATATTAGTACGTACATAATAGTAGTACTATATTATCTCATGTACATATATACACACGTTATTACACATGCGCACACACATTAAATTATTAATTTATTTAGTATTTATAATACTTATACACATGTATTTTATATATAAATATATAAAATATATCTTCTTTTTTTTTTCGTTGCGCAGTTATACAAATAAATGGAATGATAAACAAAACCATATCAATATGCAAAATGATGTATGTTTCGAGTTGGGGATGTCACAATTCTTCCCCCCTTTAAGAATTTTGTCCGTAAAATTCATTTTTCTCTCTGTTTGTTTACTCAATGAAATCATTAACCCGTAAGCAGATATGGATAGTTCTTTCTCATCGTTTCTTCAGTTTCCCAAGTCACTTCTTCGCCCCCGTGATTTTTCCAAATAACTTTAATATTGGACAACTCTTCTTTGCACTTGATTGACCTGATGCTTCACTATATTGACAGGCTCTTCTATATAACTCAAATTATCGGAAATCTGTATATCAGGATTTTTCAGAATATGTGAAGGATCAGATCGATAACGTCGAAGCATGCTGACGTGGAAAATATTATGAATCTGCTCTAACTCTAGAGGCAGTGTTAACCTGTACGCTAATGGTCCAACTCTTTCGACAATATCATACGACCCAATATAAAGAGGACTCAACTTACCTTTTTGCCTGAATCGCATGATTCCTTTCTGAGGTGAAACTCACAAAAATAATTTATCAAGACTGAGATAGTAAATCGCGGATCTCGGTCAATATATAAGATACTAGAATACCATATAAGCGTTCCTGCAGATAATGATGCCAAATCTTCAAAACAAAATAATGCCGCTAATAACAGATTTTGAACAGAATAAGAAACTTCATGTACTTGCGATTGTTACGACGCATAAGAAATAAACTTTCCATTAAGTCAAAAGATAACCAAATCCATGTTTCAGCGCATCATTATAATTAACATAATATCTTGTACCCGCAGAGATAACCAAAATAGGTGACATATTCAACCGATGCTTCCACTCATTAAAACTCTTTTGATATGCTTCACTCCATATAAAAGAAGAATTCTGTCGTACTAACTTCATTATCAATTGAATAATAATCGAGAAAAATTTCCAGTTGAAAACCAGTTCAATCTTTTGTAGATCCACTTCTATTCCAAAACCTGACACCACGTGTCCCAACAATACCATATGATCTAGCTAGACACCACGTGTCCCAACAATACCAAATTTGGAAAATGCATATTTTTTAGGGCAGACTATAAAGGAAATAGTGCATATTTTTGTAAGACGGAGGGAGTAATAATAATAAAGTAGATAAAAAGTGAAAAATTAAAAGTTGAAGTGTTGGCTCGGTTATGACCGATAACCGATCGATTCTAACCGAATCGGTTAGTTAAGTTTCCGAACTAGAGATCAGGTCGATTTCAGTTAGTTTTTTATCCAATTTTTAGGATTGGTTAACCGACAAAACCAACCGTTTACCCACCTACAGATGTACCCAAATTTTTAATCAAATCGGAGCATATTATATTATTAAATTTTATTATTAAGACGACATTGTGTTCAATTGTTTTGGCAATCTATATTATATCTGTCCACCAAAATCTAAAATACGTTTTACTGTTTCAGGCTATCAGCCAGTTATTTTTTTTTTTCACTTTTAATAAGTTGATCAACTCGTTGTATTAGTATTCGATTATAAAATTAATATATTAAGGTAAGACATAGTAGTATTTATGCTTTTCATCAATTTCTTCTACAAAATAGAATATAAGAGGAGGGTTATATTGTTAACTCAATGTTTAATTGCTATCTACAATTCAATAATAGCCATTAGATATTTAAATTAAAGGCTTAGAGATCATCAATTACAAAATGTCAATACGATCAACAAAAAAGGTCAATAAGATTATATGATCAATTCCAATAAAAATCAATAGGAGTATTAATGTCAAGTTAGCTATAACTAACTTTTAAAAGAAATCCCAAAACTTTAAATTCATATAACATATATCAAATTAAAGATAATTTTATATGGATTTCAACGATATACTACATGCATATATTTCTACGTCAAAATTTGAAAAAAAATTGATTTTTTTTAAAATTTTCGTATTTTTGACGAACAGATTTATGTCAATACACCTTACATAATATGTCAATATTATGCTTGTAAAATGTAAATATGAAATTGTGTTGACATTATTATGTTTTCGTGTTGATGTATTTCATACACTGTATTGACATTGCATTTCTAAACCTTAAATTTGATAGTTGTTATTATCTTTTTAATATTAAAAAATGAAAAATGAAATTACAATTATAAATTATAGACCACAAGATTTCTAAAATTTTATAGTATCAAATTAGTTGTAGTTAGCAACTAAGGGATGAGTTAGTAATATTTTAAAGTACGGGAGTAGTAATTGATTTTGGACAAAATTATATTTTGTGGGAAAAAGTGAAACCAAAAAAAAGCCAGCCTACGGCCTGCCTCACTTCCTCTTCCCCTTTGAAACTAATCCCCAATTCCATCTGCAATTATTTAGGTTTAGGGTTTGTTGAATTCGTGTATTCTCAAATCTGAATCCTAATTTATCATGACTGCCCGTTTGGCTTCCTCCGCCGCGCGTCGTTGTGTTCGATCTATCAATTTCTTTTCACGGCGGGGTATTGGATCCGGAACTCAATTCCTCCAAAGGTTCAATTTTTTTTCAAAAAAATAGGAAATTGATGTAGTACTATACTCTAACTTGGTTGTATTTGCTTAAATTTGCTTGTGACTTATGGTTGGAGGCGGAGGATCATAACAGAATCATCAGTTTAGAGAAGAGCATTATGCGTAATGTGATGAACTTGGGCAGGTTTGTTTGATTTTTTCCTTCAAAAAAATAGGAAATTGATTGATGTAGTGTGTTTAAATTTATTTGTGAATTTTGGTGGATCATAATAGAATCATCAGTCTCAAGGAGAGCATTAGTCTCAAGGAGAGCATTGTGGACATGGAGTTGGATAATAAGCTAATCTTGGGCCCCCCCGCCTATAACCAACCTTCTAAGTAGTAGTAATTGCTTTAGCTTTCTCAATCATAAACTCAATTCTTCACTATTTACTATAATAGCATTTAGATTGTTCACTCTTTGTTTTTGTATTATTGCCAAACTCATCATTTACTCATTTTTGAAAAAAAGTTTCCATTTTTTTTATTCCTTTTCCTCCATGCCAATATATATGAATGATCATCATTTTTGAAAAAAGTTTCCATTTTTTTGATTTTAGGTTTCCATCCTCCATGCCAATCTCCTCCTCCCTGCGACTGCTGTTACTGTAGCATGTACCCTCCCTTCGTCGAAGAGAGAAAATTCAATACGTCATGGTCTTCACGCCTACAACTTTTGAAGCCTAAGCCTAAGCTAGCAGACATTCTCCTGAGTTATCGTGATATACATGATCGTGAGTTTTTCACTTCATATTCCCTTGTAAACAATGGCGACCTCTCGCCCCAATATTACGTATATCCTCCATCTTTTCTGGCCGAACAAGGTTATCTCTTCACCGGGGCTACTTCTAATGGTGTGCTTCATTTTCACAATAAAGACTTGGGTAGTCATGCTCTTTGGAACCTATTAACGGGTGAGTATAAGATCCTTCCTAAGCACTTTGTCGACGAACTCTCTCCTTCTGTTTGTTTTGGATTTACAATGTGGTCTGACCATGAATCTCAAGATTGCAAACTGATGTATCTTGTAGACGTCATTTCTATAAGTGAACAAGGCGACTTAGATAGGTTTTATCATTTCGTATTGTATTCACTCAAAACTAATTCATGGAGGCTAATACCATTCACCGGCTTTGATTTGGTTGAAG
The DNA here is from genome assembly GCF_023119035.1 of Salvia hispanica. Lineage (NCBI taxonomy): Eukaryota > Viridiplantae > Streptophyta > Magnoliopsida > Lamiales > Lamiaceae > Salvia > Salvia hispanica. The sequence goes on along the minus strand of NC_062967.1, from coordinate 28,824,860 downwards.
TGTTTGACGGATATGGTTGCGTATCCGGGGGTTTTTACTGCGTAGCGTATCGAAAAGAGAGTGGCGAATGTATCCTTTCGTTTGACATTTCTACCGAAACCTTTTCCACTCTGCCCACCCCGAACGATTATAGCTACGACACTCGTTACGATTTTCTAGAGTATAAAGGATACTTGTGCATTATTGAGAACGAAGGCTACAATCTTCGTATGCCTCGGCTTTGGGTTTTGGGCGATGACGGGTTGTGGATGAGGGAGTCTTTTTTCGATACTATTGGTGTTGGGTGGCCGTTGTGGTCTTCGTATGATGGTAATCTGTTGTATTTTCCAAGCTTAGTTGATGATGCGCTAGTGGTGTTTGATTGTGCCACGGGAGTGCTGGTGGTGTATCATGAGGTCAAGTGCTCGTCTATGGTTCCGTTTTCGCAGAGTTTAACTCAGCTTAATAAGCTTTAAGATGTTGTGATAAAGAGGAGGATGAGTTTGCAAGTTGTAGGCCAGGAATTGAGCTAGTTTAAGGTAGGAATTCATGTTTATTTTAGATCAGTTCAGTTGTTGTGTTTGGAATTGTTTTTACTCTATTTATAGGAATTCACATAGAGATTTCTTTTACTAGTATAGTATTTAAGATGAGTCTGTGTTTGGATTTGTTTTGCAAATACGAATGTAATCTTATTTCATTCCGTGATTCTCTTGCATTCTTAATCATCAACAATTTTCATATTTTTGAACAAATTTCCATTTTTTTGGAATTTAGCAGTTAAAAGTGGAATTATTGTTTTCATATCTCATACATAATATTTTTTTATTTATATTTTTATTTTTTTTATTTTTTTTTATCATAAGTGAAAGTCGAGTGATGAGTTCCAAGCTCTCAAAGATGAACTGAAAAATTAAATTTTCTGGAAAAGCATACCTCGATTTTATTTGACTCTAGTTTTAGCTGCAAAACGGGCAATCAATTTAAGTAGTATTGCAATATTTACAAAGTTAAATAGTTTCTTTTAGGAATTAATAATACGCAATTACCATCAACCGATAAAGAAAAACCAACCGTTGAAGCCAATTTTGGATGCTGCCTACTAACCCGATTTTCGACGAAAATATGTGTGAGAAGCAGAATTTCTGATCATAAACTATTTACCAGGAGCGCCTATGCTTGCGTACCCGGGGTTTTATTATTGTGTAGCGCACCGAGAATGCAATGGCTACTGTATTTCGTGCGCTTGACACTTCTACTGAAACTGTGTCCACTCTACCCACACCCACCATTTATAGCTACGAGCCTCATTATGGTTTTCTAGACTTTGGGTTTTGAGTGATGATGGATCGTGGATTGACGAGACTTTCTTCAATATTAATACCCGATCCAAGAATTTATATTCGGGGGTACGAGTCATATGATAAATCATTATATAACATACCGAATAGGAATAGGGGTACATTTTAATATAAAATTAAAATTTTCTATATATATACATAATAGTAGTACTAAATAAAAAAAAATTTGGGGGGTCATTCGAACCCCCTTGTTACCACCTCCCTCCGCCACTGCCCTCGGGTGTCCACTGTGGTTTTAATTATATGTATATAATTAAGTCACTAATTTGATTAATCATGTTTGACCGTTATTTTAAACGCAAAATGTTTTTATTGAGAGACTAGTACCGAATCATGTTTTTATACACACAAAAGATTGTTAGGATATGATTATTAGAAAGGCACCATAAGTCCAAATATTTCATTTTCGACTCCCAACAATATTTTCATTTGCACGTCTTTAACTTGACTTTACATTTGAACACTAAAAAAGTAGGTTTTTAACGAGCTACAACTATAGAGAACCTTTGGGAGCATAGAGAGCTCTAGAGATGTATAAAGTGTTGGAATATATTGGAATTTTTAATCCTAACTCTAAAATCTAAATGTTTGGTCTTTGGTTAAATGTTTGGTTTTTGGGAGGCCATCAAGTTAATCGAGTTAAAAGTAACAATAAAAGGTACCTTTATACTTTTATTCTTGCGTATTATGTATTCGTAATATATGAACAAATATAAAAGTCAAAAATCTAAATTATATGGCATCATAAATTCAAAATTCAAAATATTTATGAAAAAAATCATAAAGTGATTCATGATCTCTCCAATAAATAAGAAGAAATATGCTCATATTCAGAGATGATAGGATATTTAATTGGGAGATTTGGAATATAATTGAAATTGGGTGATTAATGTGTTGAATTAACTGTCAAATAAGTCGGAAAATATTTGCATCTTGGTCCAACCGATTGTGTTCCAGGGTCATTGGAGTATGTTTTATCGAATACTTTTATTGTTTAGCCAATTCTAAACGTCTCTTTTTGATGTAAATTAGCAATAGGCATACTTTAATTTAGGCAAACATAATATCGTTATTATGGTACATAAGATTTTGGCTATAAATTAGGTGACTGCTTACCTCGTAAAAGGAAAATTAAATCAATTGTTTATTCAATCATTAATTTGGGATTTCCCCTTTTAAACTTTGTAATTTGTTTGCCCATTTTATTTAAGGTAGATTGGTGTGCAGTGTGCTCAACAGCTGCATCAAATTAATAGTAAAATCCACCTAACAAATGACAAATATCACCATTTAATTTACGTACCTTATTTGTCTTTGTGAATAAATGTGATTGCTCAGCATTATCTGCACCCAATTAGACTCACTTAAATAAGGCACTTTCTTATTTCTTTGAATAAAATTTGAAACATTATTTAAATATTGTAGGGAATGTTTCAAATTATTCTCCACCGCTTTTTTTTTTTTTATTTAATTGAACAAAGAACTTAACTTCAACAAGTTTATGTATATGTAATTTTAAATTGTTGAATTATATTAATGGTGGTAAATCTCGTATTATGCATTAGTTACTACTACTACTATAATTTAGATTTTCGAATATTTTCTTTAAAAAAAATCCAAATTGAGCCGAATCTGAATTTTGGGAAAAAAATTCCAAAAAATCTAACACAAACTTACTATTTAGATTTAATTTGATCCAATTATTCGAATTATGGATACTTTTGTTCACACTTAAATTTTCTACCACATTGAGCATAAACTAATAACAAAGAAATAAAAGGCATTGTATAAATTCCCATTTTTGCACTTCTTAGAAAAGCTTAAAAAGGGACTTTCTCACCCAATTCAAATATTCCGTTTCACATGCCAAATAGTCAAATAGATTCTAGTAGTAATGAGACAAATTCAATTCATAGGATCCTACTACTAAAACATACTATTAATAAAAGTGTAAAGAGGAATGAATATTATCAATTGATACGCCGGTGTCCAATGAATTGCTAGAACGCAAATTTTCATAAATCCAAATGACATAAACTTTGATGAGTAAAAGATTAAAGAGTAATAAGTAGTATGAATTGCTAGAACGCAAATTTTCATAAATGCAAATGATATAAACTTTGATGAAAATTATAATTTCAAAAGATATAAACAATAAGATGATGTACGATGATAAAATGACAGCAGAAAAATGGCGCCGCGGTTAAAAAATTGAGCTCGTTGCGAAAGGTTTCATAGCCAACTCCATTTTTAATAGTTAGAGCCAATTTTTAAAAATCGGACTACATAAATTTTAATGCAAAATTGGTCAATTAAGAGAAGTAAATAATAGTACTCTTTCCGTTTCTTCATAGTTGAGGCGGAACTTTTCGGCACGGAGTTTTAGAAATGAATGTTGGGTGTGTTAAATAAATAGATAAAAAAGTAAGAGAGATGAAAAGGTAGAGAGAATAAAGTATAAAAGGAATAAGTAGAGAGAATAAAGTAAGAGAAAGTAAAGTAAGAAAGAGGAAAAAGTTACCATATAAGAAAACGACTTAACTATGAAGAAACTTCCCGAAATAGTAAAATGACTCAACTATGAAGAAACGGAGGGAGTACTGAAAATTATGACTCACTTTATTATAGAGAGAATCTTATGAATAGTAGAGAATAATTTTAGTTGACGTACCAAAAATAGAAAAATATGACTATTTTTCATGGACGAGACACGAGTGTATAACATATTTTTTAAATCTGAGTTATTTCTATACTATATTAATTAAAATCCGAAACATTTTTACCTTTACCTAAATTTCAAGCAATTTTTACTAATATAATTGTAAACTAATTGAAATAATTTTAGGCGATTTTCTTCGAGTGGCTATGTAAATAAGGCCAAAATCTACCAACATTTTAGAAAACACTCCTATATAGTTGAAAAACCTGTCAACACACACAAACACTGAATAATCATGGACCTCCAAAACCACCCAAACACGCCCTTAGCGATAGCCGCAGCCACCCTTCTCCTATCCCTCGCCGTTTTGCTAATCAAATCCTCACGCCAAAAACCCCGCCTCCCTCCCGGGCCGAAGGGATGGCCCGGGATAGGCAGCATGGGCATGGTCAGCCAGCTCACCCACCGCGGCCTCGCGGCCCTCGCCAAAACCCACGGCGGCCTCTTCCACCTCAAGGTGGGAAAGGTCCACATGGTGGCCGTCTCCACCGCGGAGGCAGCCCGCGAAGTCCTCCAGGCCCAGGACCACGTCTTCTCCAACCGGCCCGCGACTATCGCCATCCGCTTCCTCACCTACGACCGGGCCGACATGGCCTTCGCCCACTACGGGCCCTTCTGGCGCCAGATGCGCAAAATCTGCGTCACGAAGGTCTTCAGCCGCAAGCGGGCCGAGTCGTGGGCCTCGGTCCGCGACGAGATCGACGCCTTTGTGAAAGACGTCGAGTCGCGGGCCGGGCGGCCCGTGAATGTGGGGGCGATGGTGCTGGGATTGACCAAGAATATCACGTACCGGGCCGCGTTCGGGTCGGTGGCCCGGGACGGGCAGGGGGAGTTTGTGGGGATTATGCAGGAGTTTTCGAAGCTTTTCGGGGCGTTTAATGTGGCGGATTTCGTGCCGTGGATGGGGTGGATCAACGGCCCGGGATTCAGCCGGAGGCTGGAGAGGGCCCGGGATTCGCTCGATGCGTTTATCGATAGGATCATCGATGAACATATCGAAAAGAGGAAGGAGAGGGAAGAAGGCGGAGGAGCTGAGGATGATATGGTGGATGAGTTGATGGAGTTTTACTCTGAGAATGGAGATAGCAATGAATCAAAGCGGCCTATTACTATCACAAGGGATAATATTAAGGCTCTCATCATGGTAAGAACATTTTTATGTTTTTGTTAATTACTTTATCCCAATTATTTATTTATTTTTTTAATATATTATAACCTTTCTAATGTATATATGTTAGGTATTCATGTGATTATAATTTTGGAGATTATGTGTAAATTAATTTTATAAAATAAAAGTTTTGTGTAAAATATGATTCATGTGTCGTTTTCTAAAATAAATCAATAACAAACCTATCTTCTTCTTTTTGTATTATATTGACACATGCTTTTAGTTTTTCTGAAAGAGAATATACACGTGAAACGTCTTGTACTCGAAGTAAGAAATTTAATTACTCCTAGTCTCCTACTACTTGATAGTTTTGTAAATATTTTGAAAGATTAGGTATAAAATTATAAAAATTTTAAATAGAAAGAAACCATAATTAACCTTTTTTTATCCTATATTATTTCGCATTCTAGATTATGTGATTATATGGTCGTCGGATTTTTTAACTCCTTTTACATATGTAATGACGTAGGAAATTCTTTTGCTGAACCAATTATCTAAACTACTTTCTAAGATTAATCCTTTACAATATTTTACATGTCTAAATTATATGCATATATTTTTGGAATAATATTGTGTATCCGTCTTGTTATAATATGTGACCCCATTAAAAGTTTTAAACACACATTTATTTGGAGTTTATTTAAACGTCACTAATTAATTAATAAAACAAATCGCCCAAATCTCTTGTGAAAGATATTTGTCGTATGAAAATATATAAAGTAAGCTATAATTATATCCTGTGTAGCTATTACCAAATATGATCGAACAAATTAAGATTGTCTTTCTCTAATAACTAATTAGTATCGTTTCAAAAAGAAATACTAGTTGTTTCCATTTATATGTAGAAGCGTTACTTGCCGTATTTATATATTTTTGTATCCTTATTCGGAGGTAATTATATACGTACCAATTTGTATTGAAAATAGCAAATTTATCGTTACATGTTTACATACAAATTTGCCTTATCACAAAATCTCATATCATAAATTATTTTCTACCAAGGATGTCATGTTTGGTGGGACAGAAACCGTTGCCTCAGCCATCGAGTGGGCGATGTCCGAGCTAATGAAGAGTCCCAATGACCTCAAAAAGGTCCAACAAGAGCTCGCTCAAGTGGTCGGGCTCGATCAAAAAGTGCACGAGTCGGATCTCGAGAAACTAACTTTCCTCAGATGTGTCATCAAGGAGACCCTCCGCCTCCATCCCCCGATCCCTCTCCTCCTCCACGAGACATCCACAACATAATTAGCAATGGTTTGATTAATTTGAGATAATGCTGTCAATTGTTTTTGCTTAATTGGTTTTGGAGCTTCAAATGTGTGAGATTGTTGCAATGAGTTCGATTTCAGATTACTCTTTCGGTAAAAATTGAGCTGAATTAGTTAATGCTACATCTGGTTTGGTATAATGCTGAACTGAATTGTATACTACTTTGACTTGATATTAAGCTTGATAAACTATGCATCTGTATTGATTTGGTATGGCTAATGACTCACTTTTTTAGAAGTTCCAGACCTTTGTGTTACTAAACTGTCCTTGATTTTATGTGTAGCTTTAGAAGATTGTATGAGCTCCTATTGCATCGATTAGTTTATATTGTCCGCTTAACAGGGCACTAGTATCCTGCCACTCCATATCGAATCCCTTTCTTCCAGAGGATCCACACCTTTTGCTGGTTTCCTACTTAAATCATACTTATTCTTCCTAAATCATAGACACAACTACGTGTCAACTGGCCTTTTTTTGGATAAAATTTCTTACTTATTTCTTTTTTCTGTTGCCATTCCTGTAAGGTCTTTATTTTTATGAGTGATGTGGCAAAAATTAGCTTGATATATGTATTACTCGTTTGTTGGTTCTTTGAATTTCGTGATGTGGCAAAAATTTCTAGTTGAACCACTTCTTCGGGATTAGTAGGGTAGCCACACATGTAAGATGACTTGAAATAATTATACTCTGACTGATCGTTCAGGTTAAAAATAGAGAAGCCATTGGCCTACATGTGCAGTGTGATGCTATGTTGGAAAAACTAGCCGCTTCAAAAATTAGGGCAGCTGCAAGCCTGCAACCATCGGGACCGAGGATCATATACTGCAGCACATGACTGGAGTATTGGATAAGATACAAGGTATCCATTGGAGTCTCTGCTTATATGTTTTGCATTTATTAAAAAATCCATTGGCAATAGACTCATCCATATTTCTTCATAGTTCACACCATGTAAGTGTGTGAGACAAACTGGCAGTGTCACAAGGAGAATGTAGGGCTTCCTCAAGTTCAGTTGCCTGAGGAGTTTAATGTGGTTTCTGAAAACACAAAAAAATGATATGCATATGTACCTAATGTCTGTTGACTCTAATGATGTTTTGAACTTTGACCCTATGTTGTTGAAATAATGAAATGATGTTATGCATATACTTTATGACCTACAATTCCTTGATCACACCCTCTGTTGATAGTGCTTGGAAGCACTGGAATCTTTTTTGAATTGATTTACTGATGGTGTTGAAGTTAACTTAATTTTTGTAAATCGGGATCTTTACACGGGCTTGTGTTTCAATATCTAATATGTACAGAACCATCAATCAGTATGGACGACTTCGACATTGAACTTGATGAGATGGAATTAGTAGCAGTAGCTGCAGGTTACCATTATTATAATAGCCTTATGAAGCAGCCAGCTCGCAGCTTGTCACCAAAAGGATTTTTCATGGCCGAGCTAATGAGTGGCCCTGATCATTTATGGCGGGAAATGTATAGGATGGACAAACATGTCTTTCATAAATTGAGCGACATTCTTCGACAGAGAGACATGCTACGTGACACACCTGGTGTCGTGATAGAGGAACAATTGGCTATTTTCCTGAATATTGTTGGTCACAATGAGCGTAACCGAGTAATACAAGAACGGTATCAGCATTCTGGAGAGACAATTAGTAGGCATTTTAATAATGTACTGAAAGCAATTAAGTCTCTGGCAAGTGAATTCCTCCAACCACCATCTCTCACTACCCCAACAGAGATCCGCAAAAGCAATAGATTATACCCGTACTTTGAGGTGATCTTTGAATCATATACTACTTTAATTGTTCATATTGGTTTTATAGTCTTATGTTACTATTTCCGTCTGTATTAGGACTGCATTGGAGTTATAGATGGAATGCATATTCCCGCACATGTTCCAGCGAAAGATCAGTCCAGATTTCGCAACAGAAGAGGCGTTTTATCACAAAATGTCTTGGTAGCCTGTACATTTGATCTCCAGTTCATATTTGTGTATCCTGGTTGGGAAGGCTCTGCTGCAGATTCACGTGTGCTAAGAGCGGTTCTCAGTGATCCGGATCAGAACTTCCCCAAAGTTCCCGAAGGTGGATCCTTTAACAATTGAGTTTTCTAAGTAGTCTGTTTCTTTCTTCAACTCCAACCATATCATATATTATTACAGGTAAATATTACCTTGTTGATATGGGATACGATAACATGGATGGATTTATGGCTCCATACGAAGGAGTCCGCTATCACCTGCACGAATATCGAGGTGCTAATCTCTTACCTAGGAATGTTAAAGAACTATTCAATCACCGCCATGCATCTGTAAGCAACGCGATCAGGAGATCTTGCAATGTTCTGAAGGAAAGATTCCCGATTCTCAAACTTGCCCCTCAATACGCTTTCCACATACAGAGGGACATTGTTATAGCTGCATGCGTGATACACAATCACATCCGGCGCGAGGAGGAGAACGATTGGTTGTTCCATAGCAATGATATCCCGGTCGATGAGTCCCCTGATCTCGACGAACAGCCTGATCTGCAACCGCCTTTCTCCGTTCACGAGCAGATGGCATCAGAACGACGAGACACAATTGCTGCAATGATGTGGAACGACTTTATGAATAAGTGGGACGAGTGGTGACGAGCAGCAGATGGTGTGTTGGAAAGTGATGTTCAATCCCAGCCCATGTTCATAGCAGAGGTATGTTAAGGTGGAACTTACTTTTTCTTTCTTCTTTTGGTCAGGAAGATGCTACACTTAGATAGATGCCCATCCACTTTATATGCATCTCAACTTTGTTTCTTTATACTGATAGAGTAATCTATTTATTATCTCTTTTCATGGAGTAGTCTGGCTTGAGACGGGTCAAGATTCGGATTTGAACTTGCGTTTCAACATGTTTGTATGTGCAAACATGTTGTCGGATTTGAATCTGGATCTTAACTTGTCATGGTGAGACAGTCTCACCTGAGTTTGTTTTTAGTTATTCGTCAAGTCATGATTGATCATATACTCCCTCCGTCATCAATACATTTTGTCATTTTGGACTGTCCGGAATGAATTGTCTTATTTCACTCTTTAAATAGTAGTACATGACAAATATGTGCTAAGAAAGAAGATAATTCGTTAACTTATATGTCTCACATTTCGTTATACTATAAAGTGAGATCTGCTGCAAAAAATAAAATATTTATTGGCGGATGTAGGGTGTAATTAATAACTGAATTGGGCTTTGAGAAAGAAAGAAAAGGAGGTTGTGCTAAGAAAGAAGATATTTCGATCTTTCTTTGCTGCCCTAGTATTAAATTTTCAAATTTGAACATGTTATGCTGCTTATTTATGATTTCAAATTTGAACATGTTATGTTGCTTATTTAAGATTTCAAATTTTCACTCATCCAAAGTGAAATATTATTTTCAAGATCCAATGATATATCATTAAAGCTTGAAAAGCTACCTATCTAGCATAATTATCCCTCTAAAGCAACGTTTTACCTTTCTCTCTTTTAGGCTATTTTGAACCTTGTTTTGAATCACAATTGAATGGCGATGCCATCACATAATAATATTGGAGTACTGCTATTTGAGTTATAACTGTAACATAATTTAAAGTTAATGTGGTTTATATGTTATACTTTTTTTTGCATGTATTGATTGATCGGTCCGGCACACTTCATTTATATCGTAATAATTAAAGAGAATTTAATGTTCCGACATAAATAATTTTTTATATATATTGATAGAGTTAGGTCCTCCCAATTTATCTTTATTTTTGTATAAATTACAACTTGTTAAATTCAAACAAAATTTGAATCGAAAAAGTTACTTCCTTGCTAAGATGTAATAGGATTAGTATTTTTCTACTGGAATAATATGCTACATGGATAGGGAGTATAATTAGTTTAGGTGGTTCAATTTCAATAGCACGTTTATTTTTAATACTGTTATTGTTTATTTTATGTCACAATTTTTTAAACAGTAATTAAAATATAATCTTCTCATTAATCTTGATTAATTTAAAATTGTTAAATGGTGCAACGACCACTGGCTGGTAGAGTTCGGTTTGAGGGTAATCATCAACTGCTTAACCACTTAATCCCCTTTTCTACGAAAAGTCAAACATGCATCTATAAATTAATCATTCAATTTACATTTTTCAATATATATTTTAATTTATTAAATTTAAAACAAACTAACATTTTATTGGATGACTTGACTTGTTGATTGTTTAATCGTATTGCTGATAGAAATTAAATAGAAAATTTCCAGTACTACTATACTGTGTTCGTCAACGAATTATACGTATATATTGTAATAAATTCAAACATGATCTAGTAGAGTAATCATAAATTTACCACTATAATCAATTGAATTAACTTGATAGGTCCGACAAATTAAATTGGTCCAAGGTGGAAGGTAATTGAATGATTTCACCACACTATATTCAGCAGTTACATCATTTTTTCAGTTGATTGTGTTAAAACGTATTCACAGGTCAAATATTAGAAGATAGTAGGTAATTAGGAATTTAAAAGATATTTTATTACTTTAGTTCATCCACTATGTTAGGTTAAAAAATAAAAATTGATTATTGGGATAAAATGCTGAGACTTGGACAGTTACTTTTTTGTGGATGAATCAATTATATATTTGAAAAAAGTTTAAGATGTTTATGAAATGTGAAACCATATGACTTAGGACATATCATTCGTTAACTTTAATTAAGAAAAGTGATTTTTTAAAGAGAAAATGATAAAATATTTAAGTTTCAATTGCAAAATTATTTGATACATATAATTATAACTTTTAAACATGTTGTTCTAATTTATAAATACAAAAAACAAATATGGATAGTTAATTTATTAGCAATTTCGCCTTACCAAAAATTATTAAAAAAATAATTAATTACCACCGAAAGTGGGCCCCGGAATTCAATCCCACACCAAAACGGTAAAGTAATGGTTTGAAATATGCCTCCGTTGATACCGGCGTACGACGCCGTTTCACTCTCTCACGTGGCCACGTGCTCACCTCCCAGGCTTTTTCAAATTAAAGAAAGGGCACAATAGTCCTTTCACCCTTTCTCCTCTCCGGGAAGGTCCAAACCAATTATAACGTTCACTCTCATCTTCACCGCGCTTCAGTTTACTCTGTGTGTGTGTGTGTGTGAATATATATACATATATATATATAGAGAGAGAGAGAGGAGGGAGAAGGAGAGACGGATGCTATACGAAGCGTAGGAGCACTTCAGCTTGCGATATCTCCAGTTAGTTTGTTGGAATTAGGCTGGTGCGTGGGGGTGGGGTGGGTGGGGTGGGGAAGGGTTAAGAGTTTCGACGAATTTTGCTGTTGCATTAAGTAATCGGTAGTTTTCTTCGTCTTTTCGTATTTGTCTTCTTTTTTCTGCGTTGATTAGTATAATATCCACTTTATTCGACGCGTAAAGTGACAATTCAAGTGTCGTTGGACTTCTTCAAGTTCACGCTTCAATCGCTCATTTCTATGAATTTTTTTGAGCTTTCTTCAGCTCGATTTTTGGGGATAGGAGTGATTTTAGCTGGATCCGTATATTTTTTCTAAAATGTGATTGAATTTAATGCTTGCAGTTGGTTTGTGAGTAAATTCGGCACGTTATTTTTGTTAAAACCTTTTTCATCTACAGTTACTTTGGAGTTATTATTCATGATATCGTGATCAAATCTGTAGATGAAGTTTTTTTCATGTGTTATTTAGGTGGATTCTAACCTTATACGGAGCTGTTCAGGTTTTTGATGAGATTTTTGATCTAATTATTTGTTTATGGAATTGCAGAAAAAGGAGCTTCCCCACAATTGCAAAGGTCTACTTTGAATCGTTGGGTAAATATTAAATACTATCATTCTTCAGGTGAATTATCTACCGATCTCTCTGTAAACGCATGAAATTGTGTTATTTTTTTAATGTATGTATATATACATGTGTGGGTTGTGGGGATTGGGGGTGGGGTGGTGGGGGTAGGGGTCCACTATTCATGTTTTCACCGGTCTTTTGTTTCAAAGTTATTCTAACAAGCACATCAAGTATCATCATTCCTTGGAGTTGAAGCATAGTTGATGTCCCCATTAAGCAACGCTATCTAACCTTGAGTTCTTTTCTGACTTTGAAAAAAAATGGAATTTTAGGTTTCTGTTGGAAGAAAAGGTTGGAAGACAAATATTAAGCAAGGTGGTTAATTACAACTAACGCGTTAATGATTTGATTTTGGTTTAATCAATATTATATTAGCTGCTTAAACTTTTCTAAATTTGCTTTCCTTCTTGTAGACAAACAATGTTGGACTACTCATCTGGTATTTTATTTCTATAGGGAGTGCGATTGATAGTGCTGTCTGATTGCAGTATATTGCCATGTTTGGTTGTAAGAATGGTGCAAGAAGCAAGATCGTGCTGATGTCTTCCCCGTTTGGATTTTTGGTGGAGTTATCATCATGCGTATTTAGTCCTTAATACAACAGAGGGTGGATTTGAGGAGATTAGTGTAGTAAATGGGAGCTATGGGAGGCGACGACTTGATTGATTGGGAGAAGATGCAAGGGGTGGGAAATGGGACAGAAGAGAAGATTTTGGTGTTGGTGAGATTAAGGCCATTGAATGAGAAGGAGATTGCTCAGAATGACGTTGCTGATTGGGAATGCATCAACTCGACCACCATTTTGTACCGGAACAGCCTCCAGGAGAGGTCAGGACTCCCGACAGCTTATTCATTTGGTAAGTCTTACATGCTAGTTTTCTAGTTGAGGAGGAGAGTTTGACCAGTGAGTGACCCATAAATTTTCCCTGCTAATCTTAAGGAATGCATGACACTCGCTTCCCCTGTTTTGTTAAAGCTGTTCATGTCTGTGTGTGCAGACAGAGTATTTAGGGGTGACTGCAAAACAAGAGAAGTTTATGATGAAGAGATAAAGGATATTGCACTTTCTGTTGTTGGTGGAATCAACTGTAAGAATTTGCTTGAAACTTGAGTGAATGATACTTCCCAGTTTTTGATATACATATTTTGTGACAAGTGGAATCTCAACTAATTCATAAAATATTAAAATGTACTGGCATTTCTCTACTGCAATGGTATGGAACTCTTGGGTTCCTTAGTTAGATTGCAGTACAGCCTGCTTCTCACATGCAATTTTTTTGCTGCTCCTGGAGCTAGTCTTTTTGTCAGGTGGAACTAACGCAATTTGCATAATGTATCAGCTACTATTTTTGCATATGGCCAAACAAGCAGTGGAAAGACCTACACTATGAATGGTATTACTGAGTATACAGTTGCTGATATTTATGAATATATGAAGACGGTAATTTGATTCTAACTTAGTCCTCAATGCTGTTATGTATTCTTTTTCTACATCAAGAAAATCTTTATTCCTTCAACATGTGGAACATACTTATTTCTTGGAAGTAATCTTTTCTCCTCACTCTTTCTCCCTCAGCATGATGAAAGGGCATTTGCTTTGAAGTTTTCTGCAATGGAGATCTATAATGAAGTTGTTAGAGACCTCCTTAGCTCAGATAATAATCAACTGCGGCTACTTGATGATCCAGAAGTGAGTTTTGAGTTTAATAGTTTCCTCTGATTAGTGCTTCGGTGTAGCTTTGTTTATTTCTCCTATTGGTGTAGAAAGGAATGATTATAGAGAAACTCACAGAAGAAACTTTGAGGGACTGGAATCACCTCAAGGAGTTGTTGTCCATCTGTGAAGGTTGGGATATTTTCCTTTTGAATATGAGGTCTCTAATTCCACCAGTGGGTAATTAAAAATTCAACATTATAAGTCACAACCATGTTTCTTACACATCTCTTTCAACTTCATAGCTCAAAGACAAATTGGGGAGACCTCATTGAATGAGAAAAGCTCAAGGTCCCATCAAATCCTTAGATTGGTTAGCTCCCTTCTCATTCATTCTTCATTATTTGGTAGTATAACCAATTAAAGTCTAATGGATGCCTCTTTTTAATTTGATCACTCCAGACGATTGAAAGTTCTGCTCGTGAATTTATTGGGAAGAGCAACTCAACCACCCTTGCTGCCAGTGTGGTAGAGCTGAATTGAATTTTTTGGCTGAATTTCCTAAAAATATATGCTTCTCAATCCGTCCAATGGGGTGTATATACAGAAAAAACTGACAAGTCGTTTCATATTTCCCTGCAGAATTTTGTTGATCTAGCAGGAAGCGAGCGGGCAGCTCAAGCACAATCAGTAGGGCAAAGACTCAAAGAGGGCTGCCATATAAACCGTAGTTTATTAACTCTGGGGACAGTCATTCGCAAACTCAGGTAGATTGATCCTAATACCTTTCATTTTCCCTTGTTATATGCTAGCCACGTTGTAGTTGATAGTTGAAAGTACTAAGTCTCAACCATATTTCATGACATTGAGAGGCCTTATGTTTTGCCTTGAGACACTTCGTATGATATCTATAATTGTCGATGTTTCTCTCTTCAGTTATTTTACAACCTAAATTTGTTGCAGCAAAGGAAGACATGGGCATGTCAATTACAGAGACTCGAAGCTTACTCGCATACTGCAGCCTGCCTTAGGAGGCAATGCAAGAACCGCAATCATATGCACCTTAAACCCTTCTAGAAGCCATGTTGAGCAATCAAGAAACACACTTTTATTTGCAAGCTGTGCAAAGGAAGTATCTACGAATGCTAAGGTCAATGTTGTGATGTCTGACAAGGCATTAGTAAAACATCTGCAGAAAGAGGTTGCCAGGTTGGAAAGCGAATTAAAAGCTCCAGGATCAACATGTGACCATGGACCATTGTTGAGAAAGAAAGATATGCACATTGAAAAGGTTCTGATTATCTTTTTTTACGAAATACAGTACTTTATGCACAATTTAATTATTCTTGCAGTTTGTATACTCACCGTTCAGATTTTCGTAAATTGTATTCAGAACTTGGTTAATCCATTTATTTGGGTTGGTCAGTCTTTTGAAAATTTTAGTACCCATGTACCTAATACGTTAGCTTCTTTTTCTCAAATTGGCCTATTGTACAAATTGTTCTGACTGAACTAATTTTATAATGTAACAAATTTACATAAATTTGTACTCGTAATGCGTAGAACATCCCTAACATTGCTACTTCTATGTTATGCTGCTTTAATTGACAAATAACTGCATGCTTGATGTTCTGCCTTGATATCTGCAGTTGGAGAAAGAGATGAGGGAGCTGAAGAAGCAACGAGATCTTGCTCATTCTCGGATTGATGATCTACTAAGAGCCATTGAAAGTGAAAAAAGTTCTTCGAAAGCCAACAGTATTCAGTCTGTTAATGGAGCGGTTAAGCGCAATGGATCTTTGGATATTCTGCGCTCACAAAGCAGCCAGGTTTCTTATTCATCTGATGATGCATCTGATCCAAGCCAAATAACGGAAGAACCTATGTTGGCAACCGCAGAAGAATTTGATGAAGTCTCTACAGACATTCGCTGTATAGAGGTAGATGAATCTGCCAAAGATGGAACCTGCACTTCTTCTCGCCATTCAACAAGTGAGAGTGAAGAAAGCACGCCATTATCATCTGAACCACAGTTGTCGCCAGTTTCTTCAGCACCTCTTAGTGGCACAGATAACGTTTACTCTCATGTTGCGTTGGAGCAAAACATTCAAGGCTCATTGTTTAACCCTCACTCCGATGAAACATCTCCGAGCGCCTCAACTAGTACGACTGCTTCAGGAGGCTTACTACTGACAAGAAGCCGAAGTTGCCGAGCTAATATGATTACTGCACCACTTGACATAGGGAGTGATGAACAAAATGAAAGCACACCTCCAACTATGTTGGAAAAGGACTTCACTGGAAGACCGGAAGGTGCCTTTCAGAGGAAGCAATGGAAACTTCCTCCTGTAATATACGGCACTAATAGTGCCAGACTGACAGGACACGATTTTCAATCTACTGACTATAGTTCCTTCATACATGAGACTAAGAATGAAGATGGGGATGAGGATATACCGACTCTTGGCTCTTTTGTCGCAGGACTCAGGGAAATGGCAAAGCTTCAGTTCGAAAATCAAACTGCAGATCAGGTTAGACTCGTCCTATCATCATACTTACTTACTCTCCTTCATCCCTGTTCTAGAGGTGTTTGTTAAGGAGAGTCCTAACGATAACCTATTTTTCTCCTCTCAGGTCCAACTGAAAGATGCAACAGATGGAAATAATACATGTGATGTTGCTTTGGATCCAATGAATGATTGGGCCATAAAGTTTGAGATGTTGCAGAAGTCGATAATCGAACTTTGGCAAGCTTGCAATGTATCACTGATACACAGGACATACTTCATCCTCCTTATTAAGGAAGATATGACAGATTCCATTTATATGGAGGTCGAGCATCGGAGATTATCCTTTCTCAAGGAAACATTCTCTAGGGGTAATTTTGCTGTTCAAGATGGCCACACTCTTACACTGGCATCGAGGTATTTTTCTTGACTATCAACACTGTTGTAAGAAAAGTAAAAAACCATCCCTTTAATTAACCTGTGCTTTTCAAAATGCTATGTTTTGCAAATTTGTTGTTTATGTCTGGTTTCTTGGACCAAACAGCAAGAAAGCTCTTCGCCGCGAGAGGGAGATGCTAAGCAGGCGTATGTCTAAAGCATTCACAGAAGATGAAAGAAACAGAATCTACGAGGAATGGGGTATCGACATCAACTCAAAACGAAGAAGGCTGCGACTTGTCCAGCTTCTATGGAGAGACACCAAAGACATGAATCACATTAGGAAGAGCGGTGAAGTTGTTGCTAAGCTCATCGGCTTCTCCGTGCACGGGCAAGGCATGAAGGAGATGCTCGGCCTCAGCTTCATGCCGCCTCAGCGGATGATGAGTCGACGTTCCCTTAGGTGGATAAACAGTTGATGAGGAGGCCTTGTTGTTACTATGTTTATAGATTAAAATTTAAAACTAAAAAAAAATTTGTAGGTTTCGTGATTTGTGATGACTTTTTGGTTTGATCTGCTGCTGGTTTTCTTAGAAGTCTGGAGAAGGAAGTGTTGAAAATGATTTGATTTTTGTGTGTAATGTAACTATTCTACTGGTGTTGTAGATATGTAGTGTAAAAGATTCTATAACATACTACATTACTACTCCACTTCATTTCTTTGAAGAAAATTTGAAAACCGAACTCTGTATTTGAGTACTCCCTATCACTTAGCTAGTTGCTATTCGTAGTATTATTTTTGTTTGGATTATTAAATAACTATAGGGCTAACCCGACTGGAATCTAGGTTTGACCCGACTCGAGTGTAACGGAACAACTGAGTGGCTGAAATGGAATGAGACGTTTTATTGTGAACGCGTAAAAAGCAAGGCGAGTGATGAAATGTTTGTACAAGTACTACTTAGCATAATAATAATATAATAAAATAGGAGTACTTGGTAACACATTTAACCATGCACTTAATATTTACAAACGGAGAATTCGTTTGCCGCAACATAAATTTCAAATGAAATACACAAAGAAATTTGTTTGACACTGGTGAACAGAGGAGAGAGAAATGAGTTTGGCTACGGCGTCGTATGCAGCACGTCGAGCAGTGCAGAAGGAGAGGGTCAGGATTCTCTATAGAAGAGCACTCAAGGATACTCTTAATTGGGCCGTTCATCGCCACCTCTTCTACAACGATGTACTTTTCTCTCTCCTAGGGTTCATGCGCCTTGATTTGATTTGATAAGTTTTATGCAAATAGATACTACTATTATATGCTTAAGACCTTTTTATTTGATGATTTCTGATTTCTTATTTTCATTTTCATTTTCATTCCAAGGCTGATGCTCTCAGAGAGAAGTTTGAGGCCAACAGACAAGTGGTTCGTTATCTTCTCTGATCTTAATTTTTCATTTTAGTTTTTTGACTTATTTATTCATTGGAAGGCGAACGTCTAGATGATTTTTATTTGAATTCGGTTTGAACTCATTGTTCTGAATCCTGATTAGTTATGGGTAGAAAATAGGCATGGCGAAAATGAGGGATTTGATCGATAAAAGGATTTCGTAGAATTTGCAATTTAGGTATATGCCTAATTCTGTTTAGAGCTGATTTCTAGCTGTATGTTCACTAATGATTTACGTTTCCCTCGTTAAGCCAGAATCGGTTTCTTTGGTAAATGATGAGATAGGATTAGTCATTGTTTGAGTCGAGACGATCACTATATGTTTCCAGCTATATGGCCTGAATAAACATGGAATGTCATCGTGTGATCATGCCTAATAACTATTGCGATGCCAAAGAAATGTATCCACTGTATTGATGCATTTCTGTTTTTCTATATAATACTGTGTGGCCTTTTCAGGAGGATATTGAACTCATTGATAGAATGATAGCTGATGGTGAAGCAAGCCACAACAAGTGGCGGCACCCCGATCCCTACATCGGTAATACGTCTGTTTAATTGTTAGATCGTATGATTAGCTATAACGTGAATGATTGCATTTCTAGGACTATAATTTATGGTAGAGTGTCTAGCTATTCGTGTGTGAATATGTTCTCCTATTCTCGAAATGCAAAGGGGATATGGTTAACATGTCTATTAAGAAGGTGGGAACCAAGTAAAGTTATGCTCTCATCAACAAGAGAGAGCTAACATATTCTGATTTCATGTTCTTGGATAGGTTTTAACAAAATTTCCATCCTACAGACCTCAAATTTGCTCTAGAATTCTTGAATGACATGAGAATTGGTATTCTGCTTTTCTTGCTTTCTTTTCTTTGTTTCTTTTCTATTTCAAAATTGAATTAGTTGGAGGTGTCATTTGTTATTGAGAAATATATGATTCTGGTTGAATTGATTTAGCATGTCAACGCTAGTTCGGACATACTATTTGAGGGCTGACGGTCATGCTATGTGAACAGTTCCATGGGCGCCTGGCGGCTCCAAGTTTTGCCGAAACCCAACACCACCTCCTGGGGTAATCTATCAAAGACTTGCTGCTTCTTGTGCTTTCTATAGCTGGTTGTCGATCTGGTTTTCCTTTTTGCCCTTTTTATTGCATGTTTCTGCTTAGTATTTCCAATAATAAATAAGTCTATCATTTTGGTACTATGAAGTCCATTGTCCATCATATTATAGGGGTGGATGGGTTTAACTGTTCAGCTTAGTAAGCTAATTGTGTGATTGGTATGAGGTGAGAGAGAGGTGGTGGGGTGGGATTTATTTCCCTTCGTCAAGTTAATTGATTCGCATTTCTTTTCTGGACGGCCCAAGTAAATGAGTCATTTCCTCTTTTGGCAAAAATCAACCCATTTAATCTCTTTTTCTTTATTTCCTCTTCACTTATCTGCTTTATTCTATCTTCTTTTAACTCACTAAATACCACTTTCTTAAGTTCCTTGCCAAAAAGAAACGTCTCGATTAAATTTGGTCCAATGGAGTATATATTTATAGAAGTAGCCTTCGTATATTGAACAAATGAAACCTTTCATTTGCTTGGTCTGAAGCAGTATAGTTTGTAATTGTTTGCTGTCCTCTTCTAAATCTATTTAAAGAACTGTCGTTTTGTGTTTACAACGCCACATTGCTTTATGTCATCTCGTTAAGTACTCCTATGGAGTATTATCCGATTGCTCCCACACCTTACTCTTTCTTGCTGCTGCAGATTGAGATAATACATAACTATGGTCGCGAAGAAAATGAATGATTTATAACATGGGAGAATACCTAGAGGTTGGTCACTATATTTCAGCTAGTACTCTGCCAAGAAAATTGCCTGCAAATTTTCTCTATCGCGATTGCTACTTTTTTCTCTTGTTTTTTAGTAGCAACTGATGAAAATCGTCGGAATGCAGATTGCTAATATGGTGCTGCAATGCAGGGAAGACTGATTTGAATTCTGGTTTTTTTGTTGTTCGATTTTGTTTAAGCTCGGTTGATGTATCGAGTGGCTGCTGACTGATAAAGATGAGTTATTACAATGAAACTCTTGATGGAAATATTCATATTCTGTTATCGTTTTTGCTTTCTGTATCTAATAATGCAGCAGACTATTGAAGAAACATTAGAAATGCAGCAGACTATTGAAGAAAAATGCCTACAAAGTCTCTTATTTATCACTAATGTTTTATCGAATATCTCAATTTTAGTAATTGTACCAATTCTACCTTAATATTTTCAGCTTAGAGCACTCCCAATGGGGGTGGTGAAAATCCGGCGAAAAATCGCCAAACATCGCCGGATTATCGCCGGCCGTTGTGGTGAAATCGGCGATAATTCGGCGATAATCTTACCGTTATTTCGCCAAGCGGCGTTTTTCGCCGGATTATCGCCGAGCGATCGCCGGCCACTGTGGGCGACGCTCGGCGATAATCGGCGATATTTAAATTTTTTTTTTTTTTTTCGGCCCAACGGCTATTTTTACATCCCACCCCTATAAATATTTCCTCCACTTCCTCCATTCATCACCCACAATCTTCATTCTCTCCATTTTCAATTTCTTCTCCCAATCTTCAATCTTCATCAATCTTCCAAAAATTATGAGCTTTTGGAAGAAAAATTCCCGCTCGGGTAAGGGTAAGGGTAAGGGGAAAGAGTCGAGTTCACAAATTCCCAACACGGATGAAGCAAACGAGCAGTGGATGCACTCGTTGTTGGCGATGGGTTCTCCTCCCGGCCAACTTCCATACGCGGGTCCGTCTCCTTTGCAGACTCCTCCGGCGCGGAGACTTTCTCCGTACTTCAACTCTGCCGGCAGAATGCCCTCTCCAGCCGACGATGTGTATCGGCCCCAGTTCGACACCCCCGGATCAACCCCAGGCGACCAAGAATCTCAGGCCGCGACACTGAGCGCGGAGGACTTCGAGGTGGAAACGCCCACCTTTTTTTTTCTCGTTGTATTATATTTTCCAATGATTAATACAACGATGAATTGTTCATTATTAGTCTATTTATTAAATACATTTGTAGAGAAAATTAAATAATATAAAAAATAATGATGTAAAAATGAAATGTTGAGTTAGGGAGAAATAAGGGAGAAATAAGGGAGAAACCAATGTAGCAGTTGGCTAAAAACTGAGGATAAAATGTGATGCTGATGTGGCGCTGATGTGACAGGAGTTAAGGAGAAATAAGGGAGAAATAAGGGAGTGCCATTGGGAGTGCTCTTATAAATTTTATTTCAATCTTTAATTGTCAGTTTTATCAATCGTTCATGTATTTAATTATTTCTAGAACTAAAAATGAAAGTGAAATATTTAATATTCTCATATACTATAATTTGTTTTTTTAAGCAAAATAACTATGTCATGTTCCGATTGTCACAACTCAACCGTGGTAATAAAATTAATACAATGTTTGAAAGAGGGTTTGTGATCAAATATTGTACAAACTCAAAACTATGATCTGCACTATTAAAAAATGTCAATAGATCAAAAAAAAACATCAACAACATTAACAACAGATCACAAAAAAGTATCAACAGGAAAATGTCAACAGAATTTTAACGGTAGTCAATCAATATTGATGTTATGTTGATATTGTGTTGATACTGTGTTGACATTAAAATCTTAAAATTTACATTGTGTTGATATTGTATTGAACTGTGTTGAGGAGTTTTGAATTTGTATAATATATAAGTTTGTATTTTATCACTACCATGAGATATAATAAGCTGGAACGCCTGTAATAGTAATAATTAATATAATTGGTAAAGCTTTAGATTAAATGAATAAAGTAAAAACAAAAAATGATAAAAGTAAAAATAGAGGAGAGAATGTGGCTGACAATTTGGTTTGTGAAGCGACGACGAATGGACCCCTTTCACTCAACCATATCATATCACCATTCAATCACACTTCTCCTCTCACTTTCTTCCCATTAACAATGGAACTCTGCGGCGGAGCCACATCCATCTCTTGGGCGAATTCCCTCACTCCTTCGCATCACTTTCCACAACCACTCGCTGTATGTATGCTCTCTCTAATTCATCTCAATTTCCTTAAACCACTTCACATTTCCGATTTTGATCACAGGTTTGGAGAGTTAGGCAAACCAGACTTCTCTCTGTAACCAGCAGCATTGCCAAGGTAATAATTCCTCCTCCTCTTCCTTCTCTCTCTCTACTTCTAGTATTTGATCACGCAATCGATCAAAATTTGATAAATGTTGGAAGATGAAGGCGTCTGGTTTTCCGTTTTGTGCATTTCATTACTTATTTGATGTTGACTCCAGAAAATTTTGCCTAACTTTTCTCTGTAACTAGCAGCAGTGACAAGGTAATTCCACTTCGTTTCCTTCTCTCTAACTCCTAGTTCTAGTATTTGATCATGCAATCGATCAAAATTTGATAAATGTTGGAAGATGAAGACGTCTGGTTTTCTGTATTGTGCATTTCATTGCTTATTTGATGTCGACTCCAGAAAATCGATCGGAATTGAGGACATATGAAATGGCGATTTTCTTCAAAATTGATGAGCGCATAGATAGACAGATTGATAGTAGCATATGATAATGAATTGTTTGCTGAGATGGATTACAACTTGATAATGTCTATCGCTTGAGTTAATTTTGCTAGATTAGTTTCCCATTGAAAGAGTAGGATTGGAGAGAATCTTAGTGATGAAGATAAGAATACTCAATCAACACATGTACAACTAAGATCTATGCTGATTGAGTAAATTTTTGCTTGAAATCAATTACTCCATGTTTTTATCAAATGGCTCCATCTACCGAACGGAAATGTAGTCTATAACGGGAAGTCCTATGATAAGGTTCATTATTATGGATATTTTATAAATAAGACATGTTTACTTGGCCTTTTTTAAGCAGGCAGATGAGATGATTGTTTCAGTAACTGGAGCCACTGGGTTCATAGGTAAAAGATTGGTGCAGAGATTGCTTGCAGGTATGTATAGACTCTAGCGAAATTATATCCATGGTCACGAGCTGATTTATTGAACTAACAAGTTTCAGAAAACCGTATCTGATCATAAAATTAGTTGGTTAGTGATAGCAATGAGAATAGTAGCTCGGATTTTGTTGAAGTAATCATGGAAAATGGAAATACTCTCTCAAACTTTCATTCATGAGATGTACAAAGAGAGTTGCAATATTCCTTAGCCCGCTCTATATATTCACTTCATTTCCTATCCGTTTCGCTAGGAATAACCGCTGCTAACAGACTTCGCATAACTAATCCATTTCTGTTAAAATCAATGAGTCATGCTTCTCCTTCTAGCATTTCTTTTCTTCTCTAACTGCTAGCTTCTATGAATGGAGTCCATCTTGAAATGCTATCAGTTAGTCGAGTTATTTAGCTGCCACACTGTTTTTAGTTCCTAAAGGGGGGCTTGTATAGTAGCTTGCTTATTATATTTGATTCACAAAGTGTAAACTAATTGGTTTTTGCTAACCATCTAAGTGGCTGCAAAACTTATGCATTATTATGTGTAACTGTGTGCACTCATTCATTTTCTTGAATGTAGATGATCATCGTGTGCGGGTCTTGACACGGTCTAGGTCGAAAGCCCTGTCAGTTTTTCCGGGTAAGAAGGTAATGAAGCTATAGTTGCACTACCTTGATTTGTGAGATGGAACACAAAATGTAACGGTTCAATCAACTGCCGTCTCATTCTTATATGTAGCCAGGGACTATCCAGGAATTAAAATAGCAGAGGAAGCGGAGTGGAGAAACTGCATTCAAGGTTCTACAGCTGTTGTAAATCTGGCCGGAATGCCAATTAGCACAAGATGGTCACCCGAGGTATGATGCTCTACTACTTGGATGATTATGTTACGCCTCACATCAACAATATTTTCTGTGCACGCATTAATCTCAAAGCCCATATTGCAGATCAAGAAAGAGATCAAAGATAGCAGGATTAAAGTAACTTCAAAGGTATTCTTCGTACGCCCTTGTTGGAATCTCTTCCTAAGTTTCGAATCATCTCCTAACCGCCTGTTGAAAACCATTATTATTCTAGGTTGTAGATTTGATTAATAGCACACAGGATGACCTTCGCCCCAAGGTTTTGGTCAGTGCAACAGCAGTCGGCTACTATGGTAGGCATCTTAAAATGTTTTTAAATGCATCATATAATGACTATACAGTAGTAGATGAACAAACCTTTAAGGGTGTCTCCAATGGCGGACGTCCCGGTAGGACGTCGCCGACGTCCTACCCGACGTCCGCCGTAGTGAAGGGGAAGGGCGCCCACGCCCGTCCCATGTCCTCGCCCCTCAGCCCGACGTCCTACCTGACGTCCGCCACTGTGGCGTGGGTAGGACGTCCCACTCGGACGTCCCACCGAAAATTAATTTAAAAAAAAAAAAAAAAAAAACTCTATAAATACGGCTCGTGTCGAAATTTTAATTCCGTAAATTTTAATTTTAATAGTGAATTTATTAATTTTATTGCGGGAAGTCCTAGTGGGAAGTTCTAGTGCAATGGGAAGTCCTAGTGATGACGTGGCATGAATTTTGTGTGGGAAGTCCTAGTGGGAAGGGCGCCACCGGAGACACCCTAAGCAATTTCATGATTTGGTGTTCTGATATCATATCTGTTTTACTTAGGAACTAGTGAAACCCGAGTATTTAACGAGGAAAGTCCATCAGGAAACGATTACTTAGCTGAGGTATAAAACCTTTTTTCGTAGCCTTAACACTATATTGCTTCATTGGAGAATTTAAACTTTAACTTAGTCCATTTCCTCAGGTTTGTAGAGAATGGGAAGCAGCAGCTCTCAGAGTCAATCAAGATGTCAGACTAGCACGAATACGTATAGGCGTGGTTCTTGGAAAAGAGGGCGGTGCTTTGGGTACATATTACCCTAAACCCTCGATCCGTTAGATCTTATAGTGCTGGCCCAGAACCATGCACACATTCTTGATACAAAGCAATATCCAACACTGAAACTCATTGGCTGCTTTTGCAGCTAAAATGATACCACTCTTCATGATGTTTGCTGGTGGACCTTTGGGCTCTGGAAAGCAATGGTAACTTCTCCGAGATTCGATCTGTGATGCAATCTTCTCCCGCGTCAGTTTACATCAGCATCGTTAAAACTTTGCAGGTTCTCCTGGATTCATGTGGACGACCTAGTAAGCTTGATATACGAAGCTCTGTCCAACCCTTCTTACAAAGGTACAAAAAACTACTAGGATAATGCTTGCAACTTCAGTCCCTAAGCTAGATTAGTGAGATATATGTGACGTGAATGGCAGGAGTGATAAATGGAACGTCGCCAAACCCCGTTAGGCTGTCGGAGATGTGCGATCATCTGGGATCGGTCTTGGATCGACCATCGTGGCTGCCGGTGCCGGAGGTGGCGCTCAAGGCTGTTCTAGGCGAAGGCGCTTGTGTGGTAAATGAAATTTTTTAGATGGTTTGATGTTGAAACAAAGTGTTGAAGCTAATCCATTTGTGTATTGGTGTTGATAGGTTCTTGAAGGACAAAAGGTGGTTCCAACGAGGGCTAAGGAGCTTGGGTTCTCTTTCAAATACCCATACATTAAACAAGCTCTCAAATCAATCATGTCTTAGGCTTGGACATTTTGATTCTTTATTGTTTTGTTCTACATTTTTGGTGATATAAAACTTGAGTATTAGTTACTAATAATACTTATATACCTATGAATTATGATGAAGCTTACTTTGCTTAACACAACTTCACACTGAGTCTGAGATGATTATCTATCTATACATATATAAAAGCCGAGTTTTGGGCTACATTTTGAATATTTAAGAATATTTGGATAAATGTTGAATATTTTAGAAATGAAATTAAAATAGCTGTTACAAATAAAGTTAATTGCATTACCTTTTGGAGTAATTAGTATGAATCACAACTATTTTATGATTGGCAATCTAATAATCAATAGAATTCAGTAATTAATATAAATTGCATCCGTTCATGATTGAAAATCCATCTAATAATAAAATTTATTAGTTTTGATGTTGAATAATGCAATTAAAAGTAGGTTTAATGCATTTTAAAATATTCAACATTTCTAGAGTAATCTATCTATGATATCAATAATTTTATATGAGTTTTAGCCTTAATTTAAAATATTTATGAATTGTGGGTATCAATTTGAATATTTATAAAAGTGTGTAATCAATGTATCATTATAAGAGGAAAAAACGTATTATTATGACACATTTAAACACATTTAAATGTCTCTTTTGATTCAACATTTTTAAATTCCACAATTAATATTACCCTACCTTATTATAAGAAAAAAAACGTGTCATTATATCTTTGACCGTTAATCATTTTTTACATTTAGTATTCGGATTTATAACCTATTTATCATACTTAAGGGGACGTTTTATAGTTTTTGAACTTGGAAGGTAAACTTTTATTATTATTATTATTATAATAAATGGAGTAAGTGAAAAGTTATAGTAGAGGCATAATTTTTTTACTATAAATATGTCATTGAGTAGATTTTAATTCTCATGTTCCCATTTTTTTTTAACATTCTTTAACATGATATTAATTTTCTATATGGTGATTTTTTTTTTTCATTTGTGTATTAATAATGTTTGTTATGCACCCCCAATTCTCCCATTCTTTCAATTTTTGGTGATTGGAGAATTGTTTTTTTCTTTTATTTTATTAATATGATTTTTTTCTATTCTAAATTCACAATGTCGCCTTTAATTTTCCATGACTTTATGCACTCTTTTTTTTTTTTTTTTTTATGTATTTGATGTTGCTGAGGATTTATCTTATATCTTTTCAATCTACTAATTTATTGATTTTGATCTTTTTTTAATATCTTTTAAACCTACTAATTTTAGTAGATTATACTTATTTATTATAGTCTATGAGTTTCTTCTTTCTATTTTCCTTGACAAGTGGAACTATTATGGAGTACTATGTTTTATCTTATAAGAAATCGAAAGATTTTTATATTTGTAAGTTTTAACGGTGGGTATGATGTAAATTATTAGTGGATGTTTTGTAATTTTCACTTTCTTCTATTTCAGGAACAAAAATCACACTTCCAAATAATGGTATACTAAAGAGTTGAAGAAGCGAAAAAAATATAACCTGCACAAGGAAGAATAACAAGCATGGGTTTGGGGAAAAACAAAAATATAGCATAAAACCTTTAGCTTATTATTAGTTTATAGTATTTATTTATTTAAGCGCAGTGAGCCAAGGTTATATTTTTGTTTTAACAATATGCTTTGATGTAAAACACTACTATATTCTTATTGATTTTTTTACAACATTAAGCTGTGATTTAAATTTTACTATTTTAACATTTATCTCTAATTTAAATCTAGCATACTTCTTTAAAATTTATTTTGATTTTTTCTTAGCTTGAAGTTCGCTTGGACTTTTTAATAATGAACTATTTTTGTTATACTAATAAGGAGATTAGGAAATAAAGTAATTTTAAAGTAATGGCAAATTCTCCAGTTCCGTGTTTAATTATGTTCCTTTGTTTCATTAGTTATCATTTTTACATATTTCATGATATTTTTGGAACTCTCATGACCAATTTTATATGTTTTATAATGCAAAAATATTATTTTTGGACTAATATATTAATAAATATTTCAATGTATAAAATTTAGGAGCTCAATAATTATATTTTTTATATCTCGGTGTGGTGTTTTACTATTGAACTAAATATGTTAATAGTTTAATGTTGTTGATTTTGGGAAAAATTCGAGTGAAGTGGATTTGAGGGGAAAAAAAGCAAGAAACAAATTGTAATCAACGTAATATGTTGGGGATTAATTGTAAAGAACAAGCGTTTTGTTGTAAAATAAGTGAGATTTCATAAAAAGGAGACCCACGATGCTCATTTTGGGGCACCCGACAGATCATTTCTCTATATAAATTAACTTTGTTTGCATAATTTAATTAATTATAATTTTTAAAATAAAATATATATTTGTTTATTTATAATAGAGATCCAATAATGTTCTAATCAACATGTGTGTCCATATTACTTTATTTTCAAATTTTATTTATTAAACAATTTAAAATTAGAGTGAATAAAATAAAAAATACCGTGTATCGCACGGGTGTGACACTAGTTTATATAATTCTCAACAAGTCAAAGTAGCTCTTCAAGCCCATATATATAGGTTGGCCCATCTATATTGGACTTCGTTTGCAGAATGGTAATGGGCTGAAAAATAAAGGCATTAAGTTAATAATAAGATTCTATGTTCAAAAATTTACCCAGTATATTAATATTGCATGATAAATTTTTTTTCTTTAAAGTCTAACTTAGTTCAATTTTTCGTCAATCTTATTATTATTGTTTCCTCATTGAGTCATTGTTCATTACTCCTTTTGTACATATAATTGTCACTTTCATCCTTTAATCCAAGTAGTATGATGTTTCCATTTTATGACTTAATATCGTATATTTTGTCATCATTTATACTGTTTGTCATTTACAAAATACTCAACATCTTAACTTAATATCCATGTGGACTCATAAACCTTTAATCCGATATGTATCAAACACCCAACATCTTCTGTAAAGATCATCTTCAGTAAAATAAATCTCTAAATATCTGTTTCTCAAAACTCCTTAGGTTGAAAAAATTAGGTCACAAATAAGATATTAGAAAGTTGAGTTGAGAGTTACTGTAGATTTGAAAAGAAAGTCAATTTATTAGATATTTTTGTCAACATAAGTTTGAAAACATAAAATTTTACTGTATAGTTGACCTACCCATATTATAAACAAGAATCACGGTTGAACTATAAAAATTGGACTATATGAGAATCAAGATTAGAAATGTCTCATTTTTGTAATTTACTTCAATTCTAGGTGAGTCAAATCTTACATATGCCAAATTGATAACGTAATGAAATAAGTCAAACTATGATTTCAAATGTAGTACAATTCATAAACAAACAGACACCACCAACCATAATTTAACACAAGCAACTAACTGGCCTTGTCCTCTTCATTAACAACCCTAAAACCAACCGCTATTCCTCAGCCTCATCACCACCACCACCGCCGCCGCCCTTCATCGCCGCCGCCCCAGCCAGATAAGGCATGTTGCCTAAACAGCAAAAGAAACCATCCATAACCGTCCCCGCGGCCCCACCATCGCCAGCAAACTCCTCCACACGCTGCCTCAGCGTCTCCAGCATCGCCTGCGGGCGATGCCCCATCGCCCGGAGCACCTCCCCACACGATGCCCCCGCCACCGCGCTCTTCACCACGAATCCATCGCCGCCCTGCGCCACCACGCGAGCCACGCTCGGCCGGCCAAACAGGTTGTGGATTCCCCCTAACGCCTCCTCATAAGCCCCCCCAAGAAACATCCCCAAATAATAGGCTCCGCCGCCGGTGTCTTCTACCAGCTTGTGCAGAGGCAAGCTCGCCTCGCCGCCGATGAACCTATCGATCTTGCCGTCGCTATCGCAGGTCAAATCGGAGAGAAAGCCTCTCAGCTCCGGCTTCTCATCAAGCCGGTGGATCGGGACGATCGGAAACAGCTGGCCGATGCCCCAAAAATCAGGAATCGATGTGAAAACAGAGAGATTCACGTGATAAGTCATGATTTCATCGGAAACGCAGATGAAATCGCAGAAGCCATCGACCGCGGCGAGCACCTCCATCTCCAAATTCCCTTGCTTAAACTGCTCCACGCATCTCCCCTTCAGCTCCTCCGTCAAAAACACACACCTCTCGCGCTCTTTTCTCATCGCCGCCGCGTACAAGCTATTGTACGCGGCTCGAGCGTCGTCGCTCAGCCGCTCCACGCAAGGGGAATCAGTCCTCCTCTGCGGATCATCGCCATTGAAGCTCGCTGAAACAGCTTCGAACACTAAAACCGAGTGGTGCGAAACGATCGCGCGGCCGCTCTCGCTGCAGATCACCGGATGCTTCACGGAATTCCGATCGCACACAAACGCCACCGTTTTGACGACGGTTGAGGCGTATTCGTGGAGGCTGTAGCTGACAGATATATCGGAATCTCCAGATCTGGAGCCGTCGTAGTCGATTCCGAGGCCGCCGCCAACGTCGATGAATTCCATCGCCGCGCCACGGCGAAATAGCTCGCAGTAGATCTGCGCAGCTTCGACGACGCCGTCGGCGAGGAGAGAAGTCGAAGGGATTTGGGAACCGACATGGAAATGCAGCAATTGGAGGCAATCGAGCATCTCGAATTTCCCCAATTTCTTCACAACTCGGAGAATTTGTGCAGTCGTGAGGCCGAATTTACCTTTCTCGCCGGAGGTGGAGCCGAAATGGCCGGCGTGCTTCGTCCGCAGCTTCGCGCGCAGGCCAATCACGGGGCGGATGCCTAGTTTCCGGCCGGCGTCGATCACGACGTCGAGCTCATCCTCTTCCTCAAGCACGATCACGGAATTAAATCGCAGTTTCTTCGCTACAAGCGCGAGAGAAACGTACTCTGCATCCTTGAATCCGTTGCAGATCAGAAGCGCGTCGGGGCTTCCGCTGCAGAGGCAGCTCATCGCTAAGAGAAGCTCCGGTTTGGATCCGGATTCCAGCCCGAACCGGAAGCCCGACCCGAACTCAACGATGTCCTCCACCACAAACCGGTCCTGATTGCTCTTCACAGGGTAAACCCCCTGAAAATGCGCGCCGTAGCCGCGCGATTCGATCGCCGAATCGAACGCCGATTGAATCGATTCGAGCCGATTTCGCAGCACATCGGGGAATCGGACGACGAGAGGGAGCTGCAGGCCGAGGCTGGACGCCTTTTTCACGACTTTCAGAAGATCGATCTCCTGATGCGGCAATGTATCGTCTCCGAACGGCCGAACTGAAATGTCGCCGGCGGAATTCACGGCGAAGTAAGGCGGTCCCCACCGATCCACGCGGTACAGCGTCTCCGAGTGCGACGGAGACCATGCAGCGGCGGAAGAAGGCGGAGTAGCGGCGGCGTGGACTTGGAGAGTGCTACCCAAGCTGGAGAAAGCGTAGGGCTGAACTTGAGGAGAAACAGCAGTATCCACCGCCATATCCGATTGATTTGATCACTTCGGTTAGGGTTGATGAACACCGAATCAAAACAATCGATACACAAACACACCAAAAAAGTACCGAATTATAGAGATTTGCTCACCGAAAACCGAGTAATCAGAAGAGCTGAGGCCAAAAAGTAGCAAAAACTGACTAGAATCAGAACAACACCGCCGTCGCAGCGGCGATTAATGCCACGGATAGAAATCACGACGCCTGGAGCTAGAAATCAACTGTAGAAATGGAGGAGAAACAGACGGTGGTAAATCGAGAGCATGAGATAGCAGAGATTAATTAGGTTTATAAACGGAATTAGAGATTGAGGCGAAGGAGGGAAATATTGCGGACGTTGAAGGAAATATGGAGCTGGTTTGAACCATGCTGAAGCCGCAGCATATATATAGAGAAATTGCGGGTAGGTGTAGGTACGGTGCGGGCTGTGGGCCCAATTTCGATGATTGGAATTTTGTGAAATTTTTAAGTATTACTCTTTCCGTCCCGCAATGATTATCGCTGTTATTATTAACACGAGTTTTAAGAAAGATAAAGAAAAGTTGTTGGAAAAGTTAGTAGAATGTGAGATCCATTTTTTCATGTTAGTTTTATAATAAAATGTGAGTGAAGTGAGTTAGTGGAATGTGAGACCTACTTATCATTTATGATAAAAATGAAGTGTGACAATTATTGTGAGACAGACCAAAATGGAAAAGAGTGACAATTATTGTGGGACAAATGAAGTATTTTGTAGTTAGAATTCTTGTTTCATATAATGATTATGAATTTATGATAGTACATGAATTAAGGAAATGGATATAGTCGTAGAATAATAATAATAATAATAATAATAATAATAATAATAATAATAATAATAATAATAATAATAATAATAGTAGTAGTAGTAGTAGTAGTAGAGCAGTTAATTAGATAGAGATCTTACTTGTGTGGTGTGATTCTAGAAATTGTTTTGATCTACGGTTGAATTCATCATTATCGATAACCACGTGTATTATGATCTGATGCGAGAATAATTTTTGATATTGTTACGGGAAGTTAATGAGTCTTTGTAGAACTTTATATATTTCCTTCTATGTGTTTTCTATGTCTCATTGTATTTCTTTAGGATAAAAAATATATAGATAATAACTAGTGAGTACTGTGAAATAGGCTTTGCGAGTTACACTCCCACATCTGCGTAACTCGAACCTCGATCTATATGTTGATACATAAGCATCTTTCTAATTAAGTTATATTTCATCATTGAGTCAATTTTTAATTGATCATTGGATGGTTTAGTTTTTATGCTTTAAGCAAGAAGCAATTAAATTTACATGTGGAATTTGATCGACAAAAGAATAACCTATGGGATGTAGTGCTTTTTGCATTTGTTATAATGCAATGTGAAATTATATTGCAGAATTCCAAATTAAGCCAATGATGTTACTTGTTAGTTAATGGGTTATATATTGTTTTCAACAACCAATACTTCAGGCAACATACAATTATAAGAAATTAAAAAAATAACTCTATATGATTATTACTATGAAATAACTTCATCAATCGCGATGTTTATTAGTAGTAGATACCAAGTAGACTATCCAACCAATTACAGTATATTTTCAATTAATAGGAGTAACAGAAAAGAGAGGGAGGCCATATTAGTCTGATTCTCTTGAGTGGTTGAACTTGGATTAAGGAGACTTAGGAGAGACAAAACTATGGATAAACATGAATTATCTGGCATGGGAATAAAAACAAAGCACGTTTATATTGATAGGTAGATATATATTTCCAATGCCATGTGCATAAAAACAAAGTAGACTTATTCCACATAAAGTCAATGAGATTCAATCTCATAATTCAATCATATATGAATAATTATGGTCTCACAACTCAATCCTAAATTGTATCTTGATATTATTTTATCTAGGAAACCGAACACCACCTTAGAAATATAAAATAATCCCTCCCATCATATTAGAAATATAAAGTAATCCCTCCCATCACATTAATAATAACTCAAAAATTTTGACAAATGGAAGAGTTGAAAATAGTCTATAATTATAGTAGTACTAAGGATTATTGAAATTGAGTAAATAAAAAAGTCATAATTACTATTTACTTTATTTTCATGGTTTTCATGATTCCATGTCCAAGGCTTATAATCCGTTTGCATATCACATCTCCAAGATAACACAAAATCAATTTAATCAGATATAAACAGCTCTCAAAGAAGCTTTTATTCTGCAGAAAACGAATAATTGTATACAAACGGCACCAAGAAACAAAATAATCCGGCATCATCAACCGCGAAAAGTAGTCGCAGTACAACATGGTTCCCCTCAACCTGCCACAATTGAAATTTCTCCAGGCTCTGAACTCCAGGAGTACTATATACGCTCTCAAATGCAATTAAATTAATAGCGTGTTACCTAGTCGGCTCTAGACTGGCCTGCTCGCGAGGACAAGATAATTCCAACGATAAGACCGTAGAGCGCCAAAGCTTCAGCGAAAATGAGAATAAGGATCATTCCCACAAATAACTTTGGTTGTTGAGCATTGGCCCTGCAAGTAAAATTGAATGGTTAACTTCTATAATAGGATATGAAGATTTGTATACGAAAGAGAAGAAGCAAGCAAAAGTAAGTCATATCTACAAAGGTATTGTAGGAAGATAACATGATTAACATGCCATGTGATTTCTATATGCAATAGGTTTTGGGTCCTTCAGGCCAATCAACCAAAATAGACATATGTCATTCTATAGCATAATAATCGATGTCTTATTTGCTCCTTACACAAATCAGCTTGTCAGACAAATGAGACCTCGTTCCATGAATGTGATATGGCACATAATCAGGAAAGCCTTCCATACTATGACATAATGAGCCGAAAGAGCTATGCAGTGAGATTACACTAATTCAGTTTCAAACAGGAAATTCATTAACTGTTTAATTTGCTGAAAAGGGACAACTATTAAGTTATAAGAATTGCACAAGATGAAATAAACTGACAAATAGAACATTGATTTGATCCTATATCTATTTCCATCCTTTGTTATCAAAGTCAAGCTTAAGTTGAAACCATTTTCTTGCTTATACAAAGAAAAAGAGAAAACAGTTCATTCATTTCAATTCAACCTGACATGTTAATTCAACCATAAAGACAATCGACTACATCCTGTCCACCAAAAGAATTCACAATCACTACAGCCAAGAGTTCATGTAATTTCCATACCTAACACCAGCATCTCCAACAATACCAATAGCCATCCCAGCAGCAAGCCCAGCTAGGCCACAGGCAAGACCAGAAGAGAGATGGGCATAGCCATCAAAAAGGTAATAGGACTTGGCTTTAGGGTTAATACCAGTGCTGATAATGACAGCAATAATCAAACCGTAAATACCCAAAACACCAGCCATGACCACCGGTACAATCGATTTCATTACCAGCTCTGGCCTCATAACTCCCATTGATGCCACACCTACACCACTTTTAGCTGTCCCATAGGCCGCACCCATACCTATAACAACAACATCATCATTACATCCTGATTCCCAACAAATAGGCTACCAATCTAATACTTACAACATACTACGATACAAAAATATAGTTCTAGTATAAGTATTGGACATTCCAGAACACAATCTAAGGCATGGAAACAAGATTTCGTAAGAAGATATGAGAAGAACCAAAGAGCAGTATTGTAGGAAAATGAAATTTAAGCTGAATTCAAACATGATAGTAAATTAATAGAAACAACCGCTGATTACAGTTACTAAGCCAAAAGAAAGCAGTAAATAGACATGAATCTCAACCAACAGTGAGTGATCCAGCTGAACCAGATCAGTGTGCAAAATAGTACTAAACATCTATGTGGATTACAGATTCGTTAATGAAAGAACTGTAACTAAAGATCACAACAACTCAGAAAAACAGATACTCCTCAACGTTAACAGCTAATTAACATGAGATCAAATAAGCTGATACTAGTATCACACTACCATCAATTAATAACCTGTAGACATTGATCCAA
Organism: Salvia hispanica; assembly: GCF_023119035.1. Lineage (NCBI taxonomy): Eukaryota > Viridiplantae > Streptophyta > Magnoliopsida > Lamiales > Lamiaceae > Salvia > Salvia hispanica. The sequence goes on along the minus strand of NC_062967.1, from coordinate 28,789,363 downwards.
AACAGATCCGAACAACAAATTCTAACGAAAGCGAAAATCCTTGAATTAGAATGGCGAAATTAGAGCAAAAACTGAGCAATATAAGGCGCGATCGGAAATTTTACATGAGAAGACGAGGGCAGCAGCTGCGCCAAGGAATCCGAAGAAGGGAGCAGTTTCATCGCCGCTGAACGTGGAAGACATAGTTTTAGATCGAAATTACTCCTGAAATAAAAAAAAAATGGGGGAGAATTGTATCGCTAGGGTTGGGAGCTCAGATCTGTGGTGTGTGATCGGTGTAGAAACAGCTAATGTCGTTGAAGAATGCACGAGAGAGAGATGATCAGTTAAAACGTGGCTTGTTCGTTTTTTTGATTCTTTATATGCCTTTTACGAGTTTGAAAGGCCATGAATTAAAATGGGCTAGATTATGAATTTTCAAGGCCCATTTAAATAATTGAAAAATATGTTAATTGTTGGTATCTACGTGTATTAGGCTTAATACATTTGATTATGATAAAATAAAAAAATTGAAATAAAAGTTTGTCGCTGATGTTATATTTGATTTTGAATGTCTCAATTGTGTAAATGTTGAATTTAATGTCTGATGTGATATGGGAAAGATTGAGAAACTAAGAGGATTTCTTATAATACTAGAATTTGATGCACTTGGATTGATTTTTGACTTTGGATGCGAAGCGGTTTTAAATTTTTTAGTCAGATGTCACGTCCTCTGAGATGTCTATAAATCATTAACGGGATTAATTGTCGATGAATCCACCGATTTTGACAAAAAAAGAAAAGAAAAAGAGATCTTGATGCTAAAGGAGTAGATAAATTCCTACTCGTCGAGGAGGCGTGAACATGACTTACATGAATCTAGGTACTTAAGGGCATCATCAACCACTGAAAAAAAGGATTGTGGCGAAGGAGCTCTCAAACGAGGGACGAGCATCGAATACTCGAGCTCAAAACTCATTCAATCTAACTTTGAGGTGCGAGTGGTAAACAATGAAGAAAAAGTGATGTTTTTAAAGCGGATCAGTAATTATTCTTCATTTATCCCATATTAACTGAACCCCGGCCCTATTAGATGAAGGTGAAACATCTTACTAACTAGACATGATGCTTGACTTAACTAAACGTCTCTTTATTGATGCCCTAATAAGATGAACAATATTAATTTCCACGTCCATGGCTTATAAAATGTCTGCATAACACAACTCCAAGGTACACAGATCAATTGAATTCGATATAAACAGCTCTACAAGCTTTTATTCTGCATAAAACCATTAATTGTATACAAATAGCAGCAAGAAACAAAAATAAATCCATCATCATCATCATCATCATCAAGCCTGCAAACTAATCGTAGAACAACATGGTTCCTTCAAACCGGCCACAGTTGAAGCTCTGAACTCTGTGACTACTATAATACTCTTCGACAGAATTAAATTAATGGTGTGCTTCCTAGTCGGCCCTAGACTGGCCAGCTCGTGAAGACAAAATAATTCCAACGATAAGACCATAGAGCGCCAAAGCTTCAGCGAAAATGAGAATAAGGATCATTCCCACAAATAACTTCGGTTGTTGTGCATTGGCCCTGCCAATAAAATTACTATGAGAAAGAAAGAAGAAGAAACTTCTATAATTCAAGTGTCCAATACCAACACTATATAACAAAAAGAAAGTAACCAAAAGTAAATCGACGTATCTACAAAGGTATTGTAGGAAGATAATGGCATGTGATTTCTATATGAAATAGGTTTTGTTTCATTTCAGGTCTATCAACCAAATAGAAATGTTTGTTCCCATAGCCTAAAATTTACACATCGTTTGCTCCTTACACAACTCGGCAAGTGTTTCAAGAATGTTATACAGCACAGTCAGAAAATCCTTCCACACTATACTACATAGCATAATTCAGGTCAAAAGTCAACAAACATGGAACTATGGAGTGAAATTACACTAGGTTAGATTCAAACTGGAAATTTATCAGACACATTTAATTTGCTGAAAGGAGTAAGAACGAAAGAAGATAAAAGATTTGATGCATAATCTATTTCATCACCTATAATTAAAAGTCAAGCTAAATTTGAAACCATTGTTTTGCTCATGCTACAAAAAAAGAAGAAACATCACCTATAATTAAAAGTCAAGCTAAATTTGAAACCATTGTTTTGCTTATACTACTAAAAAAAGAAGAAAACAGATAGATCAAATAATCAATTCAACCCAACATGTTGATTCAACAACAAAGGCAATCCACTACATTATGTCCAGCAAAAGAATTCATAATCACTACGGCCAAAAGGTAATAAGATTTCCATACCTAACACCAGCATCTCCAACAATGCCAATAGCCATGCCAGCAGCAAGGCCAGCTAGGCCACAGGCAAGACCGGAAGAGAGATGGGCATAGCCATCAAAAAGGTAATAGGACTTGGCTTTAGGGTTAATACCAGTGCTGATAATGACAGCAATAATCAAACCGTAAATACCCAAAACACCAGCCATGACCACTGGCACGATTGATTTCATTACGAGCTCCGGCCTCATCACTCCCATTGATGCCACACCTACACCACTCTTAGCTGTGCCATAGGCCGCACCCATACCTATAACAACAAATTCATCACACCAGATCCCCAATGAATATATTCCACAACACAATTTAATGCATGGAAACAAGGTTTCAAAAGAGGATCTATATTGTTGGGAAATTAAAAAATTCAACAGAATCCGAACATAATACACTAAGAAAAAGAAAAGGTAGACAATTTCTCAGCCAGATAAAGATGAATCCCAACCAACAGTGATCGAGATTGACCAGATCAGTGTGCAAAACATCCATGTGATGTGATTATGAGCTTCGTCCCTTTTTTAATTGAACCAAACATCATACTATAACAAGTCAGAAAAACAGCAGCATTTAGAACGAACAGGCACTACTATCAATCAATCACCTCTAGTCATTGAAAAAATAAAGATCCTTACAGAAATTCTCAGAAAAAAGCAAAATCGTAGAAGTAGAGAGGCAAAATTAGAGCGAAAACTGACAGACTTACATGAGAAGACGAGGGCAGCAGCTGCGCCAAGGAATCCGAAAAATGGAGCAGTCTCATCGCCGCTGAATGTCGAAGACATAATTGCAGATCGAATTTACTCCTGAATCCAAAAATCAGGGGAAAAGCTCTATCACTAGGGTTCGGAGCTTCGATCTGTGATTTCTCTCAGTGTATGATTGAAGAGAAGAGGATAAGTAATAAACACGTGGCTTCTTCTAGATATTTTTTTATAGAGAGAGGCCCGTGTATTTGTAATAGATTTAATTTTGCTTGTCACCATTGTATTTAGTAAATTTAATGTTTGATTTGGGTAATATGTTACATCACTTTATAATAGTATATATTTTATAATGGATGACTGTAATTAATTATTTTATTTCTAATTTTTCCAATGGTTGAGATAATCAAATGAGCAAATGTTAGGTTCCAAGTCAAAATAGAATAATTTGTATTCGAAATGAATTGTTATTTTTTAGTATTCCATACGTTATGTGATTTTCAAAATTTAAATAACGAAAAACTATAATTACTCAATTCATTATTATACATTTATAACAATATTTTTCATAGTAACATTCATTTATATAAATAATAAAGAAAAACACAAACTTTGAGGGTCGACTTCGTTCTACAATAAACACTACAATATCCACCAAGCATAAGAAATTAGTATGTTTCTGTTTACAATTAATGGCGCCAAATTCCTTAGAATCTTTAGTGTAATCCACATTATTAATTTCAAATTTATTGAATTTTCAAATAATTCCACAATTAATTATCCTAAAAAATGTTGGAAGTTCACTAACTAATATAATTGACAAAATGAAAATAATCAATACCCAATCTCATGCGAAACTGCCACCCTAGACTGCAAGTCAGTTTGGCGATAAATTAGTTAAACAAAACTTCAAAAGAAAAAGGAAACTATTGAAGTTCATGCTACAACAGCAAAGGTAAGTCCTTTCTATACTAGTAATTCTTTTAGTCGAAGAGCGACTTACTACGCTTACTCCTGATTTTCCTCGTGTGTCGGATCACTAAGCTTTGTTACAAGAATTGCAGCCTCTATGGCTACACTCAACTGCTCATCTACTTTTTCTTCTTTGATTTGTTCGCTTGAGACTGTGTATACGCAGTACCCTATACATAATGGATACAGATAAACGGTCACACACGACAAACAAACATTCTGCAGGGTGATCGTGTATTTGAAGTGTATGGAGAAAGAAGCAAACCTGGAGCCACTCATCCGTGTTGGCATCCGTTGTCCCAGTTCCAACTTCGACCTTGGCAACCCTCTTGGTTTTCTAGACAGCAAAAGAGGAAGCAATATAAAGGTTTCCGTAGAGAAATAAGGTATTTCAAGCATCAAGAATCAGAAGCAAGTGACAAGTATTAATTAAATCTTCAAGCCAAACACCATTAGACAAAAATTAAGGCAACATTAGGCTATATATTATGTAGGTATAGTTGATTTTTTCACATACACACACATTAATTATTAATTATTGACCTAAAAATAGCAGTTATGTAGTGATCCTTGATATACATTGTCCAAAATTTTAGGGAAACGTTGAGAAAGTGTATCGCAGAGGGTAAATTTGGCAGCAGAGCAAACGGAGTACAAGAGCAGAAGCCAGATAGAATAATCACCTTTGAGAAATTCTGTATCTGGCCGCGTATCCAGATCCCAAGAAGGCCAAGGAGAGCTACAGCAAGACAAAACAAGAACACTGACTCAACACTCAGCAGACCGCCTACTTCAGTAACCTCAATTGTTCCATTGTAGAAGGTACTCTGGTAAGGATTATGGTCGATCTCATAAACGATGGTTCCAATAAGATCATATTCACCTGACTGTAAGACAAAGAAAAGGGGCACTAAGTCAATGTCCATGATACAAAGAGATGAAGCAGGAAAATCGAACTGTATATTTCTACAGTTTTACATGGTTACCTGTAAGAACTTGCTGACAGCAAAAATGTACGGAAAAGTTGCTTGAGCTGACGGAGGAACAGATGCATTGTTAAAAGCCTAGTAAAGAAAAATGTATGTCCACTATCAGAGATCACCAAAATCTTTTTTAACACGAAATAGGATTCAATTCGCATAGCATAGCAATGATCAAAACCAGCAAAGCTCAAACGAAGAGCTGAGTTGATATATCTTCTATGAAGGGTGAAAACGAAACTGCATTAGTGATTCTATTAGCTTTGCTGTACATTATAAAAAAGGTATAAGGCTTGCCATGATGGAAAAAAGATGCTTGCCAGCAAAGCTGTGCAATATAGTTATAAGAATCCTAACCACATGCAACAGTTCATAGAATTGATTTACTTCCAAGAGCTGGCAAATCTAGATGAACTTTCTAGATTGCTCGAAACATTATGGAAAGAATGAAAGCAACAATACCTGGGTCGAAAGATTTTGAATCAAGTAGCGGTGATCGAAAGGAAGATAAACACTGGCTTGGATTGCAATAACATTTATACTTGATTCTCCTGAATGACCATACACAAACTTAAAGTCAGCTGTCAGCAGATCTACCAGTTTACATACAGCATAACCCCCAAAGATCTAAAACATCCGAAGACTGTAAAGCCACAGCCCACACCATGATCGACAGAAAAAAGAAACTCAGAACTATCTAGCAACAGCTCACCCCCATTTCCAATTCCAACAAGAAGTTCACTTTCTTCTCCAGCTGCTACAGCTGAAAAAGTAAAGGGGCCAATCTCAAACACAATTCACAGAATACAAAAACCAATAATAGATTTGAAATAACATTACAGATGTAGAAATTAAGGGGGGAGGATCAGCATATCTAACATTTCAAGGGATTATTGGGGAAAACGCATATGGTTTCCACGCCAGCAGCTGGACTGAAGTTTCCTCCACTAAAATCTTGGACGTCTTCGCCAACAATCCCAACATCCTCGTGGGAATCAACTTCAGCATCAGGATCCGGTTCGCATCTTGCAACTATAGACCAATAGTCCAATACACAGTAATAAGCACGTATAATTCATTTCGAACACTGAGTGCTTAAACTCAATCCTATATATCATACAAAATAATGGACAACTTGGGGGCAGTGGAAGTTTAGCAAGTTCCAATCCAAAATTCAGAAAACAGTGAGCAAACTAATCAGGGAAACAGAATAACAGCCAATCAAGCAGATTAACAAAAAGGCGACAACAACTTCGAGATTTTTCATAAGGTTTTGAAGGTAAACAGTTCCCATTTATCCTCTGAAGCTCTCTCCCAAAATGGGAGTATATCAATATTACTAGCATCGAATTTACCAAATCCATATGGTAGAATCCAGAATATTACACACGTTCAAAACCACAATCGAGTTCAATCAAATTAAAGGCTACCCATATATAACCTACTGAATAAAACCAAATCCCAAACAACACAGGAAAAAAAGTGCAAATAAGAAATTCGTTAGACCAAATACTCGATCTGATCCAATTCATCACTGGTTGAATCGGAATTCGTAGAAAAATCTCCCATAACAGGAATTGCACACAACAAATCAAAATATAAACCAATATGTGCCCAGTCAATTAATATAATCAAACTAGGGGGCGCGGTTGAAATGAGATGGATCTGGATCAGAGTGATTACTTTGCAGAAAAGAGGCGGAGAAGAGTAGCAGAGATAGGATCAGATAAACCCTAATCGACATTGTCGAGTCTTGTCCGAAACTGAAGAGAAGAACTGTTTTGAGTGAAGGCAGCTGAGATTAGACTTCTATTTTTAACGCTTGGAGTAATCAACAACGGAAAGGTCAAAACGGGGAAAACGTTTTAAGCCAAAAAGTGAATTTAGTATTTAAGAGGGGTGAATCTGAAAATATTTTAATTATAGGGGTGAAAAAAGAAGAACACATATTTAGAAGAGTCGGGAATCGGGATGCTGAAAAATTGTCAACTATGGTTAAATTTTGGTTTGTCCCGCGACTCTAGAAGTTAATTGAGGAAAATATGAAGTTTGAATTTGCTCACAGTTATCGGATTACGGAAATTTTTTGTGAAATTGTAATTATCTGATATGATAGTCGAAAATCATAAATGAATGTTGTTGTTAATTAGTTAAGCGATTTCAATTATTCGTAAAAAACAAGGATGATTGGTTGAAAAATATGAACAATATACGATAGACACGTAGGTGGCCATACTTTTAAATCAGTAAATAATTGCATATAAATCAAAACTTGTATGAAATCTATTTGAATATTCCATGGATTGTGTGTTGTTTTATAATAGAAAAATAAACTACCATGTTAGTTGATGGACCAAAACATATCGAATGTAAAAGCAAAATAGCTTGCTAAAATAAAAGGTTGTATGAGAATCTAAATATTAGTAATAAAGTAGAAATAGACGAATTTAAGCACGACATCAAGTCGTTAAAACATCCAAAATCATATAAGTTGACCTAGTTGATACTACAATGATATTGTTTGGGAGCTTGTGCCTTCTGGTATGAGAGAGTGTTGGGGATGCCTGACTATTGCCATTAAATTATGTTTCGAAATAAATATAGTTAAAATATTGGTCATTAAAAATCATCCATCGGTAAAAGTGGTACTATTTCGACAAGAGGTGATCGTAGACTAGAACTGATCTAGAAAATATAACTCATTAGCTTGAGCTCAGTTGGTTGTGGCTTTAGTCGCTAGAGACCAACTCGATAACTGTCTATGACGTGGGTGGATGATTTATGTTGAGTCAATGAAAAATCGAGAATCAAGAAAGGATGGCCAGGTTTGTAATGACGAAGAGTTGGGTACACCGATACTTACAAGAGAAAAAGAAGGACGAGTTGCATACAATTTTTCTAAAAAGATCCTAACGTTTAGTTATTTTCAATCAAAATTAAAACAGTTTGAGTTAAAATAGTATTTTTTTTTTCAAGTTCAAAGCATTTTCTCGTTCTCTCCGTAGATATTTCTCTGCTAAATCATGGATGGAGATAGTTGCATTGCACTTGGAGTAAAGTCGGAGCTACTATGAGATTAATGATCGATTGATGGAATTTTCGGATGACGCTCATAGATGGGATGAGATCCTCTGCAGTGGAGGAAATCACAGCATTTGGTGCTGTGGTTGAAACGCACAATTTTGTGTATGAAACGCAAATAATGCTATGTCCTTTTTATTACAAAGTGTTGCATGTCTTTTCTTATTCGTTTTTTATATAATATATTTAGTTAAGGTTTACGTTTTATTATTTTCTTTCTGTAAGCATAGTTTTGTTATATCTTGTATATATAATATGTATCTTTTTATTATACTATATTGTACTATAATGTATATTAAGTATAACTTAGATATTATATTTGATAAGTTTATATTTACCGGGTATGTAATATTTTTATTTAAAAATTCAAAATACTTTAAAATATAGTTGGATCTATAAATTAAAATGCTTACCAATTTTAATAATCGTGTATATATATATATATATATATATATATACAACATTTGTCTCTGTATGTCTGCAAATATGAGTCTCATTCCTATCTGTATGTCTGCAAATATGAGTCTCATTCCTATCCGAACGAGTTTTAAAAAATGTTAAGAAAAGTGGGTGGAAAAAAGTTAGTGCAATATGAGTCTCACTTGTATATATAAATTTTAAATGATATCTGAGTGGAGTGAGTTAGTGGAATGTCGGGTCTCTTTACCATTTATAGTAATTATGAATCGAGACTCCTATTCGCGGATGGACAAAAATGGAAAAACAAAACTCCTATTCGTGGACAGAGGGAGTATAATATTATGCATGTTATGTAATCATATATATTGTTTAATATTTTTATTTTTTACATACATACACTTAATATCTAATGTGAATATAATAAATAAAATTATAAAACATATAAAAAAGAAATAAAGTACTAGTATATATTGAATAATACGTCAGAAAGCAAAACTATGCTTATATATATAAGAGAAATAAAATAGCATGAAAGATTAAAGATTTAAAGGTCTGATAAACATATTATATAAAAAAGAATAAAAAGGACATCGCATTATTTGCGTTTCATACACAAAATTGTGCGTTTCAACCACAACACCAAATGCTGTGATTTCCTCAACTGTAGAGGATCTCGTTCCCTCATAGATAGACAATAAGATCGATCCTTTAACTATCTAGTGCCACCTAGAACAATATTATCTAACAGTACATTAATTGACACACAATAGTCAACCTATGTATTAATTAATTTGGAAAACACTTTTAACAACTTCAAACTATCTAATCATATCATATGACATAAATAACTTAGAAATCTAACAGGATCCCGCCGTGGCAGGCATATGCATTAATGCATGTAAACTATTGTAAATTCGGAATAGTTTAGGGGCCTAAATCATATATATCAAAAGTACAAGGGCGTATTGAACAATAAATCTGGGATAACGCCAACTGAGATGCGAATGCGATGTCGTCTCGGCAAACCACTGGCGCTAAGAGTTTGCAAAAAATCCTCATCTTCCTCAAGATTTTCCTAAATCTCACTGTATTATCTGAAGAATTTTTCCTATACCAGCATGGATCAGCTCAATCCTAACTCGCTGTTTCTTCCCGCGCCCGATGCGTGCGTCCCGCCGACGCGCACCAATCCCGATTGTAGGTCTGAACTCTTTTGACCTTTTGATGTTCTTATTTTATTTATTCTCTAATTCTCGCAGTCTCGTATTTGGAAATAGTCGGAATCGGTGGATTATTTGAGTATTTAGCTGATTTGAGGAAATTTTGGGGGTTTTGGGAGAGCGGCAAGCTGTTGATAGTGATTAGCTTTCTGATTGGGATTGGAAACGTTTTCATCCAAATCGTGGAAATATTTGTTGGAATCATGTAACTCATATCTGGTGTATTTTCTGTCTTCTGCAGCTATATATTTCCCTCAGTTGATATGTATAAACTTATAATGCATTTCTTTAGAATGAGACGTTGCAGTATGAAAAATGCAAACTAGTTGTGTGTTTTTATGCTGTTGTGCTGAAATCGATTCATTATTTTTTGGCCTGAATCTGCTTCTTGCGTGTTTGTTTGATCTAAGAATGGAACCAGAAGCAAAGGACACTGTAAGTGCTCGGAGAGTTCAAAAGGCTGATCGCGAGAAGTTGAGGAGGGATCGTCTCAATGAACAATTCACGGAGCTGGGGAATGCCCTTGGTAAATCCTCCTTCGACTCTTCAATATAAATTATAAGCAATAGTTTTCCTTGTGATTATCCTGTTAAATAGTGAATGGCGTTTAAAAGAACTAATATGTTCGTAGCGATTGCTGCTAGTCTAATGAAGCTTTAAGTAGAGCATGGAAGAACTTGTGAGAGCTGTCATTGATCGTGATCGCCCTGTTTTATATGTTGAAATACCTGGAGAAATTGATATCTTTGTTAAAGCAGTCAACAAAGAAAAAGGAAATGAGGGGAATGAATCATAACAAACCTCATAGTTCTGACACCCCCTAGCCTCTACGAGCATGAACAAACCTAGTTTTACTGATGTAGTTTTGCATAATTAATTCATTTTAATATAGAGATATAGTTCACGAGCATAATCACTGTCGTGAGTCGTGAACCACTTTTGATGAATGTTTTCATATCTTAGTAGTAATTGGTATCATCATATGTTTATCTGGTTGTTGTTCCTACCATGAGTTCCAAAGTATCAATTTATCTTGTTATATACATATCTTATTTCGATGCTCTAGCTTATTCATGCTCTGGTTGTACATACTTAGAAACATATGGTGACATGTCATTATTTGCAGATCCCGATAGGCCTAAAAATGACAAAGCCTCTATTCTTTCGGATACAATTCAAATGCTTAAGGAATTGACTTCTCAGGTTGAGAAACTAAAATCTGAATATGCTGCACTGACTGATGAGTCACGCGAGGTGATTCTTTTGAAGAAGCTTTTTATTCCATATAGAACATGCAAACAAGATCTCACCAATCCTTTTATCTGGTTTTAAGCAGCTGACCCAGGAGAAGAATGATCTCAGAGAAGAAAAGGCATCTCTTAAATCCGACATCGAGAACCTTAATGGTCAGTACCTTCAGAGAATGAGGGCCATGTATCCATGGGGTGGAATGGATCATTCTGTTGTCATGCATCCATCATCTTATCCCTTTCCAATGCCCGTTCCCGTACCAACTGGACCTATTCCCCTGCATCCGTCCATGCAGCCTTATCCTTTCTATGGGAACCAAAACCCTGCAGTTGTTCCTAATCCTTGTTCTACGTATGTTCCTTATATGACCCATAATCCAATGATCGAACAACAATCAACGCAACATGCCTCTCAAGTCATGCAGCAAAGTGCCAGGCCTCATGCTTCAAGCAAACCGGACCTTAGAAATAAATCATCCGACGTGGAGAGTAGAATCGAGAAAAGTGATGACTCAAATGACATCACAACAGATCTCGAGCTCAAAACACCCGGATCAACATCCGAACAGGTAAACTTGTGGTTTGTAAGCCAGCATTAGATTGGTTCTTGATTTCGCAACAAATTGTGAGATGATGCCATTGTCATCATGCAGGATTCACCCTCAAAGCAAAGAAGAGCAAAGAAGGTTGCGAGGAAGGAAACAAGCATCACAGACGGAACTTCTTCTAGTGGATGTTCGTCATCTCACAGCGTGCACGCTATCTCTTCTAACAGCATTGTTGGCGGCAAAAGAACAGATGACTGATTAAAGGAAGGTGAAGTGCACTTATCAATACAGTGATTCATGTTCATACTAATTTTTGGTGTCGTTCTCTGTGACCATTTCATGGCCGGGCACTATCTACAAGCAGTCGAGCACCATGTTTATGTCAGAATTAACCATTTCTTACTGGGTTAGCCTAAGCTAGCCACTCCCCAAGCCAAACCATTGTGGTTAGTCCCATCACTTTGTTATGATCAAGATGTAAAAGTTCACAGTACATGGTTTAGTTACATTGTATGTATGTATGCATGCTATTATGATTAACCTACTATGTAGTAATCAAATTTAGCAGAATTATGGATGATTGCATTTTTTTTTATGTTTTCATTAGGATACTCATTTGCATATGTTGGCTTCCATCCACATTTGATTTGCCTCAATGTGTTGAATCTAATTAGCGGTGGTCTGCCGGATTTAGGAGAGCGCCCTCAAAATTGTCGCGAGGGCCTAATTTTTCTCAAGGGTACGCGGAAAATGCAATGGTTGTCCTCCGATCCACCAAAAAATATTGAAGCATACGTTAAACGACATTGTCTTGGGATTATTCTTTTTTGAAATATTACATTGTAAAGTTGCAATTTCTTTCTTCTAAAACAACCGAACTCACGAGACCATCAAAAGGGGCTAATTTTTCATAAGGTCGATAATGTCATGGTCATCCTTTGATTTGTTAAAAAATACTATTGAATAATAGATGTCTAACGTCGTGTGGGACCATAATTTTTTGTACTAGTGTGATTTTACATTGCAAAAGTTATAATTTCATCCAATTAAAAGAACTAATGAAACTGTTAAAATGGTCTAATTTTTCAAGAAGGTCGATCTGCAAAATTTACATTGTAAAGAAACAATTTCCTTGTATTAAAATATAAATCTCTCTTTCTCTAATTCGTTCAGTTGAAACTGCAAATCATTTCTATTCGATAGATCGGATCCCTAAAATTATGTAGAGGAAAATTTGACCTAAAACCTAGCTATAAAAGCATACAATTATTGTTGTAGTTTTGAGTCAATACAACAATCAACACGTGTGCAAGCTGACACAATCGCCAACTTACATCGCAATTTTCCCATAAGCTGCACAAAAACAAACAAAACAACTCTGACCCTCTTTCCATCAACCCTTCACGCTTCTCGCATGCCTGCGCTCCTCTCTCTCTCTCCTCTCACTCTCTCTCGATGCATGTTTACATGATTACATCTACATGCCTTTGATTGACATGTATCGACGTCATTCGAGGATACCCAAGCTCACCGCAATCGTTTTCTTCAGGTGATTATTTTGGTTCATTTTTACAATTTGTAACGTCGAATCAAATGAGTTCGTGTAAGATCAGTAGCTAATGCGTTTTGATTCGAATGTTGGTTATGCAGCTAATGCCATTTAGATCGTCAATTTTGTTTTTGTTTTACGGATTTCGACTTGTTTGGTTGAGATTTGGAGAAAAATTGCGAGTTTATTCAAGGTGATCGCAATTTAGAAATCAGAGCGGAATCGATCCGTTTTCGAAATGCTATATGTTACTCGTTTGTGATTTTCTGTTTTTGTGCGTTTGTATTCTGTTTTGTGTTTACACTCTGTGCGAGTGTGTGTGTGGTTCTATTACTGCTTGCTTATACAATTGAATATTGAAAAATGCAGATAACAGAGAACTCATCATTGAGTAGAATTTGTAGTTTGAGGGTTACCAAAAATGTCCACACTAAATCCAGATGTGCTGCAAAATGGAAGTGTTAAGAATAGCGATTCCATCAACGATTCTCATGAATTAGATGAATATGATTTCTCAAGGTTTGTTGATCGTCCGAGGCTTTTGAATCTGGAGAGGCAGAGATCATGTGATGAGAGGTCGATGAATGATTTGCCTGTGCCGTTCTCTCCTCATCAATCTTCAAGAGCAGATAACTTCGGGCGAGCTTTTGATAATCCCGATAGCGTGTATTCACCTATCAAAAAGTCTGGTTGCAATACTCCCATGTCACATTTTGGCTATGGGATGATGGCCTCTGATCCACACCCCATGATAGCCGAGGCGTGGGATGATTTGAGGAGAGCATTAGTTTTCTTTCGTGGTCAGCCTGTTGGCACCATTGCTGCATTGGATAACTCCGATGAAAAACTCAACTACGATCAGGTAAAGGGCCCCGAAATTATCTACTTGTTGTTGAATGTGTCGTTGTTTTCTCTAAGAGCACATTTCGTTTTATGCGGTAAATGCTTTTTGGTGCATGCTTTACTTGGTTGTTAGAGCATAGATTCATAGCCATAGGTGCTGGAGTTGGGCGAATTGAAGGTGAGAATGCACAAATTTTTTAAGTAACTGTTCTTTTCTGAAACTTCGATGTTTTTATAGGGTTTGATCATGAGAGTGTCTAGCTTATACCTTAAGAGTTGGCATTTTTCACTCTTTGAGTTGTAAAAAGGTGGAAGAATGCTTTCTAGAATATCATCTCAAGTTTTACATATATAAACACATAGTGCAGCTATACAAGATCAAGAATCTATGGAATTAGACTTATGATTTCGTTAATATGCAAATAAATAACTTCGATGGAAGTGGACAAAGATGGGTTAAGTTGCTTGCAAAGTGCAACATTGTTTTGGAACCAATGACCTTCCAATGCACAATTTTTGGGGGGGTAATAGGGGGAAGCTTAAGGCGAGGAGGGGCTTGTAGGATGAAAGGTGTAAAATATGGTATGCATCTTTTTGTAAACCAAAATTTTTATTTCGTGGAACTCCTGAAATTACTTGCTACGAATTTACTGAGCGTTTTTAAAATAGTCTAGGTATCTCTAGACCTTATATATCTGTCTGCATCATTTGCCCTGTTATACTAGTAATGTGAGATATTTTTGCTTTGCAAATGCTTGGAATCTTAAAATATGTGGAAGCAATAACTGGTCTCATGGTTACTGAAGCATAAATAACCTATGTGCAGGTATTTGTGAGGGATTTTGTTCCAAGCGCATTAGCTTTCCTAATGAATGGTGAACCCGAAGTCGTCAAAAACTTTCTTTTAAAGACCCTTCGCCTTCAAGGGTGGGAGAAGAAAATTGACCGGTTCCAGTTGGGTGAAGGTGTTATGCCGGCTAGCTTTAAAGTACTGCACGATCCAATCAGGAATACTGAGACATTGATGGCAGATTTTGGCGAGAGTGCGATAGGGAGGGTGGCTCCAGTTGATTCTGGCTTTTGGTGGATCATACTATTACGAGCATACACGAAATCCACTGGAGATACATCCTTGGCAGATAAGCCTGAATGCCAGAACGGTATACGCCTCATACTGAGTTTATGCCTTTCAGAAGGATTCGACACCTTCCCTACTCTGCTCTGTGCTGATGGATGCTCGATGATTGATCGTAGGATGGTGAGCATGATGACCATAAATCTATCTTTTACGAGTCCTCTTAATCTTGCCTCCTTATTCTGTTTTTCTCTGACCAAATGCTAGGGTGTTTATGGGTACCCGATTGAGATACAAGCCTTATTCTTCATGGCTCTAAGATGCGCGATGCTCTTGCTGAAGCACGATGGGCCAGGGAAGGAGCTTATCGAGCGAATAGTGAAGCGGTTGCATGCCTTGACCTACCACATGAGGAACTATTTCTGGCTGGACTTGAAGCAGCTCAACGACATATATAGGTACAAAACAGAGGAGTATTCCCACACAGCGGTGAACAAATTCAACGTAATGCCCGATTCACTGCCCGACTGGGTTATGGATTTCATGCCGTTACATGGAGGCTACTTCATAGGGAATATAGGCCCTTCACATATGGATTTCCGTTGGTTCTGCTTGGGAAACTGCATTGCGATCCTTTCGTCCTTAGCAACACAAGAGCAGGCATCTGCAATCATGGATCTCATCGAGTCAAGATGGGAGGAGTTGGTTGGAGCTATGCCTCTCAAAGTCTGCTACCCAGCTATCGAGAATCATGAGTGGCGGATTGTGACCGGGAGCGACCCCAAAAACACGAGATGGAGCTACCACAACGGTGGATCATGGCCAGGTTGAAACCTACTTTCCCATTTAGTTCGACTTCTGTGTTCATACAAAATGGTTTACCGTTGTTTCATGTGGGTAAAAGAACAGTTTCATTTTGACATTCGATCATCTGTGTTTTGAACTTGCAGTGCTGCTGTGGCTGCTGACTGCGGCGTGCATCAAGACAGGGCGTCCGCAGATAGCTAGGCGAGCAATCGAGCTGGCTGAGACGAGGCTGTCGAAAGATGGATGGCCAGAATACTACGACGGGAAGCTGGGGCGCTACATTGGGAAGCAAGCACGGAAGCACCAGACGTGGTCGGTCGCGGGCTATTTGGTTGCGAAGATGATGCTCGAAGATCCGTCGCATTTAGGAATGATAGCCATCGAGGAAGATAAGCATCTCAAACCTGTGTTGAGAAGATCCTCGTCATGGACCGCTTGATCACGAAGAAGAATGCTTTCATGTATGATCAAAGCCTTCACATTTAGCCATGAATGATTAGTTTTGGAAATTTCTAACCCTTGATGACTTGATCCATCTCAAACTTTGCTAGTTTTTGAACATCTTGAATTTGAAAAACTATGTTTACTTGCAATTGCGTATGCATGATTTTTTAGACGTGCAACAAATAATTACTCCATGTCAAAAATAATATTCCATTCGTTTACCAATAAACATCTTACTTTCTGGCAGCTCGAGTTTTATAAAATATGAAATAATATAGTAAATGGAAAGAATTAGGATGTGAGTTTCATATACTCAATGAAATGAAATACTTAATAACGAATGAATTAAAATAAGACATATATTGGCAAAGAAATTTACACAATAATAGTTTCTAATTAATTTTTCAATGACTCTTCATTTTTTCAAAGAAATTGGCAACATTTGAAACATATATTTTCTCAATGAAATTGGCAAGATTATTTCAACTAGGTAAACAATAAACGAGACTATAAAAAATCAATGAAAAAATGAATTAAACATGAAATAGAATTGAATATATTTAAAAGTAAAAAAGATTGGTTTGACGTGATTGACTCAAAATCCATATATAATTAGACTAATTAGTCATCCCATTAAATACTCGCTTTCTCCACAATTTCTTCTTCTCCAATTCCTCTCTCTCTTGGGAAAATTTTCTCTCTCCTAAGAAATTTTCCCTCAATTTTCCTTCCATTCAGACGGGAAAGCTCTGAATTGAATCCGAATAAAACCACATATAGATAGTTTTTTTGAATTCGTAGGTTTTCTGTAGAAATATGAAAGCACCGAGGAGACCGGTCCAAGTGGTGGCGTCGTGGCTGCGGCGGCAGCCGCCGAAGGTGAAGGCGTTTCTGGCCGTGATCAGCGGCATGGCTGCGCTCGTTCTCCTCCGTGCAATCGTCCACGATCATGATAATCTGTTTGTGGCAGCCGAGGCCGTTCATTCGATCGGAATTGCTGTTCTGATTTACAAGTTGATGAAGGAGAAGACCTGTGCGGGTATGTTGGCTGTTTTGTTATTGAATTTTTTTTGTTTGCGATTGATTGGTTGTGGTGGAGTTTGGATCTTTTGGAAGCATGAATTTGGGGATGGTGATGTTTGGAGCTGGGGAGATTATAAAATTAGGTTTCCGATTTATATGTAGAAAGAACGTTTTTTGTGTTTTTTTTTTTAATTGATTGAAGGTATTTTGAGATTGATTGCATAGTTGCCTTGTTAGTTGAGCTATTGAATTTGATTATTTTTGCTGTTATGTGTTTGGTTGTTAGGGGGGAAGGGGGTGAAGAAGCTAGGATTTGTTTTGGGGGAGATGAAGGTCTCTTGATTGTGAGCATAGATTGGTGAATAGATTTATTTTGCTCAAATTTTTGGTTTTTCTTGTGTAATGTAGTATTGCTGTTATGGATTGAATTATCCTTCAATTTTGTCTGGCTTCAAGGTTAAAGATTCAAAATTTTGTACTACTATGAATTTATGAATTTGGGAGGAAACTAAGTTGTATATGTGTTTGTTAAAAAGACTGAGTAACAAATACGGTTTGTTTAATTAATTAGTGTGATTTCGATAGTTAGTACAGTAGTGTGAGTCAAGCGCTGATTTTTGCTTAATCTTCTGTTTAAATGCCCAGTGCTGATTTTGTTGCTCTATCGATGCAGGGATATCGCTGAAGTCTCAGGAACTAACAGCTCTCTTTTTGGCCGTAAGATTGTATTGCAGTTTTGTCATGGAGTACGACATACACACTGTGCTTGACTTGGCTACGCTGGCTACGACCTTGTGGGTTGTTTATATGATTCGGTTCAACTTGAAATCGAGTTATATGGAGGATAAAGACAACATTGCACACTACTACGTGGTGAGTCTTCCTTCGAGAAATGGTTGTTTTCTTTTCCTTGGGAATTGTTTTTCTGATGAGGGAGAGTATTCCCCATTGTTCTTTCAGATTTTACAAAACATGAATGTTTGTTGCATCCTAAAGTTAGTCTGTTAGTGTAGCTCCTTATGAGTTGTGTGCTGCTCTTCTTTCTTGTTTTCTTTGGTCGTATTGTTAATATGTAGATAGGTGGCTTATTTTGTCGATTTAGTGCCTTTCACGGGACTCAGATTCTAGTTGCTCTAAAGGTATTTCTAGTTTGTTACATGCCTGTTGTTAAGTCTATCTGGCAATATCAACTTGTTCCGGGCCTCAGGTTTGCACTTTCAAATTCTGAGAGTTGCCTTCAGTTTTCTCTGCTTAACTTGTTTTGGTGCTGAGGAGGTTCACTACCCTCTTGCCATCATGCTCGGTGGTTTATTTTCAATAAACAGAAGCATTTTAGTAGCGTAAAGTATGGTGATTATGTAGTAATTGATTTTTCGTTGAATTCCATAAGAATTTATCTATTTTTTCTCTAATCAGTTTCTTATGCATTCAAATCTAACAAAATGCGTCTGTAGGTTGCCCCTTGTGCCGTTATAGCCCTACTAATTCACCCATCTACGACACATCACATCATCAACAGGATCGCCTGGGCGTTCTGCGTTTACTTGGAAGCCGTTTCCGTCCTACCTCAGCTGCGTGTTATGCAGAACACAAAGGTAAAAAAATCGTACCAAAGATGAATAAATACCAACACACATGGTAATCACACAAGGATATGTTGCACCTTTTGATGATATTTTCTGCATCTCGTTGCAGATTGTTGAACCTTTTACAGCTCATTACGTATTTGCATTGGGAGTTGCTAGGTTTTTGAGCTGTGCCCACTGGGTTCTCCAGGTTTGATCTTTAACTGAAATTCTTTAAAGATAAAAGCCAGTTCCAAAATTATAACCATTTGTTTGTGTCGAGTCTAGGTTTTGGATACTCGTGGCCATCTTCTCGTGGCATTGGGTTACGGATTGTGGCCTTCGATGGTTCTGATATCCGAAATCGTTCAGACCTTCATCCTGGCCGACTTTTGCTATTACTATGTGAAAAGGTCTGCACAACTTCCTCTACTCTACCACGTGTAAATTCATATTGATTCGCTGAATTGTTAAGCTTATCTTGGCTTCGTACGTGCAGTGTTTTCGGAGGACAGCTCGTGTTGCGCCTTCCTTCTGGAGTGGTGTAGATGTATGAGGGGCTATTTAAGATTATTTTCATTGTTTTCTTTCTTTTTTGGTCTTAGATGGCACAGTTTTTGGTCGGAAGCTTGACAGTATCTATAAATTTGGATGTTTAAATTAGTACCGAATTTGATTTTAATTATGAATACAACTGTCAGGAGTTTCGTCTTTGTGTTGGTGATGATCAGAATGCCTGTTTTATGTCATTTTCTGCGATTTTCGACTGTAGTTTTTTCGCTCGAACCTTATGGGCACGGCTGATACGATCCTCGGAAAATGTTTCTAGGGTAAACGTTTGGGAATAGATTCTCGACGGTCTGTGTTTTTGCGTGTGCATTACGTTCAAGAGATGTGCCACATAAGCAATGCGAATAATGGGTCCCTTGTACGTTCAAGAGATGTGCTACGCAAGCAATAGCGCTTCTATGTGACACGTTCGCTAGATGTGCCACATAAGCAATGCGAATAGTGGCCTTGTGCGTTCAAGAGATGTTCTACGTAAGCATTGTTCAAGATATGTGCCACATAAACAACGACGGAATCCCACTAGCGGCTCTCTCGTAGATGTGCCACATAAGCAACGTTCAAGAGATGTGTCATTGTATTTTGAAGAGATGTGCCACATAAGCATGTTCACGCCATTTTATTTTTAAGAGATGTGCCACATAAGCAACAATAACTCCCTCGAATGTTCAAGAGATATGCCACATCATAGTCATATTTGCATTTGTGAGATGGTAAAGACACTCTGAAAACCATGAATATTAAACCATTTACCCACATATTGAAATGGTACTCGTAAGTCGTAAACCAATAGAATCAAAATATAAATTATTAATTTGAAAATCCTTAAAACAATATTAATTGACACTCTTAAATTAAACTCTTTCATTTATGAAAATCCCAATTCAATTTAAAATAATTTGATATAAGTATTAAGTATATATCATAATTTGATGAACTCAATCCAGAGGTGATTGACAGATTGCTCAACTCTTGATAAACCTCAGAAACACAGAAGATAATCATAAACCTCTTCAAAATCGAACATATGTTCCCCCGAATCAACATTCACGGCGCCCTGAATTTGAAAACAATCTCCCAATTCCTGCATCACTGCTCTCAAACAAAGAATCTCAAACCAATCCAACAATTCTACGCGCATGTAATCAGAACAGAGCTGTTCTTCGTTTCCCCCAATCTCCAATCCGACCTAGCTCTAGCTTACACCTCATGCATCGCCAACAACAACAATCTCACAATCCTAACCCACTTCCTGAAATCCCTCAATCTCAGAAACCCCCTGCCGTTTAATTCGATCATATCTCACTTCTCTCAGCACGGCTCCGACTGTTTTGCCCTGCACACGTTTCTCTTCATGCATCGCAACAGCGTTTATGTCGATTCATACGCTCTATGCACCTCCTTGAAGTCAGCTTCCTCTTTGAAAAATGGCGTCTTTGGTGAATTGATGCATTGCTATGTGGAGAAATCGGGGTGGCTCGCTAGTGTGTTTGTGGGAAGTGCGTTGGTGGATTTTTACGCGAAAATGTGTAGCGTGGGTGATGCGGCGAAGGTGTTCGACGAAATTCCTGAGAGGAATACTGTGTGTGCAAATGCGCTTTTGTCGGGCTATGCGGAGGCTAAGATGTGGGGGGAAGGGATTGAACTGGTGAGTAGGATGCCTCTCTTGGGTTTAGAAACAGATCATTTCACGTTCTCGGCTGCTCTGCGCGCTTGTAGCGGCTTGTGTGCTGTGGAATTCGGCAAGGAGGTTCACGCAGGTGTTGTGCGACGCGTTTTTGACGTTGGAGCTGATGTGTTTCTGCAGAGTTTGTTGATTGAAATGTATGGAAGGTGTGGCCTAGTGGATAATGCGAAGAGAGTGTTTAGTATGGCGGGGTACGATGTACGGATGAGGCGAAGAGATGTTGTTTTATGGACTTCGATGCTGGGAGTGTATGGAAGGACCGGAGATTATGCTGAAGTGATTAGACTGTTTAAGGATATGCTAATGGAAGGGATACGGCCGGATGGAGTGGCATTCTTGACGGTTATCTCTGCTTGCAGCCACACCGGGCAAGTGGATCTTGGCGTGGAGTATTTCGAGTCCATGACTAGTGACTATGGGTTGAGTGCGAGCCGAGAGCATTATAGTTGTCTCGTTGACTTGCTTTGTCGGGCAGGGGAGTTGGAGAGGGCTTGGGGAATAGTTAGTGAGCTGCCACATGCTGCGGATTGCGCTATATCCATGTGGGGCGCACTTCTTAGTGCGTGTAACGAGTGTGGAAATGTCGGTTTGGGGAAGTTGGCTGCTCAGAAAGCTCTTGAAGTGGAGCCTAATAATGTTGGAATTTACGTTCTGCTGTCTAATATGTATGCCAGGAATGGTATGTGGGATGAGATTGAACAGTTGAGAGAGGTTATGAAGCGAAGAGGTTTGAAGAAGGATATTGCTTGGAGTTCGATAGATAGATAGATTATGTTCTGTACCACTTAAATCATACGAGGTCCAAAGTTGATGGCGTTTCTGATTTACAGAGCCGGAGCCGGTTGCAATTTGAGATTGAGGGAGAATAGATTGAAATGAACAGATATAACAAGATCAGAAGAGTACGAATCCTTGCATATTGAAAAAGGAAAAAGACCGTATTCCCCTTAAAGGTATTCTACATTCCAAGTTACGTCTTTATGGGATCATATCTACTTGAAAGAGTATGGTTTGGTGAATCCTTGTTTGAAGCTTGCACACGAGTTCCATTTTGTCGTATTGTATTACATAGCACAGGAAAGCGGTATGATTTTTGAGCAAGATAATGAATTCTTTTCTCGTATACTGAAACCACTCTGATGAAGAAAGTTGAAGTGTCGAATCCCATACTTTCTAAATAACACCACTTGCATAGTTTTACTGAATGGTGGCTGTGTGTAGTATAGTGGTTCTCGTGTTTGCTTTCTAGTTAGTCAGGAATCGGGATATTCCAATCTTTGTTTGGGGGGGGGGGGTGTGGTTAATTTCTCAAATTTTGTCTTATGAAGTGACTCAAAACTATCATGACTTAGAGATGTATCGTGTATATACTAGTAGTATATAATAAGAGTGAGTGCTGTATCGTAATTTCTTGCGCTTGCAAGATGTTCTCCTTTATAACTCGTTCACATAATAGCCAATGGTGGAGTCACAACAGCATCGACACTATGCTTATGTTAATTTGAATTTGGTACTAGTTGACATGCAGTCTTTGTGTTCACTCCCTCAGTCAAAATAGAGATGGTAGTAATAGGCCATGCTTAGTTTTCAAAAGGTCTACAGATACGACCATTTGAATATTTATATAGAAGTTGTCCTATTATCAACCAAATCGCAATTGTATAGTTTTATGTTCTCTTTGAGCCTCTGAGCATTCTTTGCCTGGGGGGAATTCGTTAGATACCATTATCTTCCATCTTGGTGAATGCAGTTTTTGGCATTTTTGTCTTGGCTGTTTGTTTGCAGTGTGACTATGTGATGCTTTCATCATAGCATATTCTGTAATTTTCGACAGTTGGCATTTTCGACAGTTGATAGTAATTTCTAACGAAGATATTTATGTTTCCACTGTTTATATATATGTACTCGTGTAAACTTGAATGCCAGCTGAATTTGGTCAATCAATAGCATCTTTAATTGAATGCAGCATCTGACATGTAGAAATTTGTCTTCACAAGCTATATATCTTTGCATATCAAACTGTTTTCTCTCCCTATATTTATGATTGAACTACTTTTTTTACTTCTTCAATTGGCCTAATCATCGATTATGAGTTGTGAAAGTACCAATGCATTTATGCAAAAGAACAAGAGTCGTATTAGTTTACTAGCATGCATAACAAACTCATGCACCACGAATTGTGTTCAGCCTTTGCATCATATATCATCACTATATTCAGGACTTATATGTTTGTTCTATGTTATAAAAATGGTTGTAAAAACATTAAACATTTGATATATGTTTGAGTTCGTATTTGGATTGTGTTCTTGCTTGTTGCATTGAGGACTTTCTGTTCCCCACACTTAACCTTGTCTATACTAAAACACCCGATTCTTGGCATGACCAATCATTTTCATTGTTGAATCCAAGTAACATGCACGTCAATCCATCGGAGGTGTGATCCAAACATTGCTGTTTGATACATGCTGGCACATGCTCAAGTTTCTTAACTGATCGTCCGGCTGTCAGCGTACTACTCGGTTCCAGTCCCTAACATACCAGGTACGAAACCCTTATCCTTAACCCTATCCTCATTTTAGCTTTGTCAAGTCCTATAATTTAATCATTTCACATTCCCATGTCTCTGATTATCCGACGAAATACATTTGTAGCTATATATATACTTCCTCCGTCCCACATTAGTTGAGTCGTATTCCATTTTGGGTTGTCCCACGTTACTTGGCAAAAAACAAAACATCTCTAATCTCTGTTACTACTATATTCTCTCTTTACATAAATCCACTAAACACAATTTCTTAAATCACATGCCCAAAATAAACGACTGAAGTAACGTGTCATAGAAAGAGTATTATTTTCAAAAGCATGGGTTAAAGATATTGTCTCTAGGTCTTATGTCCTGCAACTTGCTGAGCTGTTTCCCGGCCCCTCCTAAACCGACCCTTTTTCAGCTTGATGTTGCCAAGTCCGATACGCATATCTATGATGTCACTCCAATACCCGACTCGTTCGCGGACGTACCCAATCGAGGCTCATGGCTTCCTGAAAGGTCATATTTTCTACATCTAAATGTTACTTTCATCACCTGCAAACTGATATATAGCCCATACTGTCTTGTGTTATATCTGTATACAAAAAAATATTTCCATTTCATTTTGAACCGTACAAATTTTTTTCCTATGTCGTATTTTTTTCATCAATAATTGGGCTGATTATTCCATGTTCCTATCTCACATTTTTCAAAAATTTTTTGTCAAAAACATTAGTTGAAATAAGTTAAGGTGACTGTTTCCAGTAGTTGGGAATGATATGTGATGGGCAAGAGTAACATGGGCTTCATGTGCTAGACTAATGTTATGTCACATTCAACTTCAATTAGTCACCACAATTTAATTTTATATATGTGAAATTTTTGAGAGATGATTTATTTCATAGTTGCACTCGTTCAACTATATAGAGAATAACATGACTTTTAATCTTGTGAGATAACATGATATAAGATAAGCCTGTAGTCAATTTTGATAAAAGTGTGTTTTTTCTTGCCACTTTAGACATGAAATACCAAAACATGTTAGTCTTGAAATTGTTTGATTAATATTGGTAGTAATTGGCTTTTGTTATAGTTCATTCATTAATGCTAGATATGCATATATAGGTTGGTACATAAGTGGAGTATTTTATTTGGTATAGTGTTTTTAAGATGTATGGGTCCATATATTTAAAGTTTCATCCAATCTTTTTATTTCAGTTAAGGTTAATTTCATCCTATCTTATTTCAAAAACATGTGGTAAGTTGTAAATTTGAGTTTTGAAAGCTATGATATTTACACCCTCAATTTAACTAAGTGACACATTCTCTCTCAATTTAACTCACTGAATCCCATTGTTTAAGTTTTGATCATTTTCAAATGGTATTATTATCATTATTATGGCTATGACTACTCTTTCTTTCTTCTTTTGCTTTAAGTAGATTGGTTACTCGAAATTAAATTGGCTCAAGATTACCCAAAATTAATATTATCACAGGGAGGGAGGGTCAAGACTGATCCGGAGATTAATTAAGTACTGAGCCGAGCCCATCAAATCTAACAAAGTAAACGCCCCCGTCACATGGTTAAAAACGGTTGTGAAGATGATAATGCATAGGGTGTCGCTGTCGAATGTTCGTACTGGCGAAAGGGAGGGGCGAGTACGTAAAACAAAAGGAGAAGACAACAATGATGTAGCAACAGAAGGTCATATCCCTAAATCTTGCTATCTTTATTGTGGATCTTTTCTCAGCCTTGGAACATGCAGATACACCTCTATCTCTCTCTTTCTCTCTCATAATTATATACTATTCCATTTAGCTAGGGCAATGAAGAAGATGGATGGGGCGAGTGCGAGTGGTGGAGGTTTGAAGTGGGCTTTCTTTCCTGTTGGCTTCAGATTTTCAGTTGAGGACCACATGGGAAAAGATGGGACTGCCCCATTTCTGTCCCAACATCCTACTTTGCATTTCCTGAATCATTTTATTTTCGTCGCGAAATTTACTTAACGTTGCACCCTATGTATTGACTGCGCTACGAGGACATGGGTAAAAATTATGATGGTCCACCATGTTGTCCCAACGTCCTACTTTGCATCTCCTTCGTGTATATTGATTACGCTACGTGGACAAGCTAACCCTTGCTTTTTTGTAAAGGATCGATCAATAATAGTTCTTCATTTATCATGTGGCTCTGGTGATTCAAACTCTCAACCTATTTATTGGAACTAAAGCATTTTGCGTGGTGCTTCATTGTCTCCCTACTTACACTTGTTTGTTTTGAAAAAGATCACAAATTATGTGTGCCACTAGAGTTTTTAGTCTAAACATGAGTAGAAGTTTGATGGTTCATATTCTCTGAACATATTGCCACGTATTGTGTCTAATCAATTACTATAATTGCTAAAGGAGAGATGAAAGTGAAAAAAAAGATGGGGGTTCTACAATTGTTAACCATCAATTTTTTTTCTCGGAGTAAGGTAGCTTGTATGCATTTTCACATGATTTATTATTTTTTATAACTTGATTAGTGGTAGTTTCCCTTTTATTTCGTTAGCCTGACGACTCAAACTCTTGACCTATTGTTATCAGCTAAGCTAGAGTTAATTACATGTTATCAACCTTGAATGGTGAGTGCAACTAAGAGAATAGTGAGTTTTAAGTTAAATTATCATTGTCACAAATCAAAACTAGGCCTCCCAAATTATTGTCAATAATCTTTACAACCACCCTCGAAAAATTGAATGTAAATCAGTAAAAAACCTGCAAAAAGTAGAGGCGAATTGAATGAGAAGTAAGAAACCGATTGTTTGTTTGAATTTATTGGCTCATGAATATGTACTGTGTGGCAGTTTGAAATTTGTACCATGTATTAATAGTTTCACATGGATTTCTGGTAAGAAGTACTCAACCAAGCAAAAAATAATTCCAAAATTTCAGTTAATTTTTAGGTGCTGGATTGAGGAATCCGAACTTGAGTCGGACACAGTAAAAAAAGATTGTTTGCGCATCGAACAAAATAAGTGGTTCGACTACCGTCGATGACAATGATTGCGGACGAAGAATGGGGGCGGTGGACACAACCCTAATGGATTTGGGTGGAGATGTTGCACAATGGGGATCTAACACACCTCCAAATTTCGAATTTAATGGTGTTTTTTCTGATCTTTTTGAGCTGACAGTGGGATTGGCCCGACCCGCTAAACAAACTTTTGTACTATATGCAGGCCATAATAAATGTGGAGGATATTTTTTAACCTTGATTATTCCTATAATACAATACTAGTACCTTATAGTTTAAGTTATTAGATTACTAGTTACTATAAACCTATGTATGATACAAAAAAAAGGTAGGTTCATTTTATTATCTTGAAATTGATATATGGTAATTATTTATCATATTTTTGTTGATATATTTACTATAGAAAAATATAAATAAAATTTGGATGAAAGGCATGTAAGGTTTAATCAAAAGAGACATAATGTTGGAAGTAGTAATAATTATTGAGGTAGAGGTGATGTTGAAACCTGAAACCAACTGCAAACAGTGGAATGCTATGCATCCAAAACTCTTTAATGTTTATGCTCTTTATGTCCAAACATATCAATTTCAAATTTCTTTCACAATATATATGTATTTTGGGAGGAAGAGGTGGTAGTTGTAGTTGCCTCTATCATTCAACCCTATTGGATCTTCATTATTTTAATACTATTTTTGTCCCAATAAATATGAAACATTTGGTTTCTGATGCGAGATTTTATACAGTGTTGTTTTGTGAGTTAATGAAGATAGAGTAAAGTAAGAGAGAAAAAAGTAGAGATAATGTTGTTTCTATTTTAAAAATGTTTCATTTTTAATGAGACAACTCAAAAAGGAAAATATTTCATTTTCAATGGGACATGTGGTACAAAATAAATGCTCAGAGCCAAAACTAATTACTGGTGGAGTAGTACTCCCTCCGTTCCATAGTATTAGAGGCATTTCATTTTGCACACTCGCTTTGAAAAAATAATTATAAATAGTTAAAGTGGAGAAAAAGTAAAGTAAGAGAAAGAATAATATAGAGAAGAGTCTTATCTACAATATTTTATCTCTTACTTTACTTTTTCTCCACTTTAACTATTTATAATTATTTTTTCAAAATGAGTGCGCAAGGGCTGACATCCTCTACGGTGCACAGCACCGTGCTGTGCACCCCTCCCCCTCCCAATTGAATACAAAAATTCATTTTTATATTTAATTATTTAATTTCATTTTGTGAGAGAGAAAGGTGCACAACACGGTGCTGTACACCGTAGAGGATCTCATCCCAGTGCGCAAAATGAAATGCCTCTATTACTATGGAACGGAGGGAGTAGTACATACACGTTTCAGAATAAAAACTAAAAAAAAAAAAAAGCAACGAAATCGATGTATAGAACAAACAAACATTTTATCCAAAGCAACAGACAAACAAAAGAACATATGCTAGCGTTATCTGTCAATCTCATCTACCAAAGATGAGTTGATTAGAAGTCTATTTCCATTTGAGTTAATTCTTACTCAAGTAGAATTCAAAATTAGTAGTAGTATGAAATAAAGAATACCTTGAAATTCAAATTTTATAAAGGATTTACTTATCTATGTATTGTTCCATTGAATTGCGTCGAGACATTACCCTAAAGGGCCTTGTCACAAGCTAGGCTCAAATCAATGCTTTCTTGTCTGGATTTCAACATTTATGATCGTGACTTTGAAAAGAAAGTAGAGAAAAAATTGGGAGTTCGCCTACAAAAATCGAGCCTTGTATCAAGAGTGGTCTCATAGCAACTCTAAGCCGAATGAGAAGTTCCAAACAACAATTGCAATTATGATTCCAAATTAATAACTAAATTTCACTATATTAGTTGGTTGGAAAACGTTTCACCAATTAAACTTCGTTTTATCGTTTTATCGTGTATCTCCTCATTCGCATGGTTGTGGTTGAAGCATTTGAATCCCATCTGTAATTTATCTTAAACATGCATATAAAACTATATACTAACCAAACGATTACTTCGTAAATAACATTTCATGCTAAGTCACTATGAAACTTTAGTTATTTTTATCAACATAGCCGTCATATCACCTCTTTATTTTGATTTTATTTTTTAGAAAATTATTAACATGTTAAGTGTATATTGGATAATGTTAGATTCAAATATATTTTGGGATTTAGATAATGGCCCATATCGTAATTAGAACGTAGTACAAAAAATGGACTTCGGCCTTGGGCCCCACTTTGTCATTTCAAGCTAACACACAGTGGGCCCAAGCCGACACACATGCACCCCTCTTCCCTTACTCAACTATACGTATTTACTTCTTGTAGTTGTATTCGCCTTTTATTTTAGTTAAATAAATATTTTTGTGATTCATATAAAATCTTGTCATAAATATTGATACGTGTATACACACCAAACGGATATTTAAGCCGTCAAATTTTGATGAATAGATAATTTATAATGGAAAATGGTAATAAAGTACTTCCTCCGTCCCCGATTAGGAGTCACACTTTGACCAGACACGGGTTTTAAAAAATGTAAAAAAAAGTTGGTTGAAAAAGTTAGTGGAATGTGGGCCTCATCTTTTTATATTGGTTTTGTAATAAAATGTGAGTGAATTGAGTTAGTGAAATGTGGAACCTACTTACTATTTATGATAAAAATGAAGTATGACTCTTAACTGGGGACAGACCGAAATAGAAATGTGTGACTCTTAATGGGGGACGGATGGAGTATTAAATTTATAATATGCATTAGATTTCATATATAGTGTAGAGATCTAGAGTTCAAATCAGGGACATGGCTAAGATTTCATCTAAGAATGGGCAAAAATTTAGTACTCGTGTATAGGTAAAAATTTATGTATTTGAGAATAGCAAGTTGGACCCGTCCATTGTTCAAACTGTGAAGGTGTGACCGTTGCAACTTGATGATTCTATTTTTGGGCTGGGAGCATCTAGGCTCAAGAAAGAGAGGCAGAGGGTGAGCTCGGTTATTGAAGCTCAGCTAGCCGTTGGAGAAAGCGGTTATAACGGTTTCTTCTTGAAGAGTAGTTAGAAGATCTTGATTGTAATCTCTTGTATATGGCTCAATGAGTCAGAAAGGAACACACGATTCACACACACACATTCTCATCTTTTAGTGGCAGTTTGATAGTTAGCTCTTCTTGTGATTAGCTTGAGCGTTTCAAATTTTAGAGAGGAACTCATCTCATCCTTCGCACTTAGATCAATAAATCCCATCATTTCTTCTCCGTGGATGTAGGCAAGAGATTGCCGAACCACGTAAATCATAGTGTGCTCTTGTTTCTTGTTTCTGTTCTTGGTATTACTTTGTGGTTCTTGGTAGTTTTGGAACCTGGATCCTAACACAAACCTCATCGTTCTCTATTTCTAAAATCAAAGAAATATTTATACGTGCGTACCATAGTTTTAATCATTGTATTCTGATATTATATTGTCACTGATTTGGAATTAGGCCCGAAAATGTGACTTGAGGTGGATCGATATAGATTACAAAATTAGAATCAACCAACTTTACAATGATGCACAATACAATTTCTTTTATGGTGCATTAAACCAAAGTTACACCAAAGTTTTATTCCATTCGTCCCATGTCACTTGATACGTTCTTTTCGTTACAAAATATGCGAAAGTTAGTTTAGTACATAAATAGAGATGAAGTGAGAGAATAAAGTTGAATAGATAAGATTAAATGTTTTATTTTTCTAATAAAGATGAATGACTCATTAAATGTTTTTTTTGGTAAAGAAAGCATAAACGACTCAATTCACCTATAACAACTTGAAGTAAAATACAACTCATTGATTGAATGCAATTCATTACTAAACTTACGAGTGCTGAGGGCTATCATTGTCCGAAGATCCTCCACCCACGCCTTCTCTATCACCACCTCTTCCTCCTCATCCCCCTCTCTTTGGTCGATCCAATCTAGAACTTCGTCAAGTTTAATCCACGCTCTCATACCCGCACAAAAGCTTCCAATTTTATATTTTTTTAACTTCAATTACAATTCGAACCTTGAAAAGTTTCAATTACTCCTTCATCATCCTCTATCCTCTAAGTAACACATTTTTATTTTTTTAAATTTTTATATAAAATCAAATCACGAATAAAAAATATTCAAAACTAGTAGAAAAAGTAAGAAGATTTTCTTTGCACAATGGACCCCACATTCTAGGCCCAAAAATACCACAACCTTCCTCAATAAATACCTCAACACACTCCATCTTCAATCTTCACCACCACCTCAAAATCCTCTTCTTCCACACTCCTTCAACACCTCTCCTCTCTTCTCCAAATGGCAATCAAAAAATCAAGCAAACTCTCTCAAGCAGCAGCGCTCAAGCAGATCCTCAAACGCTGCTCCAGCCTCGGCAAGAAGCAGCAGCACGGCTACGACCACGACCCCGTCGACGTCCCCAAGGGCCACTTCGCCGTCTACGTCGGCGAGAACCGCAGCCGCTACATCGTCCCCATCTCCTTCCTCTCCCACCCGGACTTCCAATGCCTGCTCCGCCGAGCCGAGGAGGAGTTCGGATTCGACCACGAAATGGGGCTCACTCTCCCCTGCGAAGAGGTCTTCTTCCGATCGCTCACTTCCATGATCCGATGAAGCTCAATTGCTAGGGTTTTTTCTTTTTTTTTTTCAATTTTCAATTTTTGATTTTCATCCGATCCCGCGCGTTGGTGAAATTTGTATTATACCGCGGATTTTTGGAGAGAGATGGTCAAGATGGAGGAATTGAGCTGCAGAATTGCTGAATTCTCTCCTCTTTTTTCAATATCTTTCTTCGCATTTTTAGAGGAATCTCTGATCTTAGAGCCCTGAATTGTGGGGGTGCTTGTTTACGAGGGTTGGATTTGTAGATAAGGTGTTTGTGATTTTTCCTCACAGAGGTGTTTGCTTTTACACCCTGTGATAGAATTTAACGGTAATTTTAATTCTGCTTATTTTTATTTTTATTTTTATTTTTATTTTTATTTTTATTTTTATTTTTATTTTTATTTTATGTATATTAATTTGCATGTGTATTTACAAAGCTAAAAAGAATAAAAATAAAGGGGTGTGATATAAAATATTAAAAATGTGGAGGGTGATATTCAAACAAAATTCACTTTTATGTCTTTAGTTGGACGACTTTAATTCGATGTTCGTGTACTGGTGGTGATTAATAACGAGCTATCGTACTGAGAAGTTGACGACAATAGTAAATGAATGGAATAGTGTCGGTAGACCTCAACTGAATTTGTCATATTTAGTGACCGTTTCACTTAAACGAATAAAAATTAGAGTATACAAAACTCAAGGTGGAAGTTTTGGAATTTTATATGAATCGAGTAAGCCCTTATTTATTTGGTGAAAGCAATTTTTAAATAGAAATTGGGCTCATAATGAATGGAGAAAAACACAAAAAGGGAAGTGATACATCTTTGGTAGATTATGAAAAAAGATATTATGGTATTACTATATTTTTCGTAGACTATGTTTATATATTAGAAAAAAATAAAAAATGGAGTAATACTCTAATTTACATGCTACTACAAAATGGAGTAATAAAAAAAATGGAGTAATATAACCCGCACTCCGTTAACGGATTGAAATTCCGTACCATACAAACTATTTTCCGTTAATGTCGTTATTTTATTTGCACTGCAAGATTGAAAGCCATGCTTGTCCCATTAAGGAATCTTGGATTAGACTATTACTCTTACACAACCAATAACTTATGAAACTATGACCAAACCTTTTGCCGATGTTTGCAACAAAAAATAATTTCGAAACTAAGAAACGGAACTTGTGATGTTTGACACAACGAAGATGATGTAGCCGACATCAAGAGATAGATGTTGTGTGGTAGTCATAGCTGAAAATAATGACCGGCAAAGAATGGAAGTGAACTCAGCTCCTGAAGGATTGGCTTGGAATTGTCGCACCCACGGATTGTCGACGACTTCAAATGCTTAATTTAGTGCAGTTTTCCAACCCTCATGAGCCAACAATGAGATTTATCGACCACGACTCCCCTTGATCTACTTCAATGAGATTTATAGGTAAAAGGGCACCTTTTGTTTTATTTTACAATTAAATAAGCAAAGAAGTGTTTATTATGGAGTATAGAGTAATAGTTTGCCCCCAAGATTAAAATCTTGGCTTTGCCACTATATATTATGAGTAGTTTATTAGTACAAAATTATTTTACTTGATTATTTCATGGCTTTAATAAACATAAGATTGGATGACATAATAAAACTAACCGATTTCCAAATATATATTAAGATTTAATACATGGGGTCAATTAATTAATTTAAAGAAAGAGAGATATTCTTACTAGCTACTTATATTCCTTAACTTTTTTCAACATACTAT
Organism: Salvia hispanica; assembly: GCF_023119035.1. NCBI lineage: Eukaryota > Viridiplantae > Streptophyta > Magnoliopsida > Lamiales > Lamiaceae > Salvia > Salvia hispanica. The sequence goes on along the minus strand of NC_062967.1, from coordinate 28,756,349 downwards.
ATTGCTTTGTTCTAAAATTTGGGCCAGCCATTTTAAAGGTAAGGTTGGTGGTGAAAGTGAGAAGTCATGTATACATTATTGTCACAATCTAAATTTTAAATTTATATGAATAAATTTATCATATAATAATAGATTAACATGAATCCAATCTGCATGGACTGCATGGATGCCTCAATCAATTGCTACTACTATTATTTTCTGCAACAACATGAAGAGGTTAACTTTACAATTTGAAACTAAAGACAAGAAAAGAATCTAAAATACTGTGTTTTTGTAGGGTGTATGGTGTGTGAATATATTATATTTATAAATATGCATGATTAATACACCAACTTTATTGAATTGGGACCAGAACATTGAAGGTGGTGAGCTGGTCCTTCATCTTCATAATGCAACAAATAAAAGCAATAATTAATCAATATATTTATGATCTTCTTCTTTTTCTTTCAGCCAGAGTTTTCTTTTTTTTTTTTCCTGACAATAGTAACACATATTCTGCATTGAATTTTTTTTCTATTTTTTCTGTGGGGGATATATTAAGTAATGCAAAAGAGTTATGCTTATTGAAGAGAAATCTTGATTTGAATATGTTATTAGTGTATGAGTTTTAAAAAGAAATTAATGTATAAAACAGAAAAAATGTGCACGAAGAAACGAAATGCGATCAGAATAAAAATAATAGGGAGTATTGAATAAATTTGTGTTCTTTTTAAATTGACAAAGAGTGAGTAATCTGAAAACGGTGTATTTATAGAAGTGGATTTTGTCTTTCCAAGGTTCACTTTAGTCTATATAGAGTTTTCTTTTTCAAAAAATTATAGTATTCGATTTATATATTTAGTGACCACATGTTACGATAGGTCCCCTTTTCGTGTTCAATGTTTCCATCATATACCTTTTTTCCTTTTTTCACGATTAAGACTAACAACAATTTATCATCATTAAATTCGAGGGTAAACACATGAAATACCAACATTTAGATACTTAAACATTTATATATGATTATATGTGCCAACAAACAAATCCCAAAATACAGACTATAAAATCTATAATAATAAACACAGTATATTTAATTATCTTATACTATTATTCAAATCGAAACAAAGAAACAACGACCCCTTAGATAGTTAGATATTTACAACATATATAATCAAATATAAATTCTATATATTGTACCAACTTTAAATTATAATCTGAACCGTTAAAAAATGTTAATAATGACAAAATAACATAAATAAAAAATATCAACACAATGTCCATAATAAAATGCAAACTCTATATATAGTACAAACGCCAAACTATGATCTGGACCATTTAAAAATATGAACAGAAGACAAAATAATATATTAACAGAAAATGTCAACACAGTGTCAAGTGTAAACACAACATCAATTGTTAGCATTATGTTAATATTTTTTTATTATTGTTATTTTGTAATCTTTTGACATCTCCTTAGTAATACGTATATAATTTAGAATTTGTACCATCTTTAGGTTTTGCAATTGATTATACTAATTGATTATACTATACTTTGTGTATATTGTAGTAGTATCTATATAGCCAACCGTATAGGAGTAGTTGGATGGATAATGCGGGTGGGGCAGGAGGGTCCGAGATATAAACCGGGTCGGGTTGAGAAAATCAATGTGGGGTGTAAGGCACGTGACAGTGGGGCCCAGCAATGTCCGATTCTTCCGTGCAAGTTGCAGGACATGTGAGGTGACATGTCACTGACCACATGCAAATATTATTTTAATAATCCTATTTAATCCCCTTCGGTCTTAGAAATTGTCTTTCTCAATGTACTTTATTATACACTCCCTTCCTAAATTGTCTTACTTATTTTACTCCCTCCGTCTCACTTTAGGAGTCCCGATTTACCATTTTCGGACGTCCCACTTTAATAATTCAGGTTGAAATATTTCATAAATGGTATTAGGCCTCACATTCAACTAACATTTTTCCTCTCACATTTTATTATAAAATTAATATTAAATAGTAGAACCCACATTACACTATTTTTTTTTTACCAATTTTGCTTTACATTTCTTTAAACCCATGCCGAACTCAATCGGGACTCTTAAAATGGGACGGAAAGAGTATTGTTTTGCTAAGTTGATAGTTTGAATAAAATATTTATGTTGTTGAAGAAAAATTGCAATAGTTAAATCAGTTGATGTTTTTATGATGAGTCATGTCTATACTAATTTTTAAATAATGAATGTAATATTGAGTAATTTAACTAGCAATTAGCTGAAGAGGTGAATATATCAATTAAATTCATTTTATTTCTTTTTGCCTAATGATAAGCCTGTATAGTTAGGTTAACAACAAAATCTAAATGACTGATTATTATAGGCTGGCTATGATAGTAACTAGCTTCTAGATTGACTATCAAAAATTTATTACTCATACACATAATTGTTTCTATGCGAAATATGATAGACTTAATTATTCGTTTGAGATGAAAGTTTTCTACTCAATGGATTAGAGTTTAATCAAAATTGACGAATTTCTATGTGAAATATGATGACTTAACTATTCGCTTCAATCGCTTGTACTGAAATTCTTCTACTCAATAAATTAGGAAATATAATGACTTAACTATTCGTTTGTAGTGAGAATCTTCTACTCAATAGATAGAGCTTAGTCAAAATTGATTATGACTAGTTTTATGCAGATCTTGATTGTGGTCGGTTAATTGCTAATTTGCTATTACTACCTCTTTTTAAAAAATAGAAATTTTTGAAATGATATTAGTTTTAATACATAATTGGTAAAATAAGAGAAAAAAAAAATTGTAAAGTAAGAGAGAAGTGGAGAAAAATAAGTAAAGTAAGACAGAGAAAGAGAAAAAGTAGTAAAAATAGAGCCACTAGAATGTGAAGTCCACTTTCTAAAACGGAAAGTTTAGAAAATTTATATTTTTAAGAGACGAACATGATACCATGTCAATAATATTTGAAAAATCTTTATAGGTATAAATAAAATTTATTTTCAAAGAAATGTGATGAATATTGTGCATTATAGCTGGAGATGGTAGGAACTAAAATTCATTTAATTTGATTACTTGGAGAAGGGTGACCCTCATTTTGAGTGGGCCAGATTTGACCTAATATTTGAATAGGTTGATTTACTGGAGCAGTTGGCTGGGTCTAATCATTTGGCCCAATAACCACGTTACCTAACTATCATGTCAATAATCTCAATTTCACTGTTTCCATATTATATAGGTGACATGAATTTCACCAACCATTTCTAAAAGTTTTAATGTTGCTGGACTAAAATGATTTTTTTTTCATGAGCTGTAATATATAATGGTACTCCCTTCGTCTTATAAAAATATGGACATTTTTTATTTTAAAATGTCCCATAAAATTGTACACTTCTATTTTTGGTAACCTTTTTTCTCTCTTATAAGATGAGCATCATTCTCCAATAACAATATCATAATTATTTTTTCTTTCTATCTTTATCTCTCTCTTACTTTATCAATTGTGTATTAATTCTCGTGTCGTCTCAAATATCCATATTTTTGTGGGATGCAAGGAGTATTATATTTTGACTATATAAAGTAGTAGTAGTAGTACTATTTTTTTCCTTTTAAACCCATGGTAATGGCTTGAAGGTTATACCACCAAACCTTACACGATATCATATTGTGTAGCTTTTATCTTTTTTATACTTCTTAAAAGATTTGGAATTATGTCGAGACCGACACTAAGCTAGCAACTAATTGACTACTTGTTCATGAATTTTCATCCCTTCACTCCTACTAAACATGGCCTAAATTTATTATTCATCAGGACAAATAGATGATGGGGATGGATAGGGTCGGCCAAACCCACTATCAATCCACAAGCACCAAAAAATTCTAGTGATTTCGATTTTTCGAGCCATCGGCCCATCACCTATCGAAGGTCGGATAAATAGATAGTGTTGAAATTATCCGAAACTTCCTTTATCAGCAATCCACTCTTTTTATGCTCAAAAGGAAAAAGAAAATGAAAAAATAAAAAGAAATCCATTTTTTGGTTGATTTTTTTTATTATTTGGAATTAATTGAAAGTAGATTATCATTATAAAAAAATCAGTCAAGCTTTTATGTAAAATCTTCGGTTGCCCATTTCTTGTGGGTATCCATAAGTTAAGTCAACGATAAATTATTAAATCGAAGGAAATTAGAATAATATTACCGTGATTATTCAAAACTAGAAAGGTGGTGAAATATTTGCATAGAGATTTTATTATTTTATTTCTAAATCCAGTCATATCCTAATTATTTATAGTTTTGCTGTGACAGATTTTGAGAAGGGGCACAAGGTCCAATTAAGTGGGCTTTAGTTGTGTGGATAAAATGACCCAATTGCTAGATTAATACTACTAATAATTAGAATAAATAAATAAATAACAAATTTCACCTGACCCCAAGTCCCTACCATCATCTTAGTTCGTCCACCTTTGACATGAATATATTTGAATTTTTATACTAATTAATTAATTTACAAAGATATTTTAGAGAAGAGCATTAACTTTAGATCAAAATAGTTATAATTATACCATTCTTGAAATACCTAATATGAGAAAATAAGGAAAATGCCCAACAACAATTTCCAAGATAAGGAAACCAGGAGGAAAATAATTTCGACAAGAAGATGAATATGGATCCCCTTATATATAAAACAATGAGAAAATATAGCTAATCAAGGATCCAAAAAGTTTGCAAATTATAGATCCATATTTTTTTGCTAATATCCTTCTTCATTGTCATCACAGGATAAACTAGTGTTTGAGCAGCATTTCAAACCGAAAGAAAAACCTAACTGTTTACCGGTTGAAAACGATGCTCGTTCTCATTAGGCGATTCAGGCCATGGCGGAAAATCAATCTCTCTATTCTATTATTGTGATCCCGGTAGAGCAAAAAAAAGTCACACTGCTCCTCTAGTGCTGAGCCTTAGCCTCAGCCTTCTTCTGACTCTTTGCTTTCATCTGTTGAAATGTAAACAAGAGTCAAAATTCAAACTTGATACATCACATCAACTATCTAACATGTGCATTTCAACCTTAGTACTAATACGCAGTATAATATGATTCGGACGAAACCGCATAATCTTTGGTGGTGTATGTAGCATCAACTAGGAATTGCAGGGAGTTTCAAACATGAACGAAATACATCTATCTTTAAGCACTATGATAAATACACACAAGAAAACAATTATTGCAAATGCAGGCTTGCGATGATATAACATCTTGTACCAAATCAAGCAAAGCACAGCACCAGGATATATTAACATTCACTCATGATACTAATGCTCGGCTAACTATTTCTTTCGGTAATTGGTGTAACAGAAGAGATAATAGGCACTGCAGGGAGTTTCAACTGTGAAAAAAAATAGCTCACTCTTTAGGCATAATGATATCACACACAAGAACTATCATTGTGAATGCAGACTTGAAATGCTATAACATTTGGTGCCAAAACAAGCAAAGCACAGCACCGAGATCTTAATATTCGCTCGTGATACTGAAGCTAGTCCAACTATTTGATGATTACAGAAGAGACAACAGGCATTAGCTATTCAGCATCCCTCAAAAACTTATGAAATGTAAGAGATCAAATATATATGCATTAACAACAACAAGAATCACAAACAAATTCTGCAACCAATTCTTTAACAAACCACATTTTGTAACCAAAGAATGAATCTTTCATGACAATTACACTGTAATCACTGCTTCTAGCATAATTATCTCAAACAACTATTAATCACCTAGCAGCTCCAGAAAAGCATTCCTCATTTGAAAGAGAAAACATAAATAATTAAATACAAAAACAAGTAAAAATTGAGCAAAAGCAAAGCAAATTAGATATCCTAACAATTAAATCCAATGAAAATACACATTCGGAGATCAACGGAGCAACCTAGAGCTCAACATATACATACATAAATCAACAAAATCAATGAACATTGATAAAAAGCAAAGCAAATTAGACATCCTGATAATCAAATCCACAGAAGAAAAAAGAAAAAAATACATTCAGAGATCACCCGAGAAACCTAGAGCTCAACATATACATACACAAATCAACAAAATCAATAAACATTGAGAGAAATCAAAGCAAATTGGATATCCTAAAAATTAAAATATTAAATCCACAGAAAAAACGAAAAAACACATTCGTAGATGGCCGGAGCAACATAGAGCTCAACACATACATACACACACAGATCAACAAAATCAATAAGCATTGAGAGAAAGCAAAGAAATTCAGTGAAAGAACAAGGGAAATACCTTGACAAACTTAAGCTTTACGCTGCCATACGCGAGTCCAACCGTGAAAGCGGAAACCCTAGCCACCTGCCATTCATGAAAATTCAGATAACATTCCTAAATCATCACGTCGAAAGCAATAGATCGAAGACAGAATCGGCCGCTAGCCTACCATAGCCAAGGCGCTCTTGCCGGAATAAAGCCCAGGAGGAGGAGGCGGCGCCATTCTAGACGGCGGAGAAAAAATAAACCCCAAATTTAGAAGCTGAATGATTTGAAGTGTACAATAGCTCAACTCAGTCTCTTGTAATATCACACGTGTGGTGAAAACGAGTGAGATTAACCAGCTGTGATACTGACTTAGCTGACCGACCAATGAAAAATATCCTGTGACGGTCATAAGCGTCACCCCTTCGTCATACTTATATTCATCCATCATTAAAATATCTAAAATCAGCAAAACCTAACAATAAAATTCGGATATTGATTCTCCATTTTCTCCTAAAACCCTTCCATGGCCGCCTCCACCGCCTCCACCGCCGTCGCCGCTTGCGCCAACTCCTCTACCTGCCTCAACGCTCGGATTCATCCCTCCACCACCTCGTTCACCCTCCCGATCAAAACCCCCCAAAAACCTCTCCACATTACTCAATCCAAAAACCCTATCTCGGAAATCATCGCCACCGGAAAATCCTCATCGGATTTGGATTCGGATTCAATCATCTCCTTCGACGGCGACGACAAGCCGCGAGAAGAATGCGGCGTCGTCGGAATCTACGGCGACGAAGAGGCGTCGCGCCTCTGCTACCTTGCTCTCCACGCGCTGCAGCACCGTGGCCAGGAGGGCGCCGGCATCGTATCCGTCCACGATAACGTCCTCCACTCCGTCACCGGCGTCGGCCTCGTCTCGGAGGTGTTCAGCGAGTCGAAGCTCGATAAATTGCCCGGGGACATGGCCATCGGCCACGTCCGCTACTCCACCGCCGGCGCCTCTATGCTGAAGAACGTCCAGCCGTTCGTCGCCGGCTACCGATTCGGCTCCGTCGGAGTCGCGCACAACGGGAATTTGGTGAATTACCAAGCGCTTCGTGAAGAGCTAGAGGAAAACGGCTCGATTTTCAACACCAGCTCCGATACGGAGGTCGTTCTTCACCTGATTGCGATATCGAAGGCGCGACCGTTCTTCCTGAGGATTGTCGAAGCTTGCGAGAAGCTGGAAGGAGCGTATTCGATGGTTTTCCTCACAGAGGACAAATTGGTTGCGGTTCGCGATCCGTTCGGTTTCCGCCCGCTGGTGATGGGGCAAAGGAGCAACGGCGCGGTGGTGTTCGCGTCGGAGACTTGCGCGTTGGATCTAATCGAAGCAACATACGAGAGAGAAGTGTATCCCGGCGAAGTCATCGTGGTTGATAAAGACGGCGTTCAATCCGTATGTTTAATGCCTCATTTCGAGCCAAAATCGTGCATTTTCGAGCATATCTACTTCGCATTGCCTAATTCCGTCGTATTCGGCCGATCCGTGTACGAGTCGAGGCGTAAATTCGGCGAAATCCTAGCCACAGAATCGCCGGTGGATTGCGACGTGGTGATCGCGGTGCCAGATTCCGGCGTGGTGGCGGCGTTAGGCTACGCCGCGAAAGCAGGGGTTGCGTTTCAGCAGGGGCTTATCCGGTCGCACTACGTAGGCAGAACATTCATCGAACCGTCGCAGAAAATTAGGGATTTCGGCGTGAAGCTGAAGCTGTCTCCGGTGAGGGCCGTGCTGGAGGGGAAGCGCGTGGTGGTGGTGGACGACTCGATCGTGAGGGGAACGACATCGTCCAAGATCGTGAGGCTGATCAAGGAGGCTGGGGCGAAGGAGGTGCACATGAGGATTTCGAGCCCTCCGATCATAGCTTCGTGCTACTATGGGGTCGACACGCCTAGCCCGGGCGAACTGATCTCGAATCGGATGAGTGTGGAGGAGATCAGGGAGTTCATTGGGTGTGATTCGCTGGCGTTCTTGCCCATTGATAGCTTGAAGGGGATGCTGGGGGGAGACTCGACAAGCTTCTGTTACGCGTGTTTCTCCGGGAAGTATCCGGTGTTGCCAACGGGGAAGGTGAAGAGGGTTGGGGATTTTCTTGATGATGGGTTGAGTGGGAGCATGGAGTCCATTGATGGAGGTTGGCTTAGTGAGAATAGAAACAAGGAGGAAGGGGTCAAGTCCTCTACCTAGGCTGATGAGGAAGTAGTATCGAGGGATCATTATTGATCATCTTTTTGTTGGTTGGCATCGAGGGATCATTATTGATCATCTATTTGGTTCTTTTTGGTTGTAGGTTTTTTTGTGTTGTTGGGAAATATGTCAAATGTGTGGAGGTTAGGCAAGATTTTGGGTTTGAGTGATGATGTTGTAGCTCTCTTTTATCTATCTATGAAGAGTACAAAATTTTGGTGACATTAAAACGCGTTGGAGATGCTATTTTGAGGGTATTGTATGTAGGGGCGGAAAATCGCAACCCATATTCAAAAGCGGGCTACACGAGCTAATCTGTTCGAGTTGGCGGGTTATGTGGGTTGCGGGTTAGTCCACGGGTTGAGCATTTAATATAAAAATATAATTAAAATTTTAGATTATATACTTATATGAAGTATATTTGGTAATATCAATATTAAATACAACATTGATATTAAGAATATATAGTAATTATGTCTTCTTTATCAAATTGAAATGCATGATTTCCATTTAATTGTAGTCAGATTCACGTGTGCTATTAATTAAATTATATGTTTATCTATTTTGTTTCAATTTTCAATTGTTATTATTTTCTTTCTCTTGATCACTTTGATAATACTTTACTATTTGCGACAATATGATTTTTAATAATTTAGAATATTGGATTTGATAGAAAGTAACATACTATAAGATTACTATCGACCCGAATAGCCCGTGGGTTAGCTCGAAACCCGAAGATTTAGGGGCCAAAAATTTATAACCCGAAAAATTCACAGCCCGATAATCCGTACCCAAATAACCCGACAATCCGAGTGGATTGGCCCGAACCCGAGCGGGTTAGTCCAATTGACATCCCTAATTGTAGGTTGACATACATGAAATACATTTTGCAATTTGAAGAAAACAAATTGAATTAGATCTAATAGACTAATTGTGTTTCGTTCTTCCATTTCTAGTCTCTGTAGAGTCTACATAGCCAAAAAAAATTGGTAGGAAATAATTGAAAATTGCCACAAATAAAATAATGATTATCGATTTCCTTTGGATACTTAGCACAAAATAATGGAGTTATGCACTATACAGAGGATATAGTGTGAATGTGAATGTGAAGGTGATTGTTACTAGACCAAAATAAGATAAAGAACAGTCAATTAAAGACAGGAAAATAAATTGAGTTAATAATGACAGAATATTTTTTGTTGATTTACTGAATCAAAATAGCTAAAAGTATTAATAACTATTGAAATTATAATTAGATAAATAGTGGAAAGAATGTCAGAAGTGGGATTTGAACCCACGCCCTCGTAAGAGGACCAGAACTTGAGTCTGGCGCCTTAGACCACTCGGCCATCCTGACTTGTTGTTACGTATTCTGTGTATTAATTAATACTAATATATTCATAACTTAATCAAGCTTTATTAATTAATAGTAATATAGTCAAGGATAAATATAGTAACACAAGAATATTTTCACTTGTTTAAAAAATTAACTTATTGTTCAAGACTGAATGGGCTCAAAATTACGTTGGATCAAAATTCATAAGTCAAGACTTATCATTAATAAGACTAATCCAACATATCATTGTCTTGGTATAGAGTTGAATGATTCTAACAAAAAATTAACAGATACAGTACTCGATAAATGCAGTTAAAATCCGTTTGTATTGAATTAGACCCTCAATTTTCTATTTCAATTTTTTATTTTTCGAAGTATTAATCCACACAAAATAGTCTCTAAAAGCAAATGAAAAAATAACCATTATTAAAGGCATCTCACGAAATATTGAGAGATCAATCCGACAAAAACACATGTTCAAAGGATCTATAAAGAAAACTCAAATAAATTACTCCAAACTATTACAAGAATAGAATGTCACAGCACAATGTCGACACATGTTTCTTATATACGAAGAAGGAATGTAACTCGAGATGGGGAGATATGAAGGTGGCTGGCAAGGAAAATTATCGCAGTCCAGGGCTCGTTTGCTAGGAGCGACAGTTTTCCTAGAGCACGTGATTCTTGAACATAAATTTAAACAGGCAGGAACGAAGATGTATTGTATGCGTAGGTGAAGATGAGGAGAGACGATATTACCTCATGAAAGGCTTCCTCTAAGGCGAGTATTGCTTTGTCTCGTCTTTAGTGGTGTTTTTGTTGTTGTTGCCATTCACTTGTTGTGATTGCTGTGGCTGTTGTTGTTGCAACTGATGCATGTTCGTTTGTGTGGCTTGTTGGTGCCGTAACTGAAACATCTGAGGGTACTGCTGAAACTTCAAGGGGTTGCCACTTAATTCAGTAGTTGCAAACTTCAGACGTTGAACCTCTGCCGTCAATGCCTCATTCAGTGCTGTCAGAAGATGAGAAGACGATTTCGTGTTAAGGTAAAGAGGGATATAGAAGATATAACTTATAGCCACGATCACGGAAAAAAAAGAAGTAACAGCTACAAACATGTATGTGCACAATTAAGTCTGACGTGTACGTTTCCTAAGAGCAAAACCACGAAAAAGAGACTACCAAATTTTACTGCGATTTAGAAATGCATTCAAAACTCGAGTAACATCCATCCGAGCAAGCATAATGATAGACAAATAACTAACTTAGCTTTAGGGTAGCATATAAACTCTTAATACTGCCACATCAAAATCAGTATATATTAGCAGAAAAAGTTGAGAAAAAAGAAGCAAACATCACCAATTTCTCAGATACAGTGACACACTTAAGTAAATCTACACAAAATGAAACATTATCAGTTCGTCAAAATGGAATTCACATCTATAATGTTGGACTATTATGAAACTCGAGCATTATTAATGTATAGCATACCTCAAATTTTGCACAAAATAACATACCCAATTTCAGAACCGATAAAATTTTCAATCACATCTCAGAAGAAAAGGAAATTGTGATTTCATAGGCCATATTTCTCATGAGACATGATAATTGTGATTACTTGATGGAGTACTACAATTTACTATAGTAAGTAACTAAGCACCGCAATATGGGACGAGGAAATGTAATTTGGAGGCCATTGTTGACAGCTTGGGAGAGCAGTATCTTTTGCGTTAGAATGAAACTTATTTTACTTTGTTGTGCAATGGAAAAGGGTGAAGAGTCAATGGAGAGCCATACCATCTCGCAGTTGAGCCTGTTGTTCCATGGACTGCAACCTAAACTTCAGCTCATTGTTTTGGCTACTAAGTCCAGTAGAGTCTCGCTGAATGCAAACAAAAACAAGTGGTAATGATGAAAGCAACCACTCTAAAACAACCAAACACGACAAAATCCAAAATTCAACAGGCGCTTACGTGAAGCATGGTAAGTTGGGCAGACAATGTAGTAGCTTCAGTCTGTAATGTTTGGACCTTGTGTTCCAACTCCACAATATATTTCATCTTCCGCTCTTTTGACCGAGCAGCAGATTGGCGATTAGCTAAGATCCTAGAATAACACAGACGTGCTTAAACAAGGATACAACATTTACAAGTTTATACAGAATACAACAAGCATACAGCTAAGGCAGTCGAGAAGAATTCAATATTACCTTTTTGCACGCTTGGGATCACTTGAGGCTATCTCAGCAAGTTTCTCGTTTGTCATTATCTTCTTAAGTTCAACACCACTAAATTCCCCATTCCCAAATTCCAAGCTGAAACCATTCGTATTGGCATCAAGTGAATTGGTGGGTGAGAGTTGGTTTGTTCCAGGAGACGGAGGCATTTTGGGCGACTCATCAAAACTCATATTTCCCATAAAACTATCCATAGAGATACTTCTATAATGTCGCGTGGTTGGAGCAATATCTTCCCCAGCATTCCTTTTAATCCCTTCCCTCCTCTCAGTCAATGTAGAAACTCTCGGTTTCTGAGCACTGCTCCCACTTTCATTAACGCTACTAGTCGCTTCATTATCACTGCTATCGCCTCCATTTGTCTTTGTCCCACTGGCTCTGCTGTCCAAATCGTCCCGGTTCTCATTCCCCAGCTTGTCATCTGTCTCAGATGAGTTGAAGGCATCAATATTGTCCAAATTCATATATGCAGAGAACAAATCATCTTCGTATTTTCTCTCCCCCGTCCCTTCTCCACTCCCCTCGACTTTCTCCCAACTAGACTCTCTCTTAACCAACTGCACTGGCTGGGTTCCTGACCTATCAAGAGCACCAGGACTCCTCAAAGGCATAAGCGGAGGCGAAGACTGTAAAATGCTCGAAAATCCAAACGGAATATCGCTACTGGACCTTCTATGAGCCTTACGAGGAGGGAGACTCTCTCCAGCTCTACACACACTTCCCCTCGCAAAAGGCGATGGCGGTAACATATGATGCGATCCACCCCCACCCTCCATCTCCTCCATAGCTACATCAGTCGAAATTCGGTCGGAAACAGAATTCGAAGGCGCCTCTCGATAAGGAGAAGGAACTAACGGCGGAAGCGAATCAACTGCAAAAAATGCCGGCTGTGACAAAGATCGCCCATGCGATGGCCCTGGACTAGTGCTAAAATTCTGCTGATTTCCAGCTCGATTGAACGGGATCTGCGAATAGGGCGAAATCGGAGGAATTTGCGGATGAGACGGCGGAATGCCCAACCTTTTCCCACCGTTTTCCCTTTCCCCGCACGAATTAGGCGACTGCTGCTGCCGAATCTGGCCGCGAAATTGAGGCATGTGGAGCTGAGGTATGTTTAATTGATTCAGCGGAAGAGTGTGGTGAAGCGAAGATGATGAAGTTCCGAATGAGGAGTGGAGTCTCTGCGTAGTCTCGCCATTATCTTCCTCGTTTTCGCCCGCCATTTCTTCAAGCTCTAAACTAAATAACTTCACTCAAGCATACGCACGCTTGCTTTGTGGATCGAAGCTCAGATCGCGAAACCTAATCGAATTCAAAATCAACAACGAATCCAGCTCGTCAGAGACGAATCAATTGAATAGAGATACGAATTTAATCGACGAAATCGCGATCAGTGTAGTTAACTTAGTACATTGAAGAACAGAAAAACGATTGCTAAAAAAAAAAGTGGAGGTGAATTACCGGAGATTTGCTCGACGGCGGTGGTTCAGCAAGAGTTTATCCGCTGCATTTTTTGGGTTGAAATTTAACAATGAGTTTTTTATATGTATAATCATTAAATCTTGAATATTGAGAACATACACGTAGCAGTATTTAATTATTAATTTGAAAACACAGGAGCGGCTGTGATCAAATGCTAACTCATTATTTAATTGCTAACTACAACTAATTTAAAGTCATAGGATTTTACAAAACGTGTGGTCTATAATTTACCACGTGTAATTTTCATTTTTATTAATTAAATTAAAAAAAAAAAAAAAAAAACTTCAAATTAGAGTTTTAGATGAAAATGTTAATATAGTGTTCTAAAAATATCAACACAATGCTTTGAGAATGTCAACACAACGCTTTAAGAATGTTAACTCATTGTTTATATTGACATTCTCTACACGTATTATATTGACATATTTTATATAATATGTTAACATTTCTGCATAATACGAAAAAATTAAAAATTTCTAAATTTTTTTCAAATTTTGACGTCGGAACATATGCATGTATGATATCGTTGGAATCCTTATAAAATTATCTTTAATTTGATATATGTTATGTGAATTTAAAGCTTTGGGATTTCTTTTAAAAGTTAGTTATAACTAATTTTATAGTTAATTGACATTAATATCCCTATTAATATTTTTTGGAATTAATTCTATGGCCTTATTGACGTTTTTTGTTGATCGTATTGACATTTCAGGGTTAATGATCTAGGCCTTTAATTTAAATATCTAATGGCTATTATTTAGTTTTAGTTAACAATATAACACTCCCCGTAAGAGATAATAGTGAAAAAAGTATTAGTAATAAACAAAAATAGTGTTAGTAGAATATGGGTCCATATTGTTAGTTGTAGTACTACTACTTAATTGTGTAAAAGTTTTTATATTTTGAAATTAATAAAATGATAAAATTAGTCTAATTTTTTATAGACGTAGGTAGTGTTTTTTGGGTTTACACTGTTAATGAAGGATAGAGGGAGTAAAACATAACTTCAAATTTTGATAGTCCTCTATACTGATAGATTATCATTGGGATGTTAATGTAGTTTAAAATCATAGACTGACTCAATAATCCGTTATGTTTACAGTTAAGTATATAGATTTTTGGTCTGTAAAATTATAGTTCGATTTATGAAATCTGATGTAATAGCCCGGCAGATTACCTAAGTGCACTATTGTCTATTTTTTCGAGTTATTTAACATGTCATTTTACAGTTAATATTGTCCCTCAAAATAGAAACTATTAAAATAGAAATCTTCTATGTAAAGACGTGGATTTCGCAATCCATTAAAACTAGTCTTACTATTTTTTTCTCTTCATCTCTTTTATTTTAATCATTTTTCTTTCCCTCTCTCTTAATTTAAATTTATTTTTCTTACTCTAGCAATTATGCATTAAAATTCGTGTCGTTTCGAAATTTATATTTTTCAGTGACAGAGATAATATATACTAGGCTTTATTATAAGAGTGAACTACATAAACGGTACCTGATCTTTCACTTTCGTACATAAAATGGTACTTGATCTTTATTTTATATCGTTTTTGGTACCCCATGATAAAAATAACCCTAGGTACTAAATATGTGATTTTTTTGTTATGGAGGATATTTTGGAAATTTCAATCAAATAGAACCAAATATGTGAATTTTTTTTCCCTTTTTTTTCTCTTTAGTTTATTCTTCTTCTTTCTTTTTTCTTCATTTTCTTCTTTCATTATAGTATTTTATCTTCCTTCCTTTCTTCTTTCTTTTTTTCCTTAGTTTATGTTTCCTCTTTTTCTTTTCTCTTCTTTTTCTTCTTTTTTTTAGTGTTTATACATACATCTAATTGCATTCATAATATAAATCAATAACAAAACACCTAATTAAATTAATTATTTAAAGTAATTAAATTAATTGAATATTTTAATTAAATTATTTATGCTCAATTTAGGGTTGAAACACCTAACTAAAAATATTTCACTCTTTATCATTACGAATACAATTCACAATTTTAAATTTTGACTAAAACTATATTGATTAGTTATTAATTTAATATAAAATTATTATTATTATTTATTAATTATTACTAGTTTTTACTATTATAATAGTAATATAATATAATAATTAAATATAATTATGATTAAATATATTTAAATTATATTAAAAATAATTAATTATTAATTTATAAAATTAGAATAATAATATTTATATTGATTAATCATAATGTTACTATAATTAGTGAGGAGAATGAGAGAATGTATTATAATATCACTTTTGGTACTAGTTTTGTTAATGTTCAAAATACCCTTTATGACACAAATGGAAAAATGAATTTGTTTAGAGAGTATTTTGGGATGAAAATTACATCAGGTACCAAAAATGTGATTAATAGGTACCAAAAACGATATAAAATAAAAATTAGGTACCATTTATGTGCGAAAGTGAAAGATCAAGTACCGTTTACGTAATTCACTCTTATTATAATAACATACTACTATAGTAGATAAATGTATTGAAAAAGTCAACTTCAATTGAATAAGATATAATTTGAATTTTAAAATACTTCATGTTTTTAAATTAGAGTTCAATTTAATGGTTGAAACATACGCTCTTGACCCTCAATCCAAATAAGATTGATCTGAAACTTAACGAGTCGATTAATATCCCTAAATTTATCGTTATAAAGTCAACCGCTTGTTAATCGATAAATGGGCCAGTTTAAGAGTATACTGGGCCCGTTAGGAATTAGCCCAATTCCATTTAGTTTAACGAACTTCATCGTTCAAAATACGTCTCTCTCTACAATAAATCTATCACCGGAGCTCCGCCGTGCCTAAATTCCCGAGCCGCCGCTAGTTAAAGTCCTTTTTCACGAAGGACGGCGTCTGCGCCGCCCGAAGGTTCGTTAAATTCTTGTGATGACATTAACGTTCAGGATCCATTCGTTATATATGAGTAATCGATTTTTTTAATTAGGGATGCTGGAATTAGTTTTAGAGCTATGGTTGTGCGTCAATTATTCATGCGCTATTCGATTTATCTCGAATCTAGTTATGATATCCAGAATTCGATCGTTTTTTGTTATAATCGAGCCGTGTTGGAGTGTATGAGTTTTCTGTATGTTGCTTAGGTTTCGTATTGGATTCAATGACGCTGAAGCATTTTGTTGTGAAATGAATTTTAATTAATTACAAACACGCGACAGCTTTTGAATTAAAACCGAGATGAGGCTGTTTCCAATCTAATTTATCCATTTTGGCAATTCTGTTCATCTTCAGCGCCTAATTTTACACTGATAATTAAATGCAGAATGAAAACCTAATTCAGCCTCTCTCCTTTTTGTTCTCTCTTGTTCTCTTATCTCTGCTTATTCTCCATAAATCAGGTACATGTCTTCGAAAATAGAAGGATTTAATTGCAAATTTCATAAACTGAAAAGACAAATTTGCGTATTCTTTGTAATTACCAATGTTTGAAGTATATAATTTTTGGTCCAGAGTGGAGATGGAGCCTGAAGTGGTGGAAGCAGAAATGGTGTTGCCAACTCACATGTGGTTTAAGAAGATTCAGACTTACGATAAGTATCCGAAAGGGCAAGCCAGAGTCAGGTGGAAACAGCTCAAGCAGATTATTCCCGCTGAGAATTACCAGAATTATCCTCCCGAGGAACCTAATTGTGAGATTCTGCATTCCTATGCTAGTTTTGTGTTTGAATCATCTTTATAATTTCTGAATTTTAGTTAAATAAGCCATTAACAGGGCTTCCAGATAATAGATGAAGATTGAAATGAATCCGAGCTTTGCTTGTATATACTATCTTGAAATAGGTTGAGAAGGATGCCGAAATCTGGAAAAGTCTTATTAGTTCTATATTATTGATTCAGTGTTCTCTTGTAGCTTGGCATAAACTGGCTATGTATTTTGGAGAAAGTGTTTTTCACGCTGACGTTGTTTCAGGAACCATTTTAGGGCATACTCTCAGTAGTGTCTGAATTTTGGTTAAATAAGTTGTTAACAAGCGATTCCAGACTATAGATGAAGATTGAAATGAATCCGAACTTTGCATGTATATGCTTTGAAATAGTTCGAGAAGTATGTAGTGTTGTCTTGTAGCTCGGCATAAACCGAACATCTGGATATGCTATTTGGAGAAAGTATGTTCCATGCTGGCATACTCTTCAGTCTTAGTTTGATATATACCTTGCTAGAAACTTGAAACTTTGTTTCAGGAACAATTTTAGCTACAGTATTGTGCTGCATATACATTAGGCAAAGAATTGCAAGAATCACGGCCATACATAGTGCTTTTCTTACTATCTATGGTTAATTATTTTGAGAGGGAATGGAATGGGTAAATGTATACTTGTTTCTGTTATTTGCAGATGTTAACATTGAAACACCACCATCTATGCATCCATGTAGAAGAATCTGTGATATAACTGGATATGAGGTAATATTTATGTTCATATCGACATTTCATGTTAATCTTCGGCTCTAGTTACATTAGTGCACACACACACATGTAATTCTTGATGTACCCTGTTTTGCTTAATAGTACATGATTATTCTAAATATGCTAGGTTTGTGTTATGATGTCTGCTGTTTGATGCATTATGAAGTACTGAGTTCTAGAATGAAACTGCAGGCACCTTACGTTGATCCAAGAACCAAGCTTCGGTATGCCAATGCTCAAGTTTTCAAGGTGATTAGGTCTCTCCCAAACGACTACGTCCAACGCTACTTGGCTCTCAGAAATGCTGCAGTTGTCCTGAGGTAGCGGTGGAGATCTCAAGGAACTTGTGCTTGTATGTATTCAATCATGCTGTGTTTGCATAGATACAATCAGACATGTCTTATATTTCTCAGACTTTGTTAGAATTGAGGAATACTTGTTTGAAAAAAATGATCCTTCATTGGGGAGTCCTTAATGTTACCCTTTTCGTGTATCATTATATATGTTGGAGTCATTCGGTTCTCACTATTGCTCATGACTAGAGGTTATGTTTATTCTTATCCTTTATTCCGTTGCCCTTACTCTAAAAAACTTGAGCCATAACAATATATCTCTGTCAGTCTCCTTAGTGTTAAAATACCATATGACTGATTTAATTCTAGATAAATTCTATTTTCACTGGTCACATGTTGTATATATTTATATCTCAACAATAACTTATGCCATCGTTAATGCTCTTATTTTGCTTTGTACCATTTGATCCTTTTTATGGGTTCAGATAACTGAAAAATGAACTAAAATAAAATTCCTTCAGAGGATGAAAACTTCTTCTCAAACTAAAGATTACAACATTACAAAACCAATTTGCAATCAAATCCATATATTACAAATACAAAGCGCACAACGAAGGCCATCATGAAATGAAACACAACTCCAAACAAACAGCATTGCTACGGAGTTTACTTGATGGTTATGTAGCGATTCGTTCCATGTTTAGCCCAGTAGTCCTTCAGATCAACGGGACTCGACAGATCCTGCCCAGCTGCCCCCAGTCTCGTAAGCAATCTGCTAAAGACGCTCCCACTCATTTTCCGGCCTCCCATTCGCGCATGCCTCTTGTTTGGCATTTGGGGGAGAGGGTACACCGACAGGGAGGTGGTGCAGCACGAAGACTGCCAGCCCCCGTTGCCCCACTTGTAGCACTGCCGGGGAACTCCAGTGCACGAGCACACGGGCACTGGCATGCTCGATTCATCAAACATGATCTGGTTCATGGAACCGAGATCCTGAGCATCCCATTCAGCCTTGGATCCATCAGTCGTGACTTGCCTGTTCAAGTCCTCCCCTATCTTCTTCCCTTTCTTTGGCGATCTAGCTGATCTCATCGGAGAATCCTTGTTAGCTTTCGCTTTCGTCCCTTTCTTTGAAACGGGAGCTTCATATGATGCATCATCGCGTATGCAATCTTCTCTCGTAGGATGATGCGTACGCTTCGATCCACGTGCACTACTCACCAATAGAGCGTTCACTGTGTTCTCGTGGAATTGGAGGGCAGCAATGGCATTGTCGCGTTCTCTCAGGGCCTCGTCGCGCTCCATGACTGCTGTGTCGAGTTGCTTGACAGCAGCGTCTCGTTCATCCAAAGCCGCCTTCTTCTCAGCCATTGCTCTGTCCCGCTCTCTTATGGCATCATCCCGTTCGTTGCAGAGCATCATGAGTCTAGCATTCATTCCGAAAGCAATTGGTTCCTTAATCTGATGCTGGGGCATTGCATTCCACTGCAACCGTATATGCACGAAAAAGAAAGTAAGTTCAACCAATGCATCGTGTTTGAGAAACTATAACAAATATCACCTGTGGAACTTTATGATAATCCATCCGATGCCTTCTGTTCTCTCGTCCGTTTTCATCCATATCTCGCAACTCACCTAATGCTCGAAACGTTACATACTATGTCGTGATCAAGAAACAACAGTGCAGTGTGTGACGAAATCAGAGTATTGCAGCAGATGAATATCAATTCATTGTTTACACAAAAATCAGCTTCACTATTAATTGAGTATTGCAGCAGATGAATTCCAATTCTACTTTTGAAATTCATCACTTAAAGTATCACTAAATCATCTAACTCAAACTTTAACAACTACGAGAAATATGCAGCAATGATTCCAAAAGGTAAGGATTATGATTTCGAAAGAAAATTAACCTCAGAAATTCAGCACAGAAACACCAAATGCCAGTTTAATTTGACAAATCCACTGGTATGTGAGGTCAAAGCACATCACAAACCCTAGAATTGGTGAACTAATTCAACGAAAAATGCATTCAATTACGAAAAAAAACTCACCTCGTAAGCTATGAATATATCCACAAATAAAACAAAAAAATAGGAAAATTAAAAAAAAGGATAAACACTACTTCCAACAGATAGAGCGAAGATTTTGGAAGGAGCTCAGGAAATAATAATCATAGAGAAGCTTTAGAGATACTGTATTTGTACATGCGCGGAGAAAAAGGAACAGTTGGATGCTTACTTATGAGAGAGAAACAGCGATAAATTAAACACCAGGAGAGAGAAGAGAAGCGGCGGATCACATCGTAGAGGTTTCAGTTGACGCAAGGGCGGTGGCGGAGGAGTCGCCGGAGATGAAGGCGGAGCAATTGAAGAAGTGTGAAATAAATTCAACTGAAGAAGCGTAGAGAAAACCCTCTCCCGACACTACCTGCTCTACTTCACCTCTCCACTTCCTTTTTTTCTCTATATATATTTATTTAATTTCTTTCAGAAAAAAATTTAATAAAATATTTTAATATGATTTCTTAGAATTGTCACACTGTGCACAATAATATTTTGTATAGTGTGAAATTGGACTTTTGTCTATCATGTCGTTGTTGGATCTTTATCGTGTGAAATTGGGTTTTACGTAATTTTTAGTTTACTAATTATAGTTTATTTGAGTATTAATGTATATAGAGTTGTGATCAATGTCGAACCAATTTTAAAGACCGAACTAGAGATCAAATCTGGGCCATTAGATCTAGTTTTTTTTGATGAGATGTGCTGCTGTGAAAAAAATTTCGGCTTCATTACAAGCCCATTTTACTTCATTATATAGGTTTATTACTTCATTATGTACTTCAAATGCTTCTACACATACTTCATTCCAACAATTTATTACATTATTCCATGTGTTTATTAAACCATATTAGCGCCATGACGTTGGTGATAGATATTGTAGAGAGAAAGAACGACACGCGACGGCGAAACCACATTTACGTACTTGGAATGAAGTAAAAACCTAATGGAATGAAGTAAAAACCTACTAGAATGAAGTAAAAACCTACTAGAATGAAGTAATATATTCTGGAACGAAGTTAAATCTTCGTAACATGTTAGTATGACTTATTTACCTTCAGATGAATTAAAATAGGCTCGTGATGAAGGCGAAAATAATTTATAAATTTATGTATCTTATCCATAAAAAACTAGATCTAAAAGCCCTAATTTGGTAGGGTTCGGTGGTTCGGTCTTTAAGAGTGAATTTGTGGATAATAGGACTCTATTACTTAATATTTAGGCTTTGTATGACTATAGAATAATGTGCAATTGGATTTTTAATTTTTTTTATCATGTCATGACGTTATCGGGCCTTTTTTCATATCATTATCGAGCCACTAATGTACTCATCATGGAAGTTGTGATTGTATTTTGATGAAGAAGGTCATGTTCATCGTGTCCGAGTGTTTCCTGTACGTATCATGTTCAGAGTTGGGTTCATCGGATCATGTCGTTATCACAGCAACACAATAATGCCCGATTTCCTCAACCTACTTTCTCCAAATTTATCAAAACTTTGCGAGAATCGATGATGGTTTTTCATTGATCCCATAGTCATACAACAAGACTTGAACCTCCGACCAACTGGTTGGAAAGAAAACGTCTTCCCAACTAAGTTGTTTGGATCGACGATACACACGAAAACACACAAACTCTTAACCCAAACTGAAATGTTACAAATTTACAACATTACTTAGCATCTCCAATCTAACCCCACATAACAAAGTGCACAACCAAAGGCCATCAAGAAGTGAAATGTAACTCAACCAATTTGAGGCCTTGCTTAATTCATCCGAAACCGAGGAAGAACATTACTTGATGGTAATGTAGCGATTTGTTCCATGTTTAGCCCAGTACTCTTTCAAATCAACGGAAACCGACAAATCCTGCCCGGCTTCCGCCAGTCTCGTGAGCAATCTGCTGAAGACGCTCCCACTCATTTTCCGGCCTCCCATCCGTGCATGCCTCTTGTTCGGCATTTGAGGCAGAGGGTACATCGACAGGGAGGTGGTGCAGCATGAAGACTGCCAGCCCCCATTGCCCCACTTGTAGCACTGCCGGGGAACTCCAGTGCATGAGCAAACGGGCCCTGGCATGCTCGACTCATCAAACATTATCTGGTTCATGGAACCAAGATCCTGAGCATCCCATTCAGTCTTGTAGCCTTCGGTTTTGACTTGCCTATTCAGATCCTCCCCTATCTTCTTCACTTTCTTTGGTGATCTAGCAGATCTCGCCTGAGCATCCTTGTTAGCTTTCGCCCTCGTCCCTTTCTTTGGAACTGGAGATTCGTGTGGAACCTGGGACACTGGAAATGCGTCACGTATGCAATCTTCTTTCATAGGATGATGTGCACGCTTAGATCCACGTGCACTACTGTTCACTAGATCGTTCATTGTGCTCTCATGGAATTGAAGTGCAGCAATGGCATTGTCGCGTTCTCTTAGGGCTTCATCCCTCTCTGCGATTGCTGCATCTAGTTGCTTAATAGCCACGTCTCTTTCATCCAAAGCCGACTTCTTCTCAGTCAGTGCTCTGTCTCGCTCTCGTGTGGCATCATCCCTTTCGTTGCAGAGCATCATGAGTTTGGAATTAAGTTGGAATGCAATTGGCTCCTTAATCTGATACTGGGGCATCGGATTCCACTGCAATTGCAATTGCATCATGTTTGAGAATGGTAAATAACAAATTTCTTGGCTAGTTACTATATTCAAGGAGAAAATCAGCTAATTTATATTACCTGTGGCACTGGCACCTTATGGTAGCCATCCATCCTCTGTCTTGTGTTCTCTCGTCCGCTTTCATCCATCTCGTTCCTCACCTAATGCTAGAAAGACTAAACTGTCTCAAAGGCAAGAACTCACCTGCAGTTGGAAAAAATGGCGTTTAACAAAATCAGAGATCGTATCCACAAGCAACATCTTTGATCTATAGCTAACTCAAAACACGAAACACATAAACCAAACAGAGTATTCCATTTCAACAACAAATTCAAGCTCATACGAAAACACAAAAATCAGCATATAACATCTTCAATTTATAGCTAACTCAAAACTGGAAACGGATACAAACACAACACAAGCTTATGCTTAAGCTTAACCGAGCCTCACAACAGATTAATTCCAATTCAGTGCTTAGCTCCAACAATTCTTAATACAAATGCCTTACCAAAAAATTTGAAATTTATCACTGTAAATCACCTTCATTTGGACTTTAGAGATGGATACTCATTCATCCAAAACTTAAATTCAATCACTGAATGCTGCTTTCGAAATAGAAATTAATCCTCAGATAAACTATGACTGACATAGAAAGAACAAATATTTTCAGCATAGAAACGCCAATGCCACTCTTAATTTGGTGCATTCACGCTGGTAATGTGAGGTCAAAGCATATCCTCGCAGACTAGATTATCACAGGGAGAATCAACACACACAAAACAAACACTAGACCTGATTTAAACGAATTCAACAAATTATCCAAACAAACTCAACAAGATCTCGGATTCTCAGCTCGTCAGCGAAGCGTAACCACAAATTAAACAAAAATTGAAAACAAAACGGATGCCTGCTACAATAGATCAGACGGAAAATCTCAGAAGGAGCTCAGAAAACATTAATTATACATAATTATTTCGAGATCCTATGCATACATGTACATGCGCGGAAAGAGTAGAAGCAGTTGGATTCTTACTTATGAGAGAGAAACAGTGAAAAATTAAACACCGCGAGAGAGAAAAGAAGTGTGGATCACATCTTCCGACGAGGATAGTGGAGTAGGCGGCGGCGGAGTCGCCGGAGAAGAAAGCGGAGCAGTTGAAGAAGTGTGAATTTTTTTCAGCTGAAGAAGAAAACCCCTTTTTCCTTCGCCTTCTCTCTCTACTTCTTTTTATTGCAAAAAATCTAAATAATTGTACTATTCCCAAAATTTACTATTTCAATATAAAAATAATCAAATTTTATTTTATTAATTTTTAAATAAAAGTAAGTAAGTTTTTTTAATCATTTCTTTATTTGAATTTTTCTTCAACTTGTTGTACATTAAAATTTGTATTTTTTTTATAAATTTGTTTTATCAATAGATTATATTCTTTCTGTCCCATGATACTCCTCGCATTTCATTTTAGATCATAGATTAATGAGATTGAGTAACTAGTAGAGTTAAATTAATATTTTAGGGATAATAAAAAAATATTAATAAAAGTATACTCCCTCCGTCCGCTAGGAGTCTCATTCCTTGGCGGCACTGGTTTTAAGAAATGTTAAGAAAAGTGGATGGAAAAAGGTTAGTGGAATAGGAGTCCCGAGGCATATTAGGGTGCCACCACCCCTTAAAATAACACCATACCACTATTCCTAGCCAATCATTTGTACAAGTGGACGAATAATAAGCTGCCACGTGGCAAAAAAAAAATCTGAAAAAGACAGCCAGCAATTTGTTGGTCTTTATACAACAATTTTTCTTGTCCAGCAATATACGACACACTATACAACAATCTATAGATTGTTGTGTAGTGTTTGTAATATTGTTGTATAAGTGGTGCCACGGTGTCACTTTAAGAGGGGTTGTCATTTTAACACAAACCTAGAAGTCCCACTTATATATATTAGTTTTAAATTGAATGTGAGTGGAATGAGTTAGGTGAAGGTAAGACCCTATTATCATTTATGGTAAAAGTGAACCAGGACTCTTATTCGCGGACGGATTAAAATGGAAAAACGTGACTCCTATTCGTGGACGGAGGGAGTATTTAATTAACTCTAATATCTTAATAAAATCTTATAATTCTTACTTAAAATATAAATAATGAAAGTAGTTTGAGGAAGGCTGAAAAAAAGAGTGTTAGCATAAGACGGAGGGAGTATTTTAGTTTAAAAACTTCAAATATGTGTTTGGTAGAATATCTGGACGTAGACGTACAGTAATACGAATGGTAGAATTCTCAAAATATAGAACTAAATTTTGTCAACAAAAATGGCCAAAATTCACCTATGTTAACTCCGTCCCACGAGAATATACACATATATTTTATAATCCGTCGCACAATAATATTCACTTTTTTATTTTAAAAGTCTTTTACTCTAATGAGATGAGATTCATTCTCCACTAACAATACTGTAATTACTTTTTTCTCTCTACTTCTCTTTTACTTTATTAATTTTATATTAAAACTCATGTGAAACTAAAATGGCATATTCTTTGAAACCGAGGAAATATTATCTTATGCCATCATGCCTTGGACTATATGCCTAATTAAATAAAAAAAAGTAGGGATCTCGCTTGAACATAAAAATTAAAACCTTTTTCGCCTTTTTTCGTTTGAAATTAATTTTATTCACCATATCATATCACATAGTTAACACTACGACACAAAAATATAAGTGAATTTGACACATTTATGTACTAAAAATTGGGTAAATAATTAGATGCAGCACTTTATTTTATATGAAGACAATATCAAGCTCATCACACATAAAACATATCCTCATTTAGTCGAAACAGCTACAAAATTCTGAACTAGAACAAATCCCAAAACAATACACCATTAATGAAAAGCTAAGTTCTTCAAAGTAACCTAAGAATGAGGAGTCTTTCTGCTCAGAACAAGCACAGCTTCTTGAGCCAGAGCCAAAGGCGACTTCCCGGTTCGATTCTGTATCGATTTCTTCTACCTACCTGCAGAGCAAGAAGGAAGTATAACAGCTTGAATTGAGAAATAAACAAAAAAGATAAGAGCAAAGAGATGCATGATTGATTTTGTCGTTTCGAAATGTCCGATATTACATGTCTGATTTCTTTTTATGGTAATTAAGTCTCACATTCCATTAACTCATCTTACTCACATTTCATCATAAAACTATATAAATGAGACCTACATTTTACTAACTCATTTCAACTACGTTCCTTCGCATATCTTATAACCTGTGCAGATTCCAAATGGGACAAATTATGCCATAGAGATGAGATTCGATGCATTGCTGAAGATGTATGAGAAAGAATGAAACAAGTTGGATTCTAACAAGTTAGAGCACTTTGCAATGGATGAACATAGATTCACAGCTCCTTTGGTTAAGCAGAAAAATTTATTCTATTGATGCACGAAGCAACGATGAAACATCGAAAATTTGCTTCATTTTTTCTCAAATGAGGCAACACAGCAGGATCATGTCATACACAAAATCATAATAACACCCTCTTAATTTAGAAGCTAATATAAAGTAGTCTAATTTAATCAATTATCGCAATGCATGTCAAGAACCGAACAACCAGACCTGCATAGCTATGAAGAGCACGAGATGTTGTACCTATGTCGCCTGCTGATCTTGCAATGTGGAAGCCATGAGAGTTGCTATCTTCGTCTAACCGCTTTCATCCTTACGCGTACTGTGATTGTTGAGAATAGCCCAATATCTTTTTCGCCAATGGGACTAGGGCGACTAATACTATCTGCAGCTGCTCCGTACTGTTGACCTTGAAGCTAAACTGTCCTGAGCCCTTGTTATTGATATTGAAACGACAAAACAAATTTGAATGCCGGCCAATAGGGATCTGTGTCTGGGAATTGCACCCGATAGCAACATCTCCATGCCAATCCATGACCGAAAGTCCAAAGGTTGATAAAAATCGTCCCAATGGATGATCTTTGTCCCTCAGGGTTGCCTCCAAACTACCACCATAGGCGACCTCCCCTCGACCATAAATACCACCCCCAGACACAACAATCTGCCCGCGCTTCCCGATTATCAATTTATCTTCCAACTTCAGTCCACCAGTTACAACATCACCCAAAACCGTAGCGGAGATACCAGCAGTTGCCTTATTTATTCTGTGGTTGCTGAACCTCGTCTCACTTCGTAGAGTATAAGCATAGTCCTTCCCAAGAGATTGCATATCGAACCCTAGAGATGTTGCTTTTCCTTTTCCATGCTTCACTGAGCATGCAAATTCCATTTGAAGGTTCGCGTCCTTTTTATCCTTTGAAATGTGACCAGAGAAAGATATTGGGACCTTCTCCTTGACCACGAATAATCTCTCGACATTTATGCCATCGTATCCGATGTCGTGATCCCAACCATTGGGTTCTAGGACAGCCCTCACAAGCCAGGGGTTCGAGGAATCAAGAGAACGATACCTATGAGTCGGATTATCAGAATCAAATGAAGCGGGTAAGGCCAAGTCAGGCATAGGAACGGGTACAGATGCAGCAGCAGAGGTCTCTTCTTCGCCATTGTCGCCATAATCAGAAGGCATATTCTTAGCTTCTTCCTGCAATTTCTTCATCATCTTCCGCCGCTTCCTCTCTTCCTTGAGCTGCTGCTTCATGAAAAGTTTCTCTCGATATTCCAATTCATCATAGTATGCCTTTCTTTGCACCTTACTAAGCTTGTCCAGCTGAGCTTTAGACAACGGTTTGAATGGAGGCAATTCATCGTATTCCGAATTTTCTTCTTCGTCTGAGCATTCATCTAAACCATCATCTATATCGTCATCATCTCCATCACCAAATTGCTCGGATGGAAGTTTAACTTCAGGTCTTGATTGGAGAATAGATGAAAGAAGAAACGGTAATGGAGGCGATCTTGTTCGCTGGGCGAAAGGCCTCCCAGGAGGCGTATCTTGTAACTTCAGGAGAGTATTTGCTTCAGCAAGAATTTTTGAAGCGAATGACAGAAGCAACAAGTGTGGCTTCCAGACCTGACCATTAGGCAACACCCTCTGCCCGGCTCGGTTAGTCCTGCAAGCTGAGTGGTTTTCCACCAAAGAAACGGGATTCATTAGCCGCATATCTCCAGCAGCTTGACGTACAGCTTGCTGAACAACATGCGACCTCTGCGTCACAAACATATCATAACTCGTTGCAGTGCCATTGGGCCCTTCAGGCGGAGCAGATGCAGCGTGAGTCAGTACAACAATGGCATTGAACCAGATAGACGGTCCAAATGTTTCAGTGATTGTCCGCAGCAATGGCATATCACCAAAATCTCTGCTTTGCATATCCAACCTATCCAGATACAAAACAATATCAGGGGGTGTTTTCTTGATAAAATTTTTAACCGAACGAAGGATTCTTTCATTTTCACGTTGGTCTGACCAAGAAGGCAGAAGTCCAGGTGTATCGATCACACGCACCCTGATTCCTTGCACAGTCCCAACAATATCTTGAACCTTCTTCGTGCCCAACTCAAAAGCATCGGTACCAAAAAATACCTCATCAAATATGGAATTAAGAGTTGCGCTTTTGCCAACTCCTGATTTCCCAAGAACCATGATTGTACATGTAAAATCCAGGGGCTCTTGTCCACCTGCTTCAAGCTGCTCGGCCATTGCACTCGCACGATCAAAGCTAAACGTAGCACCACGTCCCCCACTTCTCCCATGGAGCTGTTCGGCCAAGCCCAATCTATATAAGACCTGAGCCACAACAACATTATGTGGAGTCTGACCAAGTCTACGTGCAAGACGTAGAAATTTGACACGAATCATCTGGAGCTTTTCACGAGTCTCATCATACTCTTCAGTTTCCCCATTCGTGGGATCCTCAACAAGTTGGTTCTGCGTAGCAGAAGCAGCTCCATTTGCCCGGGGCTGCTGCACTACCCGAGAGCTGGGTTCTAATAGTGGTGCAGCACGGCCAAGACCAGCAGGACGAGTGGGAGTTGCAGAGTTACTGTTTGTAGATGAAGTATCAGTTGCGGACCCATGTTTCATATTTTGAGGAGTAGGTTCTGACAGCGGACTATTATGCCCAACTCCAGACGAATGGTTAGCTACAGATTTGGCAGAGAAGGACTTGTCTGCTGCAGGTTTAGGCTCCTGAGCTGCAATTGCTGTATCATCCCGAGTTACAGGTTCCTGTACCTTAGAAGCATCCTCAAAGTTGGCTGGACGAGCAGGTGAAAAGTCGGCTGTGGAAGAATTTCCAGCAGATGATAAGATATCGATACTTGGTCTGACTTCCTGTTGTTTATTTCCAGACAAAGATGCTTCCTGCTGTTCATCTTTATTCCCCAACAAAGATACTTCAGGTTTTTCATCTTCCTTTCCAACCTGTTCAGGTCTTTCGTTAATTTTACCAGACACTTCAGCACTATCATTGGTAAGATTTGGCTGAGAATGACTAGAACCTTTTGCTGATAACTCTGGTGAGCTGGATTGAGGGTTAACTTCTGCTATCTCCTTGACGAGGTTGGAATCATCGACAGCATGCAAGTTAGTTTCAATTCCAGCACTTTCTTTAGCATGATCAGAATCTGAAGTACCCGAAACCGAAGTATGATTTATTTCTTTCTGACCCACATGCTGAGTTTCAATATTATCACCTTGCGTAGATTCAACATCTACCATCTTCGGTTCAATGGTCTCAACGTCTTTGGGATTGGCAGAAGAAATACATAACTTTTCCTCCGCTTCGTCCCCAACCTGATACTCTTGAGCATGCATATTACCCGGAACAGCTTTCTGTTCATTGTCACGAGCATCAGTTTCAATGGACTCAGAGTCTGGCCTAATGCCAGCTTCAATATTATCACCTTGCATAGATTCAACATCTACCATCTTCGGTTCAATGGTCTCAACGTCTTTGCGATTGGCAGAAGAAATACATAACTTTTCCTCTGCCTCGTCCCCAACCTGATACTCTTGAGCATGCATATTACCCGGAACAGCCTTCTGTTCATTGTCTTGAGCATCAGTTTCAATGGACTCAGACTCTGGCCTAATGCCAGCTTCACTTTCTATTACCCCATTTTGATCTTTATTATCCACTGATATCTCACGAATATGATCTTCTGGTACATCAACAGGTTCACTCTTTACCCTTTCATGATCCAAACTGTCTACCAAATCCTCATGGCCTGAGGTACCATTTTCATGATTGCAGAAAGAGGCACCATCTCCTAATTTACCGTCATCTGGAATTTCCGTTATCGTGGCAGGAGAATTCTCAACTTCAGAATTCTCAGCTCTGATTACCTCAGTGGATTCTGAAGTTCCTGGGTCCTCGGGAATCAATTTTTCTGTATTGTCCGCATCAGCATATTTCGTATCTCCAGAAATCAAAGCTTCAAGAAAGCTTTTTTTATTATCTGACTGACCATCATCAAGCTCTTGATTGGACTTCTCCAACTTCTCAGTTTCACCAGTAACGACAGCGGACTCAACAATTTCTTTATACTCACCATCCTCGACATCATGGCCATTACCATTATTCTTAGAAAAAATCGATCCATTCTTTTCACCTGTCACAACTTCCTCTATAACAGTTTCCCCATCATCATGATTTTCCTCACTCGTTAAAATCTCAGGATTGACATTGACACCACTCATAACTGTAAATTTATCTGGATTTCCTTCCAAAGTCCCTATTAATTCAGAATTTTCCACATCAGTATTTAACTCATCTCCTGCACCACTGATCCGGGTTTTGGCAGCAACATCCTCTTCGATTACTCCTTCATCAAGAGAGCAGTTTGATCCATCCAAACTCGAACGAACAATTTCCTTCACACTGTGCTCCAGACCATCGTGGTTTTCACCGTTCCTCTCCTCTAGCTTGGCATCCTCTGCAATGCCAATGCCATTTTCCATTACAGAAAAAACTGACAAAAGCCTGAATAAAAAAACAAACTATTAGCATTATTTCATCACAATTAGCTCATATGCAATCTGTAGCCGAGCCAGTAAACCAAATTCACTCGGATTATCAAAAACCTAATCATCAGGAATGAAACAAAGTTCAAACATAGAAATCGCACCAAAACCCCCAATCCCAGCACTCTCTAAATCACAACCAATAAGAAGAAAAAAAATAGAAAAAAAGCACCTATTTGCAAATCAATTAATTCATTACTGCACGAAAAAATTAGCGATAAACATATATACATAATGAATCTTAACTAGGGTTTAGCACGATTTGATATCAATCAAAACATAATCTAGATTACAGAATAAATTAACCACATTCAACAACTCACCAGGCGTCTGGATGTGGAGGGAGGAGAGAGGGAGAGAGATTGACACAGAAAGAGCTAACGAGATAGAGAGAGTGAGAGAGAGAGAGCAATCGGATTTGGGATAAAGAAGAAGAAGAAAGGAGATTTTTCCTGTCGGAGTCGACAAGATTTTATAAAGTAGTGCGGAGACGTTGAAGAGTTAGGTGATAATTTGAGGATAAGAGAATATGACATTAACGGGTTGTACGGCTAAATGGGTCGGGTTGGGTTGGTTCGAGCCGGTATCAACGCGTTTCTACGATTCATGGGTAACTTAGTTGCACTACAAAGTTATGACCCCAATTAATGGGTTGTGCGGCTAAACAGGTCGGATCGGGTTGGTTCGGGTCAGTACCTGCGTTGTTTCTGTGATTCATGGTTAACTAGTTGCATTACAAAGTTACGATCCCAATTAATCTTATTTGATTCGGTATAAATAAGTTAAGTTTGATGCATACTTCAACATATATGAATATTCGATTATGTTCTATCAACTGAGTATAAAAATCTCATGTTTTTTAATAGACTTGATTATTCAACTAGTTCAGATACAATAATATAGAACCAACTAGTTAACCGATACTAATATCAACTCTAATTTGTAAAAATTGAGCTAATTAAATTATCAATTAATCAAATAAATAACTATTTAGGCCATCTCCAACCTTTTACACCAAACTCGAATTCATTTTTGAGTATGGATCACACCAAAAAGTACTTTTACTCCAATCATTTACTCCAAACTCAAACCCAAAAGAATATTCCATATTTATATACTTTTTACACCTTTTCAATTATACCTACATATTTATTTTAAATTACATATTAGTCCCACAATATTTTTAATTATGTAAATTAAATAAGTATACAAAATTTTCTTATTAATATATTTATATATTAAATGTACTTTATATATTCAAGATGAACCAGATGACTATGCAACTAGAGCATATTCTTCGTACTTCGACAATATTGGAGGATCCGGTTCTGATTTACCAAATTATTAGATTACGTTTTTCATTTTATTATAATAATTTGTTGTTCGTGTTTTATTTTATTTTAATGCATTGTGTTTAACTTGCTTTCTTAATAAAGACTTGCTCTATAGTTGTGCGACATCCATCCATAGCTCTTTAGTAAAAATGAATCTCAGCTAAACAACTTCTAAACTATTGACACATAATTGAAACTTTTAAACTATTAATACGGTAAGCAATAATAACAAGATTTTTTTAGCAATATTCATTCATATATTTATAAATTTATTAGTTATTATTTGCTAAAAAAACATATTTTATTATAATATGGTCAGCTTGCTGATTCTTTTTTAATTTTCTTATGGAAAAATATTTGCAAAATCAAATAGAGAGTGTGTGTGTGATCAGATTTTCTAGACACTAGTACGACACACGCCAACATATCTCTACTCAACATCCATAGCTCTACTCAATATTTGCAAGGAGTGTCGGCTGATTCAAACTATCAAGAACTACAATACACAAATTATGGCCGGCTGATTCATGAACCTCCAAATAATATAAAGGACTATTATGCAATATTTAAAACTTTTTTGCAGTAGATACTCAATTTTGGTGTTCACTTCAAATTTGGTGTTGTTTGATTAAAAAACCCAAAAATGGGTATGGGTATGGAGTATGGTTGGAGCACATTTTTACACCAAAAATGGGATTTGGTGTATGGTTGGAGGTGGTCTTATAACTAATGTTTAAGCTGATTAACTGAAAAATAATTAAAATTAAAATGGCTAGTTGCACTACAGGGTTATTATCCCAAGTCCGAACCGACTTTATATGATTCGATTATTGGTTAAACGATAATCGACCAACCGAATATTCACTTGTTAGTTCTCAAATAAAATAAAATAATTTTAAAAAAAAATATTATTAATTGTACTTAGGAAATCATGAGATACACCTCCTTAGTAGCTGACTTTCTTTCTAGGGAAGCGTAGTGCACATGCATCGAAAGGG
This sequence comes from Salvia hispanica, assembly GCF_023119035.1. NCBI lineage: Eukaryota > Viridiplantae > Streptophyta > Magnoliopsida > Lamiales > Lamiaceae > Salvia > Salvia hispanica. The sequence goes on along the minus strand of NC_062967.1, from coordinate 28,723,034 downwards.
CTGTGCAATTTACTATAGTATAAAAGTTTAATTTCTAGGTTCGGATTATAATATATTTCCAATGATATGGATTAATGAAAATTTTATGATTGTTATCTGAGTTGAGCTGTAAATAATTTTTCAAACACAACTCATAATATTGTTAGACATCATTATGTGTAATCGATTATATTTCGAACACAACTCATAAACATTATATGTACAAAATTGAAATACCATATACTATTATTTTTTCTTTTTACTTGCCGTAACATGTAATGTACTTATGTATATGTCTCCTTGTGACAAGGGCAATCAATTAATTACTTGTCTGCCATGTTACACAGATTATGATGGATAAATTCATTATGAATAGCAACCACAAATACATTTTTGGGATTTTCCCTTTGTTGGAAATGGGTTAAACATAGAATCATATTTTGAATAGATAACGAAAACAAAATTAAAGTAGTAGTGTAGTATAGTAGTTGCTTCTATCATACATTGTGTGTAGACCAAAAGGCAAACATGTGGATAATTTCACTTTCTCACATCACTACATTTTCCACATTTGCCTTTTGTCACTCTCTCAGAATTTGGCTCTTTTTACATGGTTTCATACTATCATAGAGAATGGACGTGTCAGTGCATATTAAATTACTTTTATAAAAATATCTAAAACTATGTGGTTACTAATTTTTCCACATGAAATTCATCTCATTCAGATAATTCAAATTCTAGTTTCTATATCCTCATCGATTTAGAAAATACACGTGCAATAATTCACCATCAACTTTTGAAAAAATTAGATGGATATATTCGTACCATGTTAGTAATAAATAATACTTAGGTGGACTTAATGGGCTAAGCAATAAAGAATTTGGGCCTGGATAAATTGCATATACGCCAAGGTCCAGGAACAGATATTGGGCCTGTTTTAATCAAAATTCAATGTTTTATTTATCAGAAGATAATTCTTTAAGATTTAATAGTGCATTACATATGTTATCTGGATACTATTTGTAGTCATCGCTGTCATTTAGTCTACGTTATTTTGGTTTTTAGTACTCCCTTCGTCTCATAAACGTCATCACCCGATTTTAAGAGATATTATATTATTTTTGTGTTTAAATTAAAAGGAAAAAATATATTTTTATATACTCCGTGGGAGTTATGATAATAAATACTACCCCTGTTCACAAAATAGACTAGTTTTGTCATTTTGGCCGTCCACCAAAATTAGACCAATTTCTAAATATGAAAAGTTTTAAAATTTTAAATACGGAGTAGTACTAATAATATTGATCGGACCTCACAATCCACTAATATTACTTTTCTCTTATTTCTCTTCGCTCTTATTTTATCAATTGAACTTTAAAATCGGTGTTATACACAACTATGTCTATTTTAAGTGTACCGAGGTAGTATATAAAATCATTAATATATTTGATATTGAAGGCGATAGTGAGTGATATTGAAAGCAACGAAAAGAATGACTATCATTTATTTGCGAGGCCTTGGTTAGATCTTGGAAGATATTTTGTAATTTGTGTGTTTATAGAAAAGTAGTACTACTATTCTTTAAGAAAAATTGCCATATGTTGTTATCATGGTAAAACTTACTTACTAGTTTAATCAAATTATGATATATTTTGTAATTTCCAAAATTGGATGGAAAATATCATGAAGGTAGAATTTGACCACCTCACAGTGGAATTTTTTGTTGAAAAGCCAAAAAATCTTATATGAACGTCACCACGGATAAAGTATATGATGTCACATATTCATAAAGAAACCAGTTTCATTTGATTGAAAAATATCAAAATAGACGTAATAGAATGTAGATGACTGAATTTTTTCACGTGATACAAAACATGAATTTTTCTACATTACATGAAATTGAAAATCAAAACTTTTAGTAATATGTCACATTTTAGTGGAGTATATACCGATACCAAAAACAACATATCAAACACATAAATTTACAATTGAGACTAAAATTCCCAATTAGCCATCACTCTATATCTCTCTAGGCTTATTGAACAATAACATATGAATCTTTCTCACATTTCCTGCTAGCATAAATCTTGGCATACACTGATTTAGTTCTCATAGACAGCAGCACATCAAGGCCGAACCCCACGACACACGCGACCGCCATAACCACGAACACGAGCCGGTAGCAATGGGCGCCCACGCACGTGTTTCCGCCCCCGGCCGTGCTCGTCGCCTCGGCATCGTAGAGGAGGCCCGCGAGCAGGCCAGAGAAGAGGAACGAGCCCAGCGGGAGGTTGAGGATGAGGACGTTGTACATGAGGCCAAAGTACTTGAGGCCGAAGAGCTCCGACGCGGCCGGGACCGAGACGGCGAGGCGCACGCCGCTGCAGATGCCGACCAAGATAGAGCCCACGTAGAGCGATCCCGGCATGGCCACGGCCAGCACAACGTAGCCCATCGCCATTAGAATCTGTGAAGCCGCATTCCAAACCGGCCTGGGTGTTCCAGCCCTCCTACATTTGTAATATTTTCATCAGTTCTGATCAGTGGCGGATCCAGGATCTAGAAACGGAGGGGGCAGAATATATAGTATTAGCTTGATTTAGTGCGGACATTTATCGTTGTTCGGGGCAACGCCAGAGGCAAACGTGGGGGCGGATATGGTAATTTTACCTCCCGTAAGGGGAAAATAGCGGCACGGAGAGGGCGACCGCCCCCTCCTGTCCCCTAGATCCGCCACTGGTTCTGATTCATTACACTATAATGTATCATGATCAAATAAAATTGTACTCCCTTCCGTGATATAATGTCTCATTCTGTCGTCCGCCAAATAATCATTAGAATAACGTTCTATTATAAAACTAATATATATAACTCATTTTACTAACTTTATCTATAAAATCGGCAACGCGACATATATGACGACGGACAAAAAAATTACTACTCCATGATTTGAGATGGTGATTGAAATAACTTATCGTCTTATCCCACTTGCTGTGACTATTCGATGCATTCTTATCAGAAGGCGATAGCATAAGAAAGCTTCGGCCCCTTTAACACAGTGGACCACAAATTTATAGGTATAAAATCAAGGGGGAGGGCTTTTTAGGAAAGAAAAAGAAGATCAAGGTGGATCTTCATTGAAATATGTATCGTGAAATAGTGAAAATAATGTATATTCCTATTATATACTAGTATTTCAATAGATATAAAACTGCCACTAGGACCTAATTTTCCCTTATAGTCGGCTCGAAAAACACCTACCCCATAAGTACAACCTTCTTGCGAAAAAATACAATTATAACCCCTCATTAAACTATAGAACTCTTAACTATCTGCGCGTGTTCGTTTACTTTAGGCTGCAAACCATTTCTATCTAATGAATGCGCCACATCAAAAATTATATTAGTAATGTTATAGATCCGCCACTAATTGCCCACAAAAGATTTAGGGTTTAGGGTTAAAAATAAACTTAATGAAGCATAAAATTTATTCCTTCACGCGTTTAAAAACACAAAAGATGGAGGAAAAAGCCACGAAAACGCCAAATTCACAAAAGGTAAACCAAATATTATTGTAACTTGTAAGTATGTGCTAATATGCCTCATTATAAAGTAGATTCAACCTTTTCATTTAATTTAACAAAAATAATGGATATTGCGCATGGACCCATATATATGGTCAAATATTGAGTAGATCGTATTAAAAATATCAATGGCACGGTTCCTAAATCTAGTCCATAGTTATTTATAGCGTATATTCACGCGTTAAAATAAATATAGGGAAAAAAATACTAAAAATGAAACTTAAATAAATACTACTGTATTCAAACATACTTGATGAAGTATTCGGAAGCCGACCCGGATAGGATCCGACCGAAAAATCCCCATATGCTTGTGAGCGAAACGAATATGGATGCTTCCGCGTACCCGAGAGCCCGACCCATTTGCCCGAGATTATTTACAACCGAGAGACCCGGTCCCACCCCGCACAAAAACGACCCGAACAAGATCCAGAAATCCGCGGTTTTCATCGCCTCGCTAATCGTGTGCTCTTCCCCCACCACCGGCCGCCTCTTCTCCGCCGCCGCAACAACCGCTTCCACCTCCGGCGCCTCCACGAGAAGTGGCTCCGTCGCGCTCTGCTCCACGTCGGCGGATTCGCGATTAGAAGAGACGATATTCTTCGTGAGGAGGTAAATCGGGATGAGGAGAGGCAACGCTAGGAGGATCAGGAGAATCGCGGCGAAGAATTGCGAGAAGAGGCGGCCGTGGGCGCCGGTGATGTCGAATGCGAGGAGGTAGATCGCGATTACGACGGCGATTGCGTTGATTACGCCGAAGAATTTCGTCTCCTCGCCTTCCTCTGATGCCGTCTGCGACGGCGGGATCTCGCGGAGGAAGAGCATGGCGGAGAGGCAGACGATGAGGGGGACGACGGTGAGCATCAACAGAAACTTCGCCGGATCGTTGGCGAAGAGCGCGGAGCAGATGTCGGTGAAGATGGCGGTGCTCAGGCCGACGTAGCCTTTTAAGATTCCCGAAACAGGGCCGCGATTCTTCCGGAAATTGCGAAAGCATGTCACCAAAACCGCGGTGTTCATCCACGTCGTGCTGTTTCCGCCCATACAGATGAAGATACACATCTGCAGGGGAATCAATTCGCGTTTAAAAATTGGGGATTTCGGTCGAATCGTGGAAATTAGGGTTTAACACGTAATGAGTAAGGAATTACCGCCCAATAAGGTAGAGGCTGGATTCGGCCGCTGACGACGAGCCATTGCACGCCACAGCCGACGAATCCTTCGACGGAGCCGATGAGGAGGATGACGGCCGTGGGGAGGCGGTCGGAGGCGAGGCCGGCGATGATGCCGAAGGCTTTGCCGGCGTCTTTGGCGAATGAGAGGGTGTTGAGCTGGAGCTGAGTGAGTCCCATGAGTGTTTTGAGGGCGTCGGAATAGTTGGAGAAGGTGTAATTGTTGCCGGCAATTGCTTGCACCCACACGGCGGTGACGAGGCCGAGCCATTTTCCGGCGGGGGACGCCGGCGACAGCTTTACACCCATTCAGAAATGCGTAAATTGAGTACTAGTAGCTTTACTGTTCAGTGTTTGCTAAATGTCATAATTGGGGAGAAAACATGGAAATTATGGTGGTTCGGTGTTCCATACAGAATTCTGCATGGCCCTCCATACTTACGCCGGCCCGCACCGTTGCCTTTTACTTTTACATGTTATAATTATTTCTCCCAACTTGATATGGAATATTCTTTACGCTCTGCGAATAAGAGACCCGGTTCACTTTTACCATAAATGGTAATATGGTCCGACCTTCCACTTACTCATTCCACTCACATTTTATTTAAAACTAATACTCCTTCTGTTCACGGTTAGGAATCCCGGTCACTTTTTTGCATCCATTTTATAAAAATGATAAAAAATAGTTAAAGTGGAGAAATGGTAAAGTAAAATAGAGAATAATGTTGAGAAAACACTCTTGTCAACATTATTCTATCTTACTTTACCATTTCTCCACTTTAGCTATTTTTTTTTATTTTTATAAAATGGGTGCGCAAAAGTGACCAGGACTCCTAATCGCGGACAGAGAGAGTATATACAAGTGGGACCTCTATTCCACTGACTTCTTTCCCACTAACCTTTTTTAACATTTCTAAAAATTTATGTCACCAAGAAATGGGACTCCTTATAGCGGACGGAGGGAGTAGCATTTATGCGAGGCGAATCTCCTACTCCACAATTCGTGCTGCACTCCTACTCCACACTCATAATAAAATAAAATAATCTACCGTCACTTATTAAAATAGCCCAACAGTGCGGGCCGACGTCTTCTTCTTCCCACCGTGTATCACTAACCTTTTTGCTACCATCGCTAGTCTTGGTGACACCACCACCGTCTTCCGCGGATGCTGGCTCTGACACGACCGTTCCACCCGTCGCCATCGTCTCTCTTCTCTCTAGATTCGCTGCCGCCTTGCAAGGAAGGCAGGTCCAGGTCGGTGTTACGCCTTTGCAATCGAGCTGTTGTTTGCCTCAGTCTAGCCACGGTCGTTGCTCGCCTCAGTGCTGCAGTGAGCGGCAGAGAATCCCGAGCAGCCAACCCGGTGAAAACTCATCTCTATTTGGAGTTCTCAATTCTCTCGACTCCAATTCTGATTCTCAAGCTTTCTTAATTCATCTGCTCATGTGTCGCGATTTCTCCATCGGCGACAGGCGTTGGAGAAATTGAAGCAATGATGAGTTTCATCCAATTTGCAGAGAGTGAGGGAGTGTGAGAGTGACGATGGTGGCGGTGCAGAATTCAATCATCGAGGATGGGGGGTAGCGGGTTGAATTTTGAAAATGAAGTGCGGGCAAGTTTGTCATCGTGCATGTCTTTGTCGTGTCAGGGGAAACCCAATTCAGAAACACCAAACAACGACATTTGTATATGAATAGGTGGGTCCTACCACATTTATTTCTATCCGATTTCATTTCGTACAAAACCAATTGTGTGTAACCGAACGAGCCCTTTATATTTCCCAAAATTTGTCTAGATGTTTTGAAGCGGAAACGAACACATAAAAAACTCTTCGTTGGAAAAATGAATTGGATAGGATTTGGCTAGCGACAGACAATACATATTCAATGTATATTAACAAATCTCCACATTAACTTAATTCTCCTTGCAGATGCATCATTACAATGCCAGACGAACAAACTTCTCATTAACTAATCGGTTAACTGGTACTAGTAGCTGTTCTGAGAAACTAAATTTATTAAAGAGTCAGTTAATCAACTAATTAATCGATCATCATTAGTCGCTAAAGCTAGTTAACTGAAATAAAACTAGCTAGTTGCACTATAAAGTTCATACCCCAACTAACCTTATTTAATTTGGATGTAAATAGGTTCCAATTGCCACCTATTTCGCCCTGTGTTTGTAGGGTGAATGTTTGATTTTGTTCTATCGCCTAATTATGAAAATCTCGCACTTTTAGTAGGCTTGGTTATTCGGTCAGTTCAGCTACAATCGAGTAGAACCAACTAGTTAACCGATATTAATGTCTAACTTTAATTGGTAACTGAAATTAAACTAACTAAATAATCATTAATTAAATAATCGATTGGTAAATAACCAATTGTGTAAGTTGATTTGCCAAAAAATAATCGAAATAAAGCTTACCAGTTGTGCTACTGGTGTATTATCCCAGCCGACTTTATACGATTCAATTATTGCTAAACTAACCCAATCCTCACTAGCTAATTACCAAAATAAAATAATTAAAAGAAAATTAAACATTAATTGTATCGAGAAAAGTTAGAATCATCACCTCCTTTGTAGCTGACTTTCTAGGGAGGAGCGCACATGCAATGAGAGACAATTTAGGTACTTCACCCGTTTCCTAAAAATTCGTCCCGGTTTGACCAAATACGAATTTTAAGAAATATAATAGAAAGTGAGTTGAAAAAGTTAGTGGATTATGAGTCATACTTTTATATATTAGTTTTATAATAAAATATGAGTAGCAATGAGTTAGTGGAATATGAGGTCCACTACCAAAAATGGTAAAAGTGAAATGGGACAAATTTTGGGGGATGGACAGAAATGAAAAAATGGGACAAATTTTTGTGGACGGAGTTAGTAGTATTTAAAATTTTGAAAATGATATGAATGCTATCTGAATTGAGTTGAGCTGTAAACAATTTTAAGATCATAGTAATATCAAATACAACTCAGAATATTCTTAGACATCATTATAGATTTTGTTGCTAGTGTAGTACTCCGGAGTACTTTTTTACTTGCCGTAACATGTAATGTGTATGTACCAATACCAAAAATTTTAGTAATATATCACATTTTAGTAGTATATACTAATACCAAAACTAACACACAAATTTACAATAGAGACTAAACTTCCAACTAGCCATCTCTCTCAATCTCTATAGAGTTATTGAACAATAATAGATGAAGCTCTCTTACATTTTCTGCTAGCATAAATCTTGGCATACACTGATTTAGTTCTCATAGACAGCAGCACATCAAGGCCGAACCCCACGACACACACGGCCGCCATAACCACAAACACGAGCCGGTAGCAATGGGCGCCTATGCACGTGTTGCCGCCCCCGGCCGTGCTCGTCGCCTGGGCATCGTAGAGGATACCTGCGAGCAGGCCGGAGAAGAGGAACGAGCCCAGCGGGAGGTTGAGGATGAGGATGTTGTAGATGAGGCCGAAGTACTTGAGGCCGAATAGCTCCGACGCAGTCGGGACCGTGACAGCGAGGCGCACGCCGTAGCAGATCCCAACCACGACCGAGCCCACGTAGAGTGACCCCGGCATGGCCATGGCCAGCACAACGTAGCCAACTGCCATTAGAATCTGTGAAGCCGCATTCCAAACTGGCCTGGGTGTTCCAGCCCTCCTGCGGAGGTAATATTTTCATCAGTTTTGATTCCTCACACTATAATGTATAAACAAAGCTTGTTCGCGATATAATGTCTCATCGTTCTCATTTTGCCATCCGCCAAAACAAAACAGCCACGTTCTATTATAAAACTAATAGTACTATGGAACTTACATTCCACTAACTTTAATTCAAATATTGTTTGAACCCGAACCCGGTCATTTAAGATAAATTACCCCACTTTATGACTATTCGATGACTTGATGAGTCTTATACGGGAAAGAGATAGAATAGTAAGAGAGCTTTCCCCCCCTTTAATATATTGGACCACAAGTCCACAATACATATAAAAATCAAGGTCGAAGAGAAAAGGAAGATCAAGGTGGATGGTATTACTTGCATTTTTTAAATGACATAATTGTTATAGTTTGATCCGTCCACCAAAATTAGTTTCTAAGTATTTATTTACTATATGTTTCTATTTAAGAGCATCCGCAATGGTGCTTAGGCCAGCAATAGGCTAGCCATTCTCTCCCCTGCCACGTCAGCAACACTAAAAAATCCACCTGCCACATCAGATTTAGGCCAGCCATAGGCCAGCCGTAATAAAAATAATTCAAAATATACTACATTTACGGAATTAAAATCACAATTAAATTACCGAATTAAATTTACGAGACATATACGGGAAAATTCATTAATTTTATTTTTAAAAAAAAGTACATTAACTAAAAATAAAAAAAATTGCATAATAAAAAAAAATCTGGGCTTCCACACACGAGCCACCGCCCCACTCTACTCCTCACTAATTTATTAAAAAAATACATAAAAAAATGTTAGTATGCCTCGAATCCGTTATAGTTTGCCGCTAGCCGAACGTTGTCCATCGCTAGATGTTGCTCTTGCACAGAAATTTAGAGATAGAGAAAATCGCGTTTATATAGTTTTTCAAAAATAAAAAAAAGAATAAAAAAAAGAATTAAAAAAATTTTAAAAAATAGCGCTGGCCGATCGGGCCGCCACAATGGCGGCTAGCCGATCGGCCAGCGACGAGCGATCGGCCAGCCCACGCCGATCCGCTCGCCGATTTCGTCCTCGCCGATTGCAATGGTTCGGCTAGCCGATCAGCTAGCGCGACGAATTGGCTAGCCGGTCGCTAGCCGACCATTGCGGATGCTCTAATGTGATGGATTGCATTTTCACTGACAAAATTTCAAACACTTTTTTCTGGACAGAGGTACTATCATTTATTTCAAGATTTAATAAATAAGCAAGTTCTCCCCCAAAAATGAAAAAATAAACTTAATAATGAAGCATAGAATTTATTCCTTCACGCGTTGAAAACACAAAAGATGGAGGAAAAAGCCACAAATATTATTTTACTATGTCACATTATAAAGTGATTCAACCTTTTCATTTAATTTAAGATAATTGGTGAATAATAGATATTGCGCATATATACGGTCCAATATCGAGTAGATCGTATCAAAATATCAACGTCACGATCCTAAATCTAGTGATCTAGTCCAAGGTTATTTATAGTGCATATATTATTTTAATATTTTCACGCGTTAAAATAAATATAAGAGGGAAAAGAAAGCTGACGTAATATAACAGAATTACTAAAACTTACTTGATGAAGTATTCGGAAACCGACCCGGATAGGATCCGACCGAAAAATCCCCATATGCTTGTGAGGGAAACGAATATGGATACATCCGAATACCCGAGAGCCCGACCCATTTGCCCGAGATTATTTAAAACCGAGAGACCCGTTCCAACTCCGCACAAAAACGACCCGAATAAGATCCAGAAATCCGCGGTTTTCATCGCCTCGCTAATCGTGTGCTCTTCCCCCACCACCGGCCTCCTCTTCTCCGCCGCCGTAACCGATTCTGCCTCCTTCTCCACCTCCGGCGCCGCCTCGAGCAGAGGCTCCGTCGCGATCCGCTCCACGTCGGCGGATTCGCGACGAGAAGAGGCGAAATTCTTCGTGAGGAGGTAAATCGGGATGAGGAGAGGCGACGCGAGGAGGATCAGGAGAATCGCGGCAAAGAATTGCGAGAACAGGCGTCCGTGAGCGCCGGTGACGTCGAATGCGAGGAGGTAGATCGCGATTACGACGGCGATTGCGTTGATTACGCCGAAGAATTTCGTTTCCTCCTCTTCCTCGGTTGCCGTCTTCGACGGCGGGATCTCGCGGAGGAAGAGCATGGCGGAGAGGCAGACGACGAGGGGAACGACGGTGAGCATCATCAGAAACTTCGCCGGATCGTCGGCGAAGAGCGCGGAGCAGACGTCGGTGAAGATGGCGGTGCTCAGACCGACGTAGCCTTTTAAGATCCCCGAAACAGGGCCGCGATTCTTCCGGAAATTGCGAATGCATGTCACCAAAATCGCGGTGTTCATCCACGTCGTGCTGTTTCCCCCCATACAGAGGAAGACACACATCTGCATCGGAATCAATTCGCGGTCAAAAATTGGGGATTTCGCTCGAATCGTTGAAATTAGGGTTTAATACGCGTAATGAGTGAGGAATTACCGCCCAATAAGGAAGAGGCTGGATTCGGCCGCTGACGACGAGCCATTGAACGCCGTAGCCGACGAAGCCTTCGACGGAGCCGATGAGGAGGATGACGGCGGTGGGGAGGCGGTCGGAGGCGAGGCCGGCGAAGATGCCGAAGGCTTTGCCGACGTCTTTGGCGACGGAGAGGCCGTTGAGCTGGAGCTGAGTGAGTCCCATGAGTGTTTTGAGGGCGTCGGAGTAGTTGGAGAAGGTGTAATTGTTGCCGGAAATGGCTTGCACCCACACGGCGGTGACGAAGCCGAGCCATTTTCCGGCGGGGGACGCCGGCGAGAGCTTTACACCCATGGCGAAATGCGTGAAATTTTTTTTTTGGAAATGAAGAGAAAAAAAAAAAGAGAGCTTGAATTTGAATGTGGTGTGAGATAAGCCTTTATTTAAAGGGATTTTTCAGTTTTCGACTTTTTCTATTTTTTTATTTATAAATACAAATTGGAGTTGTACTAATCCCGTACGTGGTGGGTCAGGATACGCGTATATATAAATAATTTATTTATTTATTTATTTCATTTTTATATTTATATTTTATATTTATATTTATTTCAACAATAATAAATTACTAATATAAATTAGTTATGATTAAAAATTAAATTATTTATGAGAATAATAAAAAACAATATAGTATTATAAACTAAACGTCGATAATACAAAATTAAAATTTACGTAATTATAAAAATGGAGGATCGTGTATAATGTATATTACTGGATTTTGAAAATATTACCAAAATTTCTGTATCAATCAAGTTAATAATAAGAGCATCCGCAGCGGTGCTCGTCCGTGCGTCCGTCCGTGCGTGCCGCTGGACAGAGCTCGTTCGTCCGTGCCAGCGGCACGGCGCTGCTCTTAGCTAAAAGCACGTCCGTGCCGCTGAGCAGCCATACGTGGCGTCTTCTTATTGGCCAACGGCATTAACGTTGGAAAATTCGATTTTTATTTTTTATTTTTTAAAAAATTCATAAATAATTCAAAATAATACCAAAAAATAAAAAAAAATATTTTTGGATTCCCAAAAAAATAGAGCCGTTTATAGACGTTTCTTTTTTATTTTTGTGAATTTTTTTAATCCCAAAATCATCTATAAATACACACATTAATCATCCATTTTTAACATCAAATTATCTCTCATTCATACTTTTTCATACTTTTTAATTTTATGGATTTTAATTACGTAATTTTTAATTTTTAGGATTTTAGTTATGTATTTTTTAATTTTTAGGATTTGAATTATGTAATTTTTAATTATTTTATAATTTGTAATAGTACTCCGGATATTTTTAATGTTTTTATATAAATTGAATAATAGAATGGTGGGACCCTTGAACTTGTCCTTAGCTAAGAGCACGGATGTGGGTGTTGTGCTCTTAGCTAAGGACAAGCAGTAAAAGTATGTCCGGGCCCACTTCCGTGCTCTTAGCTAAAAGCACGGATGGGGATGCTCTAAGGTTCTTTTCATAATTACTAATTAAGAGTAATTACCAAAACTACTTTTAGTCAATTCAGAGATAAAAAGGGATAGTAAAAAAAAGGAAGATTAAAAATAAGAAAACCAAGAAAATTCGATTATTATGATAAAATAAAACGATAATCTGAAGTCTGAACAACATTTTAATTTTTCAGTGTAAGAGCATCTCCAATGCCGGCTAGCCGATCCGCGTAGCGGCGACTGTATGACGACTACTTTTCAGAGAACCCGCGGTTTCCCGCAAACATGTTCGGCGGCATTTTAGAATGCGCGGGGAGTTGTTTATGCGTATCGTTGACGCTTTGGAGCGTCGATATCTGTGTTTCCGCTTCGGGCACGATGCGGTTGGCGGAGACCCAGAAGCCCACACCCCATTCAAAAGTGCATGGCGACGCAATCGGGCGGTTGGCTGCGGAGGCGCGGCCAGGACATGTGGGATGAAAGTACACTCCCACATCGGATGGAAGTCGACAGCCACAGGAATGTGAAGTATTTCTGTGAGGGCGTGATCAACATATTCGGAGAGCAGTACCTTCGAAGCCCTACTCCCGAAGATTATCGGAATTTGATGCTGGATGCCCGGGGAGAAGCATGGGTTCCCAGGGATGTTAGGCGGCATAGATTGTATGCATTGGGAGTGGAAGAGGCGTAAATGCTGAAAGGGGGCCTACACATTCGGCTACAAGATCAGATTTTTTTCTTTATTATGTATTTTTTTTTATCTATGTACCTTTTTTAATGCAATTAATGAATTTTCCCGTATATGTCTCGTAAATTTAATTCCGTAATTTAATCGTAATTTTAATTCAGTAAATGTAGTATTTTTTGAATAATTTTTTTGCGGCTTGCCTAAATCTGATGTGGCAGGTGGATTTTTAGTGCTATTAACGTGGCAGGGAAAGAGAGTGGTTGGCCTAAGTATTTGATTTTTTTCGATATTCACGGTGAGATTTTTAATGTGGCTCTAATTAATACTACTCTATATTATGGGGGGAAATGGTGAAATAATTTATTTCTAGATGTATATTTATAGCCTTTTGTTTTAGTTCTAGGATGGAATTTATATTTCGAAGCATACATTATTTTCCTAGACGTTATATAGCTTTATAGTATTTCCCAAAAATTGTGTAGACATTTTGAAGTGGAAACGATTAAATAAATCAATCAATTTTTATTTAAGGGTGTGTTTGGTTCAGTTTATGAGCTTTTATTAAATATCCACATAAACCTTTTTGCAGTGATTACAAATAAGTAATACGACTTTATCCTTCATTTGGTAGAATTTGGTTGACTTTCTTTTCTCACTTAATCCTTCGTTTGGTAGAAATAGACATTGCGCAGACAAAATAGAAAAAATATTGCGAAGACTTTTATGTCCCTAATTTTTTAAGGAAATTACTCATACACCCTCGTCGTCCCTGCTACATTTGCAGAGTGGCGCGGATTCCTCTCCACTTTCGCGCCATCTTCTCCACCTTACCACCATGTAAGCACCTTCTCCTTGCATTCCTTCCACCACAAATCCACTTTGAAGAGTATCGTCCAAGTGAAGCTACTTCGATCTTCACCTTCCAAAGACGTGGCGACCCCTTTAAAGTTCTTCACGATCAGCTTGTGCAAATCCTCACCGGACCAAATGGGGAAAATGCAGACATTCATGACTAAGCAGACACCAGCGCCAACTGCGATCAACACCAGTCTCGAAACAGTAGTCTGAAGAAACTCCGATGAATCAGAAACCAGCACGATGCAGAACGCCAACATGAACACCCTGAATCCATATTCATACTGCTTCACGGCCAGGTGCAGCTTCAGATAACTAGACAAACATAATCAGCTTAAATTTGCTCAAATTTGGCAGATGTCTGGTGCAAAAATACAAACCCCCAATCTTCACATTACTCTAATCAATTACCAAAGAAAACAAAAACAAAGAAACCCAAATCCAAACAAAAGCCAAGTGATCAAAATTGAGAATTTCACTTGAACTCAATGACAACTACAACAATCGAACACAAACAAACCTAAATCAAAACAAAATCACAACACCCAACACAAGTGATAAAAAATTGTTGAGTTTTATCTATGATGAACTCGAAAACAACTACTACTCCGTACAACAGTGAGAATGGCTACTCTATCAATCACCATAGAAATAGAAGACAAAGAAACCTAAATCCAAAACAAAATCACAACACCAATCCCAACTGATCAAACTGAGTTGTACCCTTTTTCCCAACAAAGATGACTGTACTTTTTTTTTCTCTAAATACGAAGATGACTGACTACTTAATTCTCTCTCCTACTTTATTCATCTCTATTAACACACAAAACATAAAATCTGGTGATCAAATTAACATATCAATTAGGAAATAGATTCAACACAAATGAAAACAAAATGAAGAAACCTGAAATAATCGACACTACACCACTGTGTGAAACCCAAAAATTGAAAATTGAAGGTTTCATACAAGCTTCAGTGTGGCGGCTTACCTTACCTGTGGAGGTCAGAAACCTGAATCTCACCGCGACTGAGCGTATTGTGAATGTTAGGTATTGTGCTGTTTAGACGAGGATTGCAAATAGAAGGGCAATTTGGGCATAAATCTGGAGAACACGAATCGGCGAATTGGAGAATATGTTATACCACAACCTTACCCCGATAGTGATATGCCGGATTCGCCGATTTTATTACGCAATTCACTGAGATCCGAAACTGTTGTACCGGGTTCGCTGATAAAATCGGTTGCTACCAAATGCTGGAGAAGGTGAGATATTGACCACTCTTTGGGCCTTTTTTGGAGTAATATGAGTTTATACGAGCTACCAAACGAACCCTAAGTATAGAATTTTTGTTTTGTCTTCTTCAATATATATATTTATTGTATCATCACTCTTATTGTTTTATACGGAGTATTACAATTGAGTCGTATGAAATCTGAACCAAACAAACGAAATAATTTAATTAAGGTCGTAAAGTGCATAAAAATATCTGCAGACTTTGAAATATAACACAACAAAATTAATGGCACTGAATTTTCTTCATTCGCTCTCACTTTTATTTATTGTCAAAATGCAACTAGCAAATAATAATGGCGGACCCATTTAGGAGAAAAATACAAAAACATTAAATAAATTTCCTTTAGCCGTTGATCGAGTGTATATAATTTATGAATTCTGTCGTAAATAATTACATTTTTATGGGTGTAGGTGTAGATAACAATAATGCATTAGTATATAAAACGATCTTTTGTTATAAATAGATGAAATATTATAAGGAAATTTTTTGTTACTATCGAACCGTATAGACGTATAGTAATTAGAATAACACACCAAAGTGTGAAATTATTACATTCATAATTAATTTAATTGCACTAGAATTTTATGAAAATTTTAATGCCTATGAGATTTGAACCTATAAAAAATTGGATTATCCACAAAGAGAATCTACCATAAGTTTTTCGTGATCTAATAATTGAATATATGTCTACAACGCAAAAGTATGTGTTCTCATCTGAATCTCTCCCTGTATGGAGGCATATATGAATTAAGAAAAATGTTTTGGAGACATAATGTATAAGACATAATGAGATTAAAGTAGTAATTTTATTTTATATTTAATTTTAAATTAAATTTAATATTTGTATATGTACTTTGTTGGCCTTGCGTTTATATATGGAAGTAGTATTAGTTAAGATCTTGATAAGGTTAATTTGATTATTTGTAAAATATAGAGTTCTTAACTAAATTTACTGTATCAAGAAAAATTAAATTATATTTCAAAATATAAATAACTTTAAATTATTAGTTTTTTACATCATTGTTAATGCTATTATTGACCATAATTAATATTTACTTTTCTTTATTAAATATTGAAATTTTACTATATCATGTAGCAACAAATTTGGAGTATGCAATTTTGATTTTAAAATTATTTGAGATGCAGTTTTGATTTTCATACTAATTGAGTACGTAATTTTGATTTTAAAAATTTTAAAATTTTAATATTAATTTTTTACATTTCATTTTTACTATTATTTCTGGAATTACAACTCAACAAAAAAAAAATCACATGTTGTTAACTAATACTCCTATATTTAAAATCTTCTCATTTTCTTATATTATAATTACTAACTACAAAAGGATATAATTAATGGAGCTTACAATTCTTAATTTTCTTAATTCTTAATATAATTAGTTGATGTACGATATATTAAATAATCTAAAATGAGAAAAGTTGATTCATCCAATTATTTTCGTATTAAAAAATATAATAATTTTTTATTTTTCAAACATTATAAAGTTAATTTTCTAAGCATAATTTTATAGAGTCGAAGTCTAACTAGTACTTGTCAATCAAAATATAAAAAGAATATTACATGTGATAAAAGTTAAGAAAATTAATACAAAAATACAAAAGATAACGCAAATAAATGATTCATCATAATAACTACTACTATTATTTAATCATACAATTCAAATTTGAATAAGAAATTTAACAAAAAAAAAAATTAATCGGCTATGAAAGTATAATATAAAAATAGAAAATAACTCATAATTAAATTATCAACTAATTAGATAAAAATTTATTTGAAAAAATAATAATATATGAAATTATCAAATTATTTTATTATTAAATAATAATTTAGTATGCATTATAGTAACTAATTTATAATCTGAATTCATGATTTTAAAATAAATATTATAGTATAAAATTAATATGAAAAAATTGATATGTAAACATGTAAAAAGTTTCGAGCATGATTGTAGCTTATCTCTAATCAAATCAATAAATATGCATTTAGATAAAGATATTTAATTTGATTTAATATTCCTTAATTAGATTTGTATCCATTTAATATGATATTGGGTAAAGTAGTCATTATAAAATTTATATCTATGTCAAAATGCCATAAGGGTATTATGTCTTGGAGACATTATGTCTCTAAATCACTACTCATGAATTAAATAGTGTTTATGCATTTTGCGATTTTGGTTTTGCGGTTCACATTTAATTTTGAGGATAATAGCCATTTAAATTACAAAGTTAAATCTAATTTTGGTTTGTCTCATGAATATTGAAATTTATAAATTTTCAACTCAATTACTTGTATGTTAAAAACAACAATATTTTAATAAAATAAGAAGAGAGATGAGAAAATTAAAAAAAGAAAAGAAAAGAAAAAATATAGTAGTACTTATTTTGATGAAACACATCGGTTTAATATCGTTAAAAGATGACATTTTGTGCATGGATGAGACAAATGAGAAAAATTGAAACTTCGTGATTTAATATTTCAATTTCAAAGTTCATAGGCCAAATTTTATGATTTGAATGACTATTAACCCTTAATTTTAATACGGCCACTGCAGAAAAAAGTTGGGGTTTGGGGAGCATCAAACTGCTCGCTAAACTCAAACGTCAGTGTTCGTTACTTTGCGATCAATGTTAGAGTATTATTATCACGTCGTAACATGTACCGCAAGATATGTATTTGTATTTTGTATGAACACAATTTTGGATCATAGCACGCGGTAGGGAAAACAAAGAGTGCACAATTTAACAAAACCCCAGGAATAAGTAATTGATATTCATCACCTAGTAAAATTTTGCTTCATTTGAAGGCTATTGAGATAGAACATGATTAAATCATACGTGGAGACATGCAAGCGTGATAATATATATCTATGTACATAATTTGCACGCAATTGAATTGAAGTTGTGATACTATGATGCAATGAACCATGCAAATAAGATAATTGTTGTAACAGAAGTTACAATCACTACTATATTTTACGCAATTTATAATTTATGTGTGTTAGTATATATGATGGAGTATATGGCAATGATGATGATGTGATCATCTAGTTACGATTTAGGTACTCTCTTTAATTAAATAGATTTTATTTATTTGTCTTAATATCGAATTCTACTGAATAATTTTTTCCTCGAATTTTATAAAAGAACACCAAAAATAAAACATACTTGTGTGGTTCAAATTGGATCCATTGATAAAATGTTTCCCCTTTAATCAATACTACACAGACTATGGTTCAAATCACCTATTCTACAATTATGAGTGAACTACGTGTGTGTGAGTCACTTTAGGATGAAATAATGGAGCATGTATACATCCTTGAGATCAAATGTTTTAGATTTGAACTGATTAAACTGAACTGATATATTTATGTGTCAGTGTTTATAAACTTAAATTAATAAAGATAGTTATTGTTTCAATTTTTCGTTTAAAGATGAATTTAATAAGCTTTTATCGATTCTATAATTGACAGTGAGATCGATCGATCCCCGACTCGATATGGTTTCGTCATTAGACAATTGTCTTTTTTCAAAGAAATAAAAGAATCATTTCGGATTTTCAAAGAAATAAAAGAATTATTTCGGACAAGATAACATGATTATGAATTTGTGAGGGAGATAAGGCACTAGTCTTATCTACTATACTACTGTATACTCTCTCCGTCTCATTTTAGTAGACCCAGTTATTTTGTGCACTCGTTTTGTAAAACTGATAATAAATAGTTAAAGTGAAAAAATGGGTAAGAGAGAATAATGTAGTGAAGACTTTTTACTACATTATTCTCTCTCTTATTTTATTTTACCATTTTTTCACTTTAACTCGACACGTGTTTTAAAAAATGTAGGTTACTTAAAACTAATTTTATACTATAATTTTATACCAGTGTGGAATGAATTAGTGAAATACGATATTAATTTATTATTTACAGAAAAAATAAACAGAAACTTTTACTCACAAATGCATCCAAATAGAAAAATGAGATTTGTAATCGCAGACGGATGGAGCGGTATATTTCAATGATATTTGATTGCGACAATCAGAATTGGTGATGAGATTTAAATGATTTGGAAAAAGAGAAAAAGATTTGTGATAAGAAAAAGACATGTACGGTTAAACTGAAATATAAATGGGCCCACTAAATTAATTTCGGACTTTTCAAATATGGGCCTGAACTGTTTGAATATTCGGTGTCGGCCCATTTAAAACCGATCCAATCTATGCTTAGAAATCTTTTTCCGATTATTTCTATCAATTGATCTGTCGATTCCATCAGTATTTATTTCTCTGACACCTGAAATTCATCGGTTTGTGTTAAACTAGTGAAATCTGCAGTACTTGTTGTGGAAAATACGGATGATTTGGGTGATTAATGGAAGGAGGAAGTATTGAGAGATGAGGCGGGATATCTCAGTGTTGATTCAGCCTAAAATTTTGCTGCTTTTTGCTGTGGCTTTGGTTCTCATCTTCCTCTTCCTTTCATTTTCGCCACAGGTATGATTATGAATGCATCTGTAGTTGTTGTTTTGTTTGGAACTTATTGCTTTATGATCGAGCTGGATCAGAAATTATCTGCCTTTTCGATCTAATTGCTTGATGATGTTGGTGGATTGATGTGTTTTTTGTTGAAGAAATTGTTGCTTTGTGTGTTTTTTGAGCTGAATTTGAATAAATGCGACTGAAGAATTGATTATAGTGTTGGACACGATGATTTCTCCACAAATGATTGGATAGATTGGGTGATTTATTATGCGGATTGAAAGAAAAGGAATCATAGATTCATAATGCTGGTAGTTCGAACTATATGAATGTAAGCAGTAGGTTTGGAAATTTGAGTGTTTGCTTTTCGTAGCCAGGACTCAATTAGTCAGTTATATACTAAGCCTCTCGAAAATTTAACGAGACGCCAGCAGCCGAAAGCTCCTGTTAAAAATTTGAAATGTGAGATTTGTACCGAGAAACACGAAATCTTAGGCATCAGTAACCATTTGTAGTAGCAAAGTAGTGTTACAATCATCAAATTCTTGTGTGGTAACTTAACTAGACTAAAACTCGTGCACTGAGAACGTGTATCCTGTTAATGTATTTCATGGTTTCTTTGCATCATCGGTCATTGTTTAAGCAGTATTGACTTTGTTTTCGAGGTCTGTATGATGGATGTTCTCTGAAAAAATGGATTTTGTATGAAACTTTGACTACTGTGCACCATCATGTTTCATATGTTTCTGTTATTTTGATGCTCTGGTGCGAACTTGATTGTTTCGTTAATTGGTAGAATGCTCTAGAGTACGTAAATACTAAATAGTCATCTCAACATTCGCAGCAGTCAACACGATTGGTAGAGTATCAGTTCTGTTTATCATCTTACTATCATTACCTGTCACCTAAAGTTTGAAATCAAGTAGAAGGTCAAGAGTTGTTGATATTATTTTCATGATTCTTCTTTATATCTCCAGGAGGTTGCAGGACCAGAGGAGGTATATGAAATCACTCATAGAGTATTTTTGGATGTTGATGTAGACAAGCAACGTGTAGGTATGGTCCCTCGTAAGATTTGGTATTTTTGTTTGCAAAGTGCAAACCATCCTTTTAATGCTCCTCTTGAATTTGCTGTACCATTTTCCCAAGTTGGGTTGTACCATGATGTGTCTAATATGCTGTTAGTTTGAGAGGGTTATTCGAAGTACTATTTATGCGATTTATGCATGTGCAAGTGTAAAAAACAATTGTGGTTAAGACCCATTTTCTGCGGCAGCCCCCTTTGAATATTAAAATGTTCATACATGAGAGTTAGCATTGCATCCTGCAAAATTTTGACGAAAAGGAAGAAACTTTATTCTGAATGTGTTATTGTTTCGCAAACACATAGTAGTAGTAATTTTATTTCCTTTATGCCTTCCATCTGGAGTTAATCCTTTTTCCCTTAAATACCTACAGGGCGGATAACTATTGGATTATATGGTCAAGTTGTGCCAAAGACTGTGGGTAATGCATCTGTCTTCTACTTGAACTTCTTTATGCAATTGATACTTTGTTTTTATGCTATAACTACCTTATACTTCCTCCGTCCCATAATAGATGTCACACTTTCCTTTTTTGTTTGTCCCACAAAAGATGTCACATTTCTTTTATTTGAAAAAGCTCTCTCTCACATTAATATAAATATATTATTTTTTCTTTTCACCTAACACACAAAACAACTTCTCCTAAAATTCCGTGTCATTTCTTAAATGTGTCATCTATTATGGGACGGAGGGAGTAGTTTTTGGGTAACATTAATATATAATTGCATCAATTTTTTCATTGCAGAGAATTTCAGGGCTTTGTGTACAGGTATCTTCAATACCTAAAACATAATTCAAGTTTTACGTGGTGTGTGTGTCATGTTCTGCCTTATTCACTGTCCTACTTTTTTCTGGAACCAGGGGAGATGGGTAAAGCCCCCAATGGGAAAGTTCTACACTACAAGGGAACTCCATTTCATCGTATTATACCCGGATTCATGATTCAAGGCGGAGACATTGTTTCTGGAGACGGGAAAGGAAACCAATCTATATACGGTGGTACCTTCCGTGATGAGAATTTCAAGCTGAAGCACTCGCATCCAGGTTTGTTATCTTGTAGCGTTCTGACTTCAGTTGACCTTCTCTTTTGGTTAGTTGTGGGGTTCTGCATAAACCTCGCCAACAAGAATATGCACACAGATACCTAAAATCTTAACATGATATATGCAGGCGTGGTGTCCATGGTGAATTCTGGGCCTGATTCCAATGGTTCACAGTTTTTCATTACAACGGTCAAGACATACTGGTAATATTTTGTCTTGTATTCCAGTTTTTGCAACCATGAATGGAGTTATGGACATCTAATCCATTTTTTATTAAAAAAGAAAAGAAAAGAAATCACCTAGATCAAGCTAAGGATCTGATTCATCTTACCACTTGAACTAATTTATGGTTGAGAAGTCAGTTTTTTGGAATTCAAATGCTCTTATATTCAAAACAAAATTTTCTGCTTGTATTTTTTTTGGCTAGGCTAAGGAAATGATTTCTCGACTATAAATCAGTTCGTGTAGAATTATACCTGCAGCATGGCCTCTCTCTCTGTCTCTGTCTCTCTCTCTCTCTCTCTCTCTCAGTATGAGTCTTGTAGGTGTATATTAGCATCAAAATTCCCTATGTAATTTGAATATTGTGCAGGTTGGATAATGAGCATGTTGTTTTTGGCAAAGTCATTGACGGCATGGATGCTGTATATGCCATCGAGGGAGGTGCGGGAACGTATAGTGGGAAGCCTAGAAAGAAGGTTATCATCGTAGATTCTGGGGAGATACCGAAGGGCAAGTGGGATGAAGATAATCGGGCTTCGACAACATGAAAATCAGTCAGTAGCAGCAATATTTCAGGTTAACTTATTAATTTCACTAATTATTTCTTTCTTTTGGGACTATGCTTTATTCTGTATCATGTTTGTTAAGTTATAACATTGAGCATATTTTGTTAAGCTATAGTATAATTTGGAAGAATTAAATGCGTTTCAGGGGTGTGCAGCAATTGAGATATGGAGTATTTGTTAGTATAATCTTATTTTGACATTTTTACTCAAATTCCATTATAAAATACTACTCCCTCATTCACATTAGTGTTGTGTCACTTCCTTTTCAGGCCATCCCTATTAAAGTTGGGTCATTTCATTTTTCGGCAAAATACAATACACTAAATCTCTTACGACTCTCCTACTTTATTCTCGTTCCATTTAACTTATTAAATTTTTATTTCTTAATCTTCGTTAAAAAAAAAATCCAAAACACTAATGGGACATAGGGAGTATAAAGTGACTCACATTTCAGTCGTTTATTTCACTCATAACACACCTAACATATTCATTCAAACCCTTGTCGAATGTAAATGGGACTGCTAACAGGGACAAAGGGAGTAGAGATTGAATCAATAGATATGTAGAATTCGAGAGAGAAATGTAGTGGGAGTCTAGTACAACAAATTTGAGTAGTTTTCATAATGAAACGCAACTTAGTTAGTAAGATATTTCATGTTGAATCACTCACTTAGTTGTGGCTTAGAGCCATTATAGTAGTAATAGGGTTAAATGAGGAACTATAATTGATCATCTTTAAAATGACGAGCAACATGCAATGCCAGGTGGCTCCCAGCTGATAGAAACATGCAAATGCATGATTACCACATATTTATTCACATATTTAGATGTGAGTCCACTACTTTGTGGTCTATTACTCAAACCACTTTTTGCTGTTTTCTTTTTGTCTCTCTTGCTTATAAGATTGCTAGTATAATTGTTGTCGGATCAACTCTACTACTCCAATTTCAACCCGTATCATGTGTGAGAATCTCAGCTTCGGATTTGGTGGCTGCCACTCCCAGTCGCAGACTGCCAGGAGGGGCCTAATTTTCCTTACAATCGGCTAGCAAAAACTTTCAGATCCAACTTTTTGAATAAGAGGGAATCATAATTTCACTCTAATAAAACTTAAAAAAAAAACTTTTCTTACCTTTGTTCATTAACTCACATTAAGCTACAAATATTTTCACCCATGGATTTCTCATAGTTATGTTCTGAATTTGTCCGTGTGTTGGATGATTTCATATAGGAGTATGTATTTATTTATAACACTCTGTTCACATCCTCAAACTTAGTCGGGCCAGTTTCGGTTCCACCTTTGGAGAAATTGAAACCTTCGATTTCCGTCCCCACATGAAAATCACTCATATTGGTGAGTAGGGAGTAAAAGATAGTGGGGCAACATTAGGGTGCAGTGTCAACTCATTAAGCACATCCACTGGTTTATATTTTATAGACATTGTTAGACTTTAGCTTTTGTTGATTATCAAACTATCCTCGATTCTTTCATCAAATCTTACAATATTGAATATTTATAGATTGCATCAATCAATAAATTTTGAAGTTTAGTTGCACCTCTCCACGCAAATAGTGGTAGATTCGTGTAACAAAACTTGTGCAACAGAGAACGAAGGTCGTCATGGTCAGAGGGCAGTGTGGCAGCCCTCGCTGACCATGGATGATGGACGAAATTGACAGTGAGCCACATATCCAAAGGGCTAGAGCGGATTTGCCGCATTATAAGATTGTCAATGTCTGCAAATATATTACTTAAATTTTTCGGCTTTTATTAGCTCTAAATTCAGACTCGATTCACATTACATTTACTAATTATTATACTATTAACACTATCTTTTTAAGATGAGGTATTTCCTCAAGAACAATACGTTCAATTAATTTATTAAAATTTATCTTTACTTCATTGGGCCTATTTTTTCATTAATACTACCTACTATAGTTAGCAATGCAACTAAAATATAGAAATTAGAATGAAAAAGTTCATTACATCTTTTATTGATCTAACTTGTGTCTCATAATTTGATTGTCAAAGAAAAATAAATGAGAGGAATAAAGTGTTAGCTGATATGATAAAGTAACGTTTTTGGACAAGCAATCTCTGTGCACATCTCATTCTTAGATTTCACTTCTTTGTGCATATGCCCATACTTCATTCTCCACAATTTCAGTAAATAATTAATCCATGTTCACCAATAATTAACTTAATCATCCTATTTAGGCATTACTCTTAGATTGAGATTAAATGTTAATTTTACACAATGATGTATATAAAATATCACATGGACATGTGATAAGGACTAAAGTATGCCAAGACATTATTGGCCTGGATCATATAAGATCTAATGAGATTGACAATACTACCTATTTAATGGTTGATTCATGTGGAGTTTTAGGGTCGACCGATTTCATTGTTGATCCGTAATGCTAGAATATTTCATTGATTCCAACTTTTGTTGCTGATTCCATGGAACGATATTCTTGTCTCAACGGGTTGCAGTTTTGTTATGCTAATCTTTCGCTATCTATTTTTTTTATGAAGATCATTGCACCACATCTTAACCGAACGAGAATAAAAATAGAGTCACAATATACAATTTATAATTATAATTATAATAATATAACCATTAATTAATAATTAGTAAGATAATTAAGATAATTTTTTAATAATAATAAAGTTTTCAATAATTGATAACTATATTGAATTATAAGAATAATAAATAAGTAACTATAACTATGATAGTAATGATATTTACCATTATATTATTTATAATTTTGATTATTTTATGTTATCCAGGAATAACTTATTAAGAAAATTTATTGTAATTGATAGAATTATGAATCTTGGTAGCAATATATTATTATATCAATTTAGCTCATTCTGTTATAATGTTAATCAATTAATTGAATTTAATTAATTAATAGTATAAATTTACAATTTTAATAATTTTTTTGATATTTTCAAACACAAAACAATATATAGAAACTATATTTTAAAGAATCATAATCTCTAATGATATCACTTTCTTGACAAAAAGCTTATTAAGTTTTAGGTAGCTCTTCCATATGAAATTCTAACTAGTGAAGCAGAAAAAATACTAATTGTTGAATCTCTTTTATTGGCACATGAATACATATGGCATAATGAACTTATCAACTGACAAGATTCAAATGTTTAGTCGAAGCCAATGAACTTTCGCTCAAGGGTACCGATGATTAATGTTTTGAATTACCTAAGATCAATAAATCATACTAATTTTTAGTGTGTTTGATCTCACGAATTCAATTTTTTGAACCAACCAATCAAAACGCTCTAACAATGTAGTATAATTGAAAAAACAATAATGATTTGTGACATAAAGCAGTTACATAATTAGGATATCAATGGATGCCAATGAGATATCAATCTAGATTGATAAAGCAACTTTTTCCAAAATATTTTTTAAAAATAAATTAAATATAGGATTTCAAGTTTATCCGCAATTAAGTTGGATGGGAATCAAAACAAGTGAAATAAAACAAAGTGTGTACATACCATTACAAAATCCAAATTAATTAAGAAAAGTCTTTATTAGCAAAATGCAATTAAATAATTCATTAAATATCGTAGCGAATCGGGGATGAATAGATGAGGTCCTTGTATGTAAATATGACAAAGTTGAGGGACCATTCCTTAATCCCGATTTATATATAAACTCATTTCCCTCAAAAATTCAACCATTCTCATTTTCTCCTCTCCGACCTTATCTCACAGAAAAGCTAAGTGGAAACCCCCAAATTTCCCCAACTACAATGGCGATGGCTTTCAAGATGGTAAACAACTCTCTCTCTCTCTCTCTCTCTAGATTGTGGATCAATTGATTGATTAATTGATTAGAAAATGGTGCGATGATGTGATTTTGCAGGCGACGATGGGGATGCGAGTGACGGATGAGTGCAAGAACTCGTTCATGGAGATGAAGTGGAAGAAAGTGTCGAGGTACATCGTGTTTAAGATCGACGAAGGCTCGAAGCGGCTGACGGTGGACAAGGTCGGCGCCGCCGGGGAGGGCTACGACGAGATGGCGGCCGCCTTGCCGAACGACGACTGCCGCTACGCCGTCTTCGATTTCGACTTCGTCTCCGTCGACAACTGCCGCAAGAGCAAGATCTTCTTCATCGCCTGGTAATTGCGATCCATTAATAGCTTGAGTTTTCATTTAATGAGGAATTGAATTACTGGAATTCTGCTGTCGTGCCTGCGGTGGAGCAGTCGGCAAGTTGTGTGCGCATTATCTTGGCTGTTTATTTACGATTTTACCCCTCCTGCAGTCATAGCATTGATCATGTTTTTCTATAAATGCTTATATTTTGCCTATAATGAAATTTATGCATCTTTTTAATTGAAATACTATCAGATTAATACTATAGGACTTATCTTTGTAGAGAAACTATAATTTTAAATATGTTTTTCTATATTATTTATTTTGCCTAAAAAGAAGTTTATGTATATGCTTCATCATTTTGCTTGTTAATGACTCTTAGTCCATCAAAAAATATTAAAATTGCATATAATTTACTAACCTAAGTTTCCCCTACTTATTATTTATAAAACATTTGGTGACTAAAAATATATATACACACCAACCGATAGTAGATAGCATCTCAATTTTAAATTCATATAGTTGGCAGAGTCAGGTTGGGTCGAATTAATCCTACTATCGATTATATAGTCGAGTTGGAGGCTTGAAAATTCTTTTAAATTCGACTTTAGGAGTTGTCTTACCTTCTATTTGAAAATTCTTTTAAATTCGACTTTCGGAGGTGTTGTCACCTTCTTCATTATATTTGATCTCACGAATTCTATTTCTTATATTTGTTATTGTTAAAATCTTTCTTAGAATTCTAACATAAATGGTGATTGAACTATTGCTTCATCCGTGGGATTCAAAGCAAACATATCCATTTCATCACAAAAATTTTACGCGTTATCGTTTAGTGCGTCAAGTGGCGAGTTAATTACACATTCTATTAAAGAAAATGTGTCATCTTGAGTGTGACGTTACACCAGATGGTTGATAGTATTAGACAATATTAATGGAATGTGTACATTTTTATTGTTTCTATTTTTCTCATGATGACACATTGAATATTAAATTGCAGGGCCCCAACAGCATCAAGAATAAGAGCAAAAATATTGTACGCAACATCCAAAGATGGATTGAGGAGAGCATTGGATGGAATTCACTACGAATTGCAAGCCACTGATCCAACTGAGATGGGATTCGATGTCATTAAGGAAAGAGTTAAATAGTTTTGTTTACCATTTTCATAATTATCTTAAATCAAATCATGTTTGAGAATTACTATAATACTAATAATCAAATCGCCTAGTTTGATTAAATAATCCCCACTCAGTTAAACCTATGCTTTCTTCTTGTTAGTGTGTCCCATCCATCACCCTTTTACAGCATGTGGTGCTAATTGTGTTAATCAGTAAATCACTTTTGTAATAATTTTTGGCAAACAATCTTTAATTTACCAATTATGCATAGTTTAACAGCTAAGCACCTTATTTTTTTCTTTCATTTTTGTTCCTTTCATTTTGTCCTCATTTGTTGTTTTGTACTATTTGCTTCATTATCTTTTAACTTTGATATCATATCATATATTACTAATTATTTGATGGATGGATAGATACCTAACCAATAATGATAAGATAAGATGAGATGAAGTTGCCACAAAAGGTAAATAATTGTGTGTGGGTAAAGTAATTTTTATTGTATTTTAGGCCCACTTTCCCCCTACTATTCTTATTTTGGGTAAACTTTATCCTTTTCTTGTTTTATTTTTTTTTTATTAAAATGTCAATAAACTTCTCATTTATCCCATGATCATGATGATGACTCATATCTCAAATTTAAGAAATTACTAGTACATCTTTTTAATGTAATTTTCAATTATAATTACTCTTTATATATTTGGAGGAGGGTGGAGGAGTATTTGACTTTTTAGTTGGCAATTTCCATTAATGGTCTTATTCAAATATAAAGTACATGTACTATAATTCATGATTAATCAAAAATATGTAATGCACTACTAGTATTTGGTGGGGCCAGTGTCAAAATAATTTAGATATTATTTTAGTTGTGGTGGATTTGAAAAGGACAATGTTCCTTCCCCATTTATTACCCATAGATATTGACATTGATTTTATCACATGGAGGTCTTGGATGCTGTAAATAGAGTGAACTACGTAAACGGTATCTGATCTTTTACTTTCGCATATAAATGGTATCTGATCTTTATTTTATATTGTTTTTGGTAACTATTAATCACATTTTTGATACCTGATGCAATTTTCACCCCAAAATACCCTCTAAACAAATTCATTTTTCCATTGGTGTCATAAAGGATATTTTGGGCATTGACAAAACTAGTACCAAAAGTGATATTATACTATTATCATAAAGGATATTTTGGGCATTTCTCATTCTCCTCACTCTTTATACTATTATCATTAATCAATATTAATATTATTATTTTGATGTTATAATTTATAATTAATTTATTTTTTTTAATATCATATAAATAAATTTAATCATAATTATAGTTATAATTATATTTAATTATTATAATAATATTATTATGATAATAGTAAAAACTAGTAGTAATTAATAAATAATTATTATTATTTTATATTAAATTAATAACTAATCCATATAGTCTTAATCAAAATTTAAAATTGTGAATTGTATTGATAATGATAAAGAGTTGAATACTTTTAGTTAGGTATTTCAACCATAAAATGAGTATAAATAATCTAATTAAAACACTAAATAATTAGGTGTTTTGTTACTGAATGAATGCAATTAGATGTGTGTATATAACACTAGAAAGAAAGAAGAAAAAGAAGAGAAAAGAAAAAAGAGGAAACATAAGCTAAGGAAAAAAAAAGAAAGAAGAAAGAAAGATAAAATACTACAAAGAAAGAAGAAAATGAAGAAAAAAGAAAGAATAATAAACTAAAGAAGAAAAAAAGAAATAAGAAAGGAAGAAAAAAAAATCACATATTTGGTTTTATTTAATTGAAATTTTCAAAAATATCCTCCATAACAAAAAAATCACATATTTGGTATCTAGGGTTATTTTTGTCATGGATACCAAAAACGATATAAAATAAAGATCATGTATCATTTATGTGCGAAAGTGAAAGGTTATGTACTTCACTCCTATAAATATAACCCTCCCTTTTATGACTTCCTTTCTAAGGAAATAGTTTAAACATCATTTCAATTTTTATGGTTTACAAATAATTGTTTTTACTAACTTATTTTGGACTTTTCCAATCAATGAAAAACGAATTATATTCTCCAACCTCTTCTTGATGAGCTAAATAGTATTTATTAAATTGTTTAATTGAGAAAGAGTATAATACTGCATTATTCCGAGTCAAATGTCCAACAATTAAAAAAGAGCAAACTCAACGGATCTAGATCTTAAATTATGTAAGAGTTGTAATGTTCTTGATCAGCTTTAAAGTCTAATATATTGTATTTTGGCATGAAAAAAATTAATTGATCTTCACCCTTTTCAAATCAATAGAAAAGAAAAAATAGCTGAAAAAGGAAGCCATGGGAAAACTTAACACTCTAATCCTAGTGATATTTTTGTCATCATTGTGGCTTCCGCCGCCGCAGACGGAATCAATGCATACCGGCGAAAAGAGGAAGGTCACGCGCCTCCGCTTCTACCTCCACGACTTCATCGGCGGGGACAGCCCCACCGTGTGGGCGGTGGCGCGTTGCAACCTAACCGACGTCCTCCCGTCCAAGTTCGGCAAGTTTCTCGTGCTCGACAACCTCGTGACCTCGGGCCCCGGCCTCGACTCCCCCGAGGTCGGGCGCCTACAGGGGACCGTGGGCCAGGCCGACCTTCACGAGAGGGCCCTCGTGATGGTCTTGAACCTCGTATTCACCAAGGGGGAGTACGAGGGGAGCACGCTCAGCATTCTGGGGCGGAACCCCCTGACCCATGAGGTCAGGGAGATCTCGATCGTGGGTGGCACTGCCGCGTTTAGGATGGCTACCGGTTATATTCTCACGAGGACTTATTTCATGGACCCCGCTGGTGTTTGTAATGTGTACGAGTACGATGCGGTTGTGTATCATACGGATCGTAATGTTTTGTTATCGCATTAGTTTTTTTTTTTTTTGGTTAACAATGTTGAGAACACTGTTGATTTACGGGAATTCAGGTTTGTAAATTCAATATTGTTGTACTCTTCAGCGTGACACATCGTGTTTCAAAATGAAATATAACTTAGGAATCATAATATTGTGCCTTGATAAGACGTTTTCTTTCTAATTAATATGTTAAGTATGTGGAGAACCACCACAATAAAATTTACATGTATTTTTTGGGGTAATTAGTTGATGTCTTGGCAAATGCATAAATACTTTTGCATGAGAATAGATGGCATATGGAGGAAAATCAAGCTTTACGAGACAATAGTAGTTTAATTCATAAAATTTTGGTAATCAGACAAAATTTGAAAACATAATATCAAATCACAAAATATATTTTTTCTGCCAATTATCTCACACAACATATAAAATAATATCTTTTGATAATAAACAAATGATATGTATTTTCAAATAAAGAATATTTATTTTACCAAAACCGAATTGTTTGAGTATCAAAAATTATCATAATTTAATGTATTAAATTGTTCGAAACTAATCAAAATTTAATACAAATTTAAATCATTATTATTCACTCTAGATTTTTGAGTTGGGCTACAAGGCCTTGTTTTAAAAACAAATTGGGCCATGCTAAGTTTCGATCAAAAAACGATGAATGGGCTAATTTGCTTTTATTTTGATGTGATTACAAAAATGCTTACATTTATCGAATCTCAACTTTTCTTTTTCAGTTTTAGAAAATGCCTTCATTTTCTTGTATACGTTATGCTCGCTCATTTATGAAAAATAGGACACATTATAAATTACATGAATTTTAATACGAAATTAGTAAAATAAGAGAAAAATAATGTTAGTGGAATGTGAGGTCCATATTATTAGTAAAAGAAAAAGGGAAAAAAAGTATGAGAAGTAATATTAATGGAATGTAAGGTCCATATTATTAATAAGAGAGAACAGAAAAAATAAGAGAAAAGTTGTTGAAAACTTTCACTTTTTTAAATGTGTTCTATTTTTTGTGGACAACCAAAAATGACAAATGCGCTATATTTTTCGTGGACTGAGGGAGTACATAGTTATAATAATAATAATAATAATAAATCTATAATAAATTTCATTATTTTCTCCTGAATGTTTAATTAAATATATAGATTATATTAAATCGCTACTACTATTATCACTTCTAAAAATGATATTCACCCAAACTCCGAAGTCGTTAACCAAAATAGCGATTTCAACACAACACAAACCTTTATTTCCCATTTATCGTGTCGCCCAAGCTCCGTTGAACTCTCTCTCTTAAAACTCCTTCAATTTCTTCCTCACTCCTCTTCGAATCACCAAAATCACACTACTTCGAAGCAGAAACGTAAAGAGATTCCGGCAGATCGATAGATTGTTGAGATATGGCGCGATACGACAGAGCAATTACTGTTTTCTCCCCCGACGGCCACCTATTTCAGGTGGAGTACGCTCTCGAAGCGGTGCGCAAGGGTAACGCCGCCGTCGGTGTTCGCGGCTCCGACACCATCGTACTCGCCGTCGAGAAAAAGTCTACTCCTAAGCTGCAGGATTCGAGGTTTATTCATTTTCTCTCCGCTACACGCGTGATTGCAGATCGGGAAATATTGTTTTCACTGTCGAGTGAATTTTTTGCGGTTTTAGATGTATCATGAGATCTATTTAGGGTTTAGGGTTTGCTATTCATATTTAATTTATTTCGTTTGTGTTTATGAGTTTTTTTTTCATAATTCATTTGCTTGCGGCTTTATGTATGAATTGCTATTTTTTTTTTCAATTTTTATAATTTTCTGTTGTCTGACTACGTCTTTCTTTGTACTGATTGTTCCATAGCTGTAGGGTAAATTCAATTCCGGATTGAGCTTTGTTCATTATTGTTGTGTCTCTAGCTTGAGTTTATCAGTTTAGTTAGTGTTCATTGCTGTGTCTGGTTAGGTTTGCCTGTTGATGAAAAGAAAATAATTTAAAGCTTGGTTTGATGTGTAGAATGACATAATGAACCGAGTTTTGTGATGTTTTAACTTTGGATTGTAGTGAGCTAAGAAAATGCCAGAGAATGCTTTTTTCCGAACTGGTTTTGCAAAACACAGAAGTGAACACGATGATCATATGATTTAGAGAGATGCTGATTGAATACTTGTGTGTGTTTAGAAAAGGGTCTTTGAAATGGTTGGCATTTTTTCCGAAAGAAAATTAACTTAATGTATGGTTCAGATTCTTCAGAACCATTTTGAGAATCAGTTGTATTCCTGAATGTTGTACTCCGTAGTCCATTTCTTCTCTCGCCATTCCCTGAGGTTTCTCTAGGCTAAGGTGATTGTATACTAGAAGAGAAGTTCTTATGTCTGTAGACTACGGATATTGTTTGTTAACCTGTTAAATTGTCTAATTTTGTTTACAAGTTACGAATCATCTACATGTTTTCTTTGCTGTTCCATTTTGAATCCAATATATCTGTACTTCAAATTTGGTAGGTTTATAAAGCCTATTTGCTGTTAATACCTACTTCTATTTGGCATCTCTCAGGTCAGTGAGGAAGATTGTCAACCTAGACAATCACATCGCGCTGGCATGTGCAGGCCTGAAGGCAGATGCTCGCGTTTTGATAAATAGGGCGCGTATAGAATGCCAGAGCTATAGGCTTACGATTGAGGATCCTGTAACCGTTGAATACATAACTCGTTACATTGCTGGTCTTCAACAGAAGTACACCCAAAGTGGTGGTGTGAGACCTTTTGGCCTTTCAACCTTGATCATTGGGTTCGATCCACATACGGGTACTCCAGCACTGTATCAGACAGATCCGTCAGGCACTTTTTCTGCATGGAAGGCCAATGCTACTGGGAGAAACTCAAACTCTATCAGAGAGTTTCTTGAGAAGAACTACACCGAAACATCTGGCCAAGAAACTGTGAAGTTAGCCATCCGGGCTCTACTTGAGGTATATTATCATTGAATCTCAAAATTTATTTCACTTGTGATTACCATGTTTGTGCTATTTCGCTACCAAGCATGTTATTCGTCTTATTCGTTCTTGACAATTGACATGATATTTTTCCATTCAAAGAGGTCCATAGGCATTCCTTTACTCACTAAATTGAACTATTGTGAATTATAATATGAGTGGTCTGTGAGGTATGATAAAACTAAATGTAGAATAGGTGTGTATGATTCGACTCCCATCCATGACACTGAGTGGATTCTCGAAGGCCAATTAGTTGTTCGGGTAAATAGCAGATTTCTGGAACTTGTGAGAGTATGCTGATTACATCTTTTCTGCAAACTGAGCAATATGATGGGGGTAAAATTACCTGCTTGGGATGTGTTTTCCGTAACTTGGTATTTTGGTAAGAATATCTACATACTGCAAATGCGTTGTTTGCTTACACGTCTAAGGATTTTTCTGTCATCTTGCTTGAAGGTTGTTGAAAGCGGAGGAAAGAACATCGAAGTTGCTGTAATGACTAGAGAGCACGGACTGCGCCAACTCGAAGAAGCTGAAATTGACGCCATAGTTGCTGATATAGAAGCGGAGAAGGCGGCTGCAGAAGCTGCAAAGAAGGCCCCGGCAACCAAGGAATCTTAAGTTCTTCTACTTCTTTTAAATGGTTCACATTATAACTTTTACGGACTTGTATTGCAGATTATGGTCTGTTGTTGCTTTATTTAAAATGATTCGTGCCAAGGATTATTTTTCTGCTTATGATCATTACTCGAAGGAAGAATAGTTTGATGTTCATCGATTTATTTCATGCTTTATATTCTCGTTCACTTAACCCTTTTTTTAACGTCCGTGCTCAAAAGAAATGTTTCTATTATGGAGGGAGTGTTTTGATTTCACTAGGGCGTGGAGAAATTTGTTAATCTAATACTCCCTTTTGTCAACTATTAACTGTTTTTATTTTGTTTGTCCATGAATAATTGTTACATTTGCTTTTATTGGTAATGATTATATTTTAGTACTTAGTTTTGTTTCACTCATATTTTATTATAAAATTATATTAATAGTAATATAAAAAAGTAGGATTAATTTTTTACTAATTTTTTCACTCATTTTTCATTATTGTACTTACAAATCCGAGAAATCAGTGTGAGACTCTTATTGGTGGACAAGTATTTTTTAAGAACTGCACCCCAATTAAAAAATGGAAGTTTATAATCCAAGGGGTGTGGTTGAGTGGCATGTGACTCGTCCATCTTTACAAAATCGAAGTTTATATACCCGAATAGTATAATTTTTTGACTTAGGTAAAAAAAAGAAATGTAAAGGATTATATAAAAATCCAATTTTCAAATACAAAATTAAAATGAAATAGACAAAAATGGAAAGGGCATTTCGGTCTTTTAGGTCTTTAATACCCACGCTGCTTAAACCTCACTCATAAAACCCTAGTTCCTCTGCTACACACACACACCCACACACACACCACACACAGAGATGGGAAGCGACAGCGAAGTTGAGAAATCTGCGCAGAAGGAGAGGGAAAAGAAGAAGATCTTGGCTCTCGCTCCCATCGCCAAGCCACTCGCCGGAAAGAAGCTCTCCAAACGCGCTCTCAAACTTGTTCGCCGAGGTTCAGTCACTATAATCGATCGAATTACATCTCTTTCTCCCGTTCAATTTTTGTGTTTCATTTCTGTAACCGTGTTTTTTGCTTGTGATTTCAGCTGCGGAGCACAAGTGCTTGAAGAGAGGAGTTAAGGAGGTCGTCAAAAGTATTCGCCGCGGAAACAAAGGGTATTTTGATTTTAGCTAGTTTTTCACGAGACACGCTTTTATTCTGTAAGGTTATCAATTTATTGAGCGTTAATTGTTGAAGTTTCAACTCTATTGTTGGAGGTTTTTATTCGTTTGTGGTGAATTTGGAAATTTGGAAATATTTCTTTGATAGTATAGAATCATGAGCTTAAATGAGCTGTTAGCGATTTTGGTTTATGAATGTGAATTATGTATGGAAATGATTTGTGATAGACTTGGCTTATCTTGTTGAATGATTGTTGTTACAAGATGTATGTATGCGATTATCCTGATATGTTTGCTTGATTAATTTATGGAGAAACCTGTTTATAGATTTTTTTGGTTTGGTTTGGTTTTCAAGCTGAGATTTACTCTTTTCTTGCAGAATTTGTATTATCGCTGGGAACATATCGCCTATCGATGTCATCACTCATGTTCCAATCTTGTGTGAAGAAGCTAATATACCATATGTCTATGTTACATCGAAAGAGGCAAGTTGCCTTCTCTTCTGTTATTCATGGTTACTTGTCCTGTTATCATCTTCGATCAACAGCCACACGGGCGTATTTTCACATCTGTTGAGCCAAAGATGTCTGGGAGCAGCTGTCTGTTTTGTACAAATCGAGTTTACGGGCAAGCATTAAGCTACCCCCTCGATCCTCTCGTTTACTGCTTATCTTGTTATGGCTAAATCTGTTCTATTTGCTTGATGTGAGTTGATTTTCAATTCACCACTGCCTTTTATTTGTGTTTGTTTGTTACCTTGATTCTCTACAATTGCGCAAAAGCTCAAACACTAACCACAGCTACATATATCTGTTGGGTTGATGCAAATGTTTGTTATAAATGGGTACTAATGATACAATGAACTGCTCATTTCAGGATCTCGCCAATGCAGGAGCTACCAAGAGGCCGACTTGCTGTGTCCTCGTGTCGACCAAGCCCGCCAAGGGAGAGATCGGGCAGGAGGAGCAAGAGAAGTTGAAGGGCGAGTATGATCAGGTTGCTTCTGACATATCAGAGCTTGCAAACACAATGTTTTGAGTTAGTGTACCAAATATTACATTATGATACTTTTATTAGGTGTTTTAAGTTAAGCTTTGAGTTAATGCATTTTTCCCCAGCTTCTCTCATTCTTTAGTTTCCAACTTCCTATATTATCTTAAATATTTGGTATGAAACCTACATTTTTATTGCTAATATGTCTTGTGAATATAAGTGTTTTATTAAACATCTATTATGAGTAATATTTAATAATTGTAAATCAAGTAGGTACAGTAAAACAGGTCCTGTTTGGGATAAACACTATTTTAGAAATGAGTAAAGGGATTGTTAGTGTACATATACAAAAATCATAAAATAGACATATTCAAGACTAGTTGTGTCCTTTACTCTTAATCAATTACTACTAAGTACTATTTGATATTATACTTCACATTCTTATCAAATGAAATTTGCATTCTTATCGGCAATGTTTTAAAAACCGGACCGGACTGGCCGGTTCGACCGCGAATCGGAAGGTAGTCCGGTCCGGTTTGCCTCTAAAAATCGTCTGTAGGTTGACCCGCCCAGAATCGGTAAAACCGACCGGTTAAACCGCTAACCGGAAACCGGTTTACCTCATTTAAATATTTAATTATTTATTAAAATAGTATATTACTTGGGTGGTGGGGCTATGCATTTAGATTAGGCGTCCCTTCCACTTCCCAAGTTGTGGGCCATTGCTTATGTATTTATTTGTCTTTTTGATTTTTGAACTCAATATTTATTGTAAATTCTTGATGCAGACTGTCGAGCATGCATGCCAATGTGTGGAAAAATACTTTAAATGCATTTGTGGCCCAAATCTTTTATTTTTGATATTTTTATAAGGCCTTTTTTATATTTTATTCACATATTTTATTATATATATTTAATATTATATAATATATATGTTTATTATATATTTCGGTTTAACCAGTGGTTCGACCAATGAACCGGTTGAACCAGTGAACCAATAACGACGCCGGTTCGCCGGTCGATTCGATTTTTAAAACATTGCTTATCGGCAACTCCTCAAAATAAATAAATAAGATGACACATACGTGTAAATTGATCACTCGACAACAAAATTTGTATTTTAGTCAGCAACTCTTCAAACATAAATACCATATAAGCATAAATCGATCACTTGAGAACAAAAAATGTATTTTAATTTTTAAGTGTCAACTCTGTAAGCATAAATAGATAAGATAACTAATCAAGGTGTGTCCTTGTTCCTCAATCAACTCTGTAAGACTCTCCCGACAAATTCCCAACTACTCAAATAATTTATATGGGCAAAATGACATAAAAATTGGCGGATAATAATAATAATAATAATAATAATAATAATAATAATAATAATAATAATAATAATAATAATAATCTCTCCGTCCCACATTAATGTCATAATTTGACATTTCAGTCAGTCCTATAATAAGAGTCACATTTCACTTTTATCATAAATGGTAAATAGACCTCACGTTCCACCAACCAATTCTACTCATATTTTATCATAAAATTAATATATTATAAGTGAGACTCATAGTTCACTAACTTATTTAACCCATACTTTTTTACATTTTTTAAAATCCGTTCTCACACACTTAATATGAGACGGAGGTAGTAATAATAAAGATTAGGAATTGAGGTGACAAGACAGCTACCATATATGGCGTGTAGCGGCCCACACTAATTTATGGGCTTTGATCATCAATATGGGCTTTCGGGTCCACTTTCCCTCATATCATACCAAACTTTCCAACTTCTTTAAAAATCAATTCAACTCTCTAAAAACTAGTACACGTATAGTGCGTGGTAGCATGGCAATCGTCAAACATATAGTACTCCTAGAATTTCATAGATAGGCAATCATTCTCAACAATTTACAATTTCATAGGCAAATATCCGCAATTATTTCATCTTCCATGGTGAAAAAATTCCTCATCCATCATAACCGTATCTACCTTCCGATAAACTAGAATCAAAGAATCAACATTTTTTACTCGGCGACATCACTGTCCACAAAAAAGCCCCTAACATACATATTCCATGAAAAAAAACTACTACTATGAAACTCAACCACTAGTGTTCAAGATCCAAATATTCTAGTAGTAAATAATTCTATATCACATGTTATAATTAATCAAAGATTCAAAATTCATTTTTGTCAAAAACCCCATGTTATGTTACAAAATTTCATTAAATTTTGGACCACCAAACTGGATAGAAGAAAACAACTGCAAATGGCTATTTAGTCTTACATTATTTATGTTCCACACCCACTTTCTGCACACACACACAAGAATAGAGCAAAATTTGTGCAAAATGTGCCTTAGAGCATGCGCAAAGGTGACTCGTATCGCGCGGTTTGGCCAATAACAGCGCGACACGCGGACTAAGTATTCTAGATTAATTTTTAACTACTATTACACATGAAAAAAAAAAGATTCTTCATTTCATCTCCAATCTTCTGTAATCCAAAACACCAGATTTCAAGCCAAGAAAATCATATCCAGAATTAGTAATATTCCCCTCTTTGCACCTGCAATCTTTGCTATTTTGAATGCCGGTACTACAACCGAAGCAAAAGGTACTACTATTCGTGCCGGTTTTGAAGGATTCTTGATTCTGATATGGAGGGCTGATTCTTAGATCAAGATTCAAATCTGGGCACCTTTCTCTAACCTGGCTACAACATTGACTCTCTTCTTTGACAATTTTTTCTATTTTTGATGGATTTGCTTCTCGTTGCGACGATGCTGCAGCTGAAGGCTCGCTGATGGGGCGGTGGCTCGTGGGATCGATTCCCTGGCTCACGAGTTTCCTCCTGATGTGCGTGTTCCAGTAGTTCTTGATCTCGTTGTCCGTCCTCCCGGGCAATCTCCCCGCAATAAGAGACCATCTGCACCACAAACTCATTATTAACAATCGAAACATTCATTCACCAAGGAGACAAAAAAAGTTCATTATGTACTCTCTCCTTCCACGAAAATTAGTCTTATCTTTCCATTTCGGACCGTCCAAAAAAAATACTCTCATACTACAAATATAGAAAGTTTTGTTTTCATATTATTACCCTCATATTCCTCCTTATTTACTAGTACATTCACCATATACTATGGTGGAAGTACATAGAGTTAATTAAAATTTTT
This sequence comes from Salvia hispanica, assembly GCF_023119035.1. Taxonomy (NCBI): domain Eukaryota; kingdom Viridiplantae; phylum Streptophyta; class Magnoliopsida; order Lamiales; family Lamiaceae; genus Salvia; species Salvia hispanica. Next base: position 28,683,286 of record NC_062967.1, on the reverse strand, counting down.
ATTTTATATACTAATATATTATCATCGAATTTTTGATATTTTGTATTGATCATTCTCCAAGACCACCTATCATCACAATAAAAAACACAAGATAATTATTTTCTCAAAATTACAAATTGAATTTCAACAAATTTCTAGGTCCGCCCTGACTACACACAAAAATCTTGACGATCGAAGGGCTAAAAACGAAGGAGATCGACTTACTTGTTGCCGAGGAGGCTATGGAGCTTGATGATGAGGTCGTCCTCTTCTTGGGTGAAGTTGCCCCTCTTGAGATCGGGGCGGAGGTAGTTGATCCAGCGGAGGCGGCAGCTCTTGCCGCAGCGGAGGAGCCCCGCCGCCTTGGGGAGGCTCCGCCAGCACCCCTCGCCGTGGGCCCGGATGTGCGCCACAAGCCGGTCGTCTTCCTCCTTCGTCCACGCGCCCTTGTTCGTGTGAGCCTTCTCGCAACAAGGAGACCTTCCCATTGCAATATCAAAAATATGAAAAAAACACACACTACAAACTAGTATTTTTTCCACTACTAAACCTATATATATAAAGAGAGGGAGAAGGTTTTGAGTTTTGACTATAGGAGAGAGAGGGAGAGAGCTTCTAGATGTGAGTTGGTGGGAAAGTTGGAGAGAGATGGAATGGGGTGGTGGCAATTTCATGGTGATAGGAACATCATGAATTGGAATTATAGTACGACAAGATTATTATGTGGTATAGGTGTGTAATGAAGTGATTTAATTAAATGGGGATGTTAAATTATCATGCAACAACCACCCCCTAACATGCAAATTATAAATTTGCCCTTGTCAATCATTTAAGTATTCTGGCATGTAGGCGGTTTTATACGTAGTACTTAATGAATGATGGGCGAATCATAGAAAAAAAACGGTGGATGCTCATAGTAAATAACAGTAAATAAACGGCACACAGATTAAGTGAGAAGTTTCTAACGACAATCACGAAACACACGACAAAGTATCCACCAACCAAGCGAACTGAATGGAAAAAATTGTCACGAAGGCAGGCGCACCCAAAAAAAACAAGCGACAAAAGTAAATGAAAAATCGAATAACCACGTAATCAAGAAACAGAAATCCACAGAGGTGAAAAACTACTAAGACCATAGTTTTGAATCCCTGGTTTTTTAGAATTTAAAAACATCCTATTGGCGTATCACTATTGAATTTGTTTTTTAATTTTTTGCAACTATTTCATGCATTAATCTTTTGCAACTATTTCATGCATTAAACACGTGATGTGGGAAAATAGGTAAGAAATTAGTGAGATATAATGTGAAATTAAGGTTTGGGTTAACGTTGTAGAGCATGTAATAAATATTGTGGTGGTTGTTGCACTTTATCTCTACTCACTTTACTTATATTAGGTGCAATATGCTGTAAAGTGTCATGATTTTGTGTGTGCGTGTGTGTGTGAAGAGGAGCTTCTAGAAGAGTTGGAGGTTTAGGGAAAAAGAAAGAAATGTGATTTGCTTTAACTTCCACTTAACTTTTCTATTTTTTTTATTTACCAAAAATGCTTGCCCCCAACCCAATTTGCATATGCATCATTTGATACCCACTATCAAATAACTCTCTCTCTCAAATATCCATCAATCAATTTGGTTTTGATGAGCGAGAGAGAGGCCCACTTTAGTAATTTCAAATAGATGTATTTACCTACTTTCTTGCCTTTTTCAGAATGTCTTGGCGCAAAAAATGGCTCCACATTTGATGTTGAATAATGGCACTCCATTTTCTAATTCATTTCCATACAAACATTATCTCATATTCATAAAGAAGACCAAAAAAAAAGAAGAGAAATAGCCACTTTCAAGTCTTTCATACACATTTTGCTTTCATAAACTAACCCTACAAAACCAAACATTAACATCTATGCTCGCCAGCAGTGGCGGATCAAGGATTCGGAAACGAAGGGGGCGGAATATATAGTATTAGTTTGATTTAGTGCGGACATGGCTATTTTTTCCGTTGTTCGGGGCGACGCCGGAGGCAAACGGAGGGGGCGGACATGGTTATTTTACGTCCCGATAAGGGGGACATAGTCGCACGGAGGGGACGACCACCCCCTCCTGTCCCCCCTAGATCCGTCAGTGCTCGCCAGTCGCCCCCGCCCTGGTCGCCCAATCTTAATTATCGAATAGTAGTGCTATTTGATCATATTATGGTCGATCATAAAATATTTCTCTCAAGTTTAATAATTTTAGTATTCTATGTCATTTCCCTCTATATTACAATTACAAATATCTCTTTGTTATGGGTGACTATACAATGACCAAATACTTTTTCCGATAATAGAAAGTACTACCAAATTATAAACTTATTCATGAAGAAAGTCTAGCTAGTAGTACATGGTTATAGGGTAGGCAATTATTTGGTAAAATGCAAGATGACAACCAAACTCATAAAATCAAATGGATGTCATGTGCTTAGGTAGAGACACAACAAAATTTGTGGGGTTGTCCTAAAACAATTCTTACCTACCTCCTATCATATTTCTTTGCCCCCATGTGAGCCACTCCCCTATTTCATAACCAACTTCATCCAGCAAAAGTTTTCCCCATTATTCATGATCCTTCAACTTCAAATTTCGTTAGAATCTCCAATGTATCAATAAATTGTGTTAGATCGTTTGACTTCTGTACATAAGTCGATGCACATGTAAAAATCGAATGGCTCGAAACATCTTTAAGAGGAGCGACTCACCTAAGAAATCAGTAATGAATTAACAAATGTGGTAAAATTGGGAGATCAATAATTGTCACGATGCTTCAAAATAAATAAATATTTGCATGGATCTAGATTTGATTAATAAAGGGTTTGTCCATGATCCCATGTTGGATGAGTAGCAAGACAAGCAAACATCTTCCTTAAAAAATGTCCCCACTGCAATCGTATTGCCATTTTGCACAAAGGATTTTGCAATTTTTGTATAGAGTGGAGAATTTTATCGGTTTTTTATGTCTTACAAGATGCCGAAGTTAAAAAAGGTAATGAACAATATAATACCAAACCGAATATAAATAATAAAAAAGTAATGACTAGACAATAATAAACGCTCTATAAAAACTAGTCACCAAAAAAACAACGAACGGATATATTAAAATAGTAGTAATAGATTCAAGTGGGCAACACGCTTCATGTTATTATCCGTCAACTTCATCCACCACCAATACGGAATGGTTTTGCAAAACATACATAACACAACATTGAGCATCAATCGATCTGAAAAGAAAAAGAAATCCACAAAGGCATATAGTACTATAATATAAAATCCAAAATGGGCCAATAAATTCATGCAATTCTGTATATTTGATATTAGTTGTCACACGATAAACCGTACGCTATTTCCACGTGGTATACTTAGTTCATGCAATTAAATATGGATAGGAATAATTATTGGTTATGAAATGATTATGAATATTATTTAAAGATGAGAAGACATGCAACTTCAGCCTCCATGTGCAATCATAGGGCTTTCCATTTGATTAAAGTAAAATTTAAAATGGGAATTATATTTTACTTTTGGGGTTGGTTCGTGCAGGGGAGTGATCAATTGCTAACTCATCATTTAATTGCTAATTACAACTAATTTAAGGCTATAGAATTTTAGAAAATGTGTGGTCTACAATTTGCCACGTGTAATTTTCGTTTTTATTAATAAAATAAAAAAAGATAAAAAAAATCGCCAAATTAGGGTTTTAGATGAAAATGTCAATATAGTGTTTCGAAAATATCAACACAATGCTTTGAGAATGTCAACACGATGCTTTAAGAATGTTAACCCATTGCTTATATTGACATTCTACATGTATTATATTGACATATTTTATATAGTATGTTGACATTTCTGCTTTACGAAAAAATTGAAAATTTTTCAATTTTTTTTTCAAATTTTGACGTCGGAACATATGCATGTATGATATCGTTGGAATCCTTATAAATTTATCTTTAATTTGATATATGATATATGAATTTAAAGTTTTGGGATTTTTTTTAAAAATTAGTTATAATTAAACATGTAGTTAATTGACATTAATACCCCTATTGATATTTTATGGAATTAATCATATTGCTTTATTGACGTTTTTTGTTGATCGTATTGATATTTCTTGGTTGATGATCTAGGCCCTTAATTTGAATATCTAATAGCTATTATTTAGTTGTAGTTAGCAATTAGGTATTGAGTTGGCAATATAACACTCCCCGGTTCATGTATTAGTATATAATTAGCAATTAAAATTGTCAAAATGGGCCTTAAATGGCCCGGCCCAATCAATTTTAGGGCCGGTTAGGCTCTAAGTGTACAAGGCACATTAAAATCAAGCTTTTAGGCCCGGCCCAGTGATCTGAAGACTGATTGGGCTTGGGCCAAGTCTTAACATTAAATATGGATTATTTTCTATTTATATATTTTACATTCTGCTTTAATAATAATTTATTCAGAGTGGTTATTTCTTATAGAAAGAAAAAATTGCGTTATGGGTGTAAAATTTATTTCCTTGCGTAAATAATGTATTTTCCATAAGAAATGATACACATTGGACTAAATAAAGCCCAATGTCATAGATTTTGAGCCCAGTTTATAAGTTCATGAGCATAAATATTTCATATAAACCCATTTTAATTACTGATGACCCAATGTATAAGCCCATTTTCTAATTTCAATCTATCCTAGTTTCTTGTGAATTTATCAATTTTTACTATAGTAATGTTACTGCCTCTAATAAAGAATCTTGACTTGACATGTTCGGATGACATGTTATTTATTTTTGAAAATTAGATTGTGCACGAGGGTATCATTTTCTTTTTATTACTCCCTCAGTCCCCCGGAAAATATAAACATTAGGTTCAACATAAGTTTTAATGTAATATAATTTTTTAGTTTAGAGAGATAGATAAAGGTTAATGTAAGGAATTTTAGTTGAGAGTGAGCTCCACTTCATTTATACTATAGTGTAATTGTCTAAAGTCTAAACTGTAAATAAAATGATGTGTAGGATAATGTGTTGTGTAACTATTTCAAAATTAGAAACTTCATCGTATTTTTTATGGCCAAACTTCTTTTCAGGGACGGAAGGAGTAATCTTACTAATCTAAAGTGACAGTTTGGTGAAAAGACAATTTTATCCTTTTTGGAGGGAAAATGTGAAGCTATTTTTGTTCACCCTTTTGGTCATTTTGTATAATGGCAGCCATTGGATAAAAAAAATTGCAGCTCCTATTGGCTTCTCAAATGGTCCAACCAAATGCAAACTTCTTGAAGAAGATTTAAAACACTTTTAAATAGATGGACTCGAATCTGCATTTTGTGGACTGATTTTGTGATTGTTGTATAGCAGGTTTGGTTCTGCTTTGAATCCGGCGACGGCTCCGGCGACCGTTGGCGGATGAGGCGACAGAGAGATGCCAGAGATGCAAAGGAAGCGGCGACGCTATGGGTTACTGCGGAGGCAGCGATGCAGGAGGGCCGACGGCGGCGGAAGCGGAATAAAAATAGAATCTCGATGAATAAAGTTGATCTAAACCAAATCTTGAGAAGAAGAAATTCAATCTACAATATAGATAGAACCAAAGCCGACGAGACATAGCGGTGGAACATTGAGGAAGGACGGTGGCTCGGCGTGTGAGGGCGGTTGGGCAGCGGCGAGGCGCGACGGGTGACGAGGCAGGGAACGGCGGCCGGGGAGCTATGCAGCGCGGCGGATGTGAAGGAAGCAAGTGGGTGGCGAAGCACGGCGGTGGACCGCGAGGCAAGGCGTGCCGATTGAAGTGTGTCGTCTAGGCAAGCGGAAGGAGGCAGGCGGTGGGGGCGGCGGTGCATGGTAGGGCAGGGAGTAGAATAGCGTTGAGGGGGAGAGAGAGAGAGATGATTCAAGGTTTCATGGAATATTAGTTATTGTATACTAATTGGGCTCTAATTTTGGGCCTTTAATGTAGCTTATAATTTGGGTTCTAATAGTGTAGTGTAATACATAAATAATATTCTTTTCAACAAAAATAGAATTTGTGTTAAACTCTATTATTATTATTATTATTATTATTATTATTATTATTATTATTATTATTATTATTACAATAAATATTTTTCTCTCATTTTTGTTCTCTACTATATTTTATTTATTTCACTCATATCAGATTTAAAATTGTAGTATAAAATTGTTTGCCAATTTAGAGATGCTTCACAAGCTAAACAATATTACTAAGATTTTAGATTAAATTACAGAATAAGATTAAATTATACAGTATATATTTAAAGTTAAACTTAATTTATAAAGTGTGTATAACTTCTTAATATAGAAAAGTGTAAATTGTTACATTATTCAAAACAACAAAGATGCATAAAATATTATCTATATTTTAAGTGATACTTACTTTTTATACGTATATGTGGCAGAGAGTAAGAAATTTATTCTCTCTAATATCAAAAACTCATTTAGTCTCTGACTGTATATCAAGTTATGCTATAGTTTGAAATTAAATAGAAGAAATAAATAATCAACTGATTAGATAATACAAATTTTCTAACTTGACTTCTCAATGAAGTCTTCTAAATTCATTTAGTCTTTGACCATGTATAAAATGTGATTATTGGATAGTACTAATTTTCTAACTTGACTTCTCAAAGAAGTTTAAATTTTTATTATTTAAATTATTCATATATTTAATGTGGACATGTTTAATAATTTTTGTAATTAAGCTATTAAATTTATATATTGATTTACCTTTTATTTGGATTAATGACTACCATAGCACTGTCAATAAACATTTTTACTCACATATTTTCTTTATTTATAATATATGTCTTATTCTAATTAACTCATATTCTTTTATCATAGTTACATATTTTCTTTTTGTCATTAATTTTTATTGTTTTTACTCTCTTAGATTATAAATTAAAATTATATAGATATTTCATTCATTTGGGAGTAGTAAATTCTCCAATTAGAGTAAGACAAGTTAAGTATATTTATGTCTTTTAAAATTTTCACATTGCTTTGAATTCATAATTTCTTTATATTTATTATGTTTTGTATCTATTATTTGAAATTTTGATGTCCTGTGCATAGCACAAGTGTTAATACTAGTATAATACTGAATAATAGAAGTAATAATCTAAAAATAATTAATTAGTAGTACGACATTACATTGATATAAAACTCTGTGACTAAATAAATAAATAAATATAAATTTGAGACGGCGACAATAAGGGTTAGGTGAGGTGACAAAGGACTATGGGGGAATATGTGACGGCATGGAGGAGGGAGAAAGACAAGGACGGCGTGAAGGAGCATGGAGGAGGCGGCAACAATGTAAGAGGTGGCAACAACGAGAAGGGAGTAACCATATTGGAATGTGCGCGCTTGAGTGTGCATGCACATGAATCCTTGTCTATATAGTCATACTTACTATGTCTCATAAAAATAAAGAATTTGAGAATGACACATGTTTCAATGCACAACTAATAAAATTGGAGAAAAATATATTGTTATTTAAGAATGAGTCAGATGCATTAAAAAGAAAAAACTTACTTAAAAATAGAATGGATTAATTTTGAGAGACATATCAAATTAACAATAATAAAGCTGTGCCAAAAATGGTTTGCATAATAGTATTAGATCATTAACCCTACATTATTATGTGTATATTAAAAAAATTAAATACGTATACATGTAGTAGTATTAAATGTATGGCAGATATGATACACATAATATTGTATCCTATCAATAATTTAAAAATAATAATTATATTATGGCATAATATTAATATCAACAAATCTATGTGACCAAATTTTGTACAACCAAAATCTAGTTTATTTGATCAAAAATAGGTTTATTTATGCATTTAATTAAAATATTTAAATGCATATATAATACATGGAAAGTGCATAATATTGTGGTCATATATTTATAATTTTTGTATAAATTTTTTATTTTTTTAGAACCATAAATATAATTAGTGCATACTTTAATTTAAATATTAAAAATAATAGAAAGAAAATTCAAATATAAATATAAAAAATAAGATTAAAGGCTAATAAGTCTTTTTAATTTATCCACTTACTATATTTATAATTTTAATATATAATTAATCCATCAAATAATTAATATAATCTTATTTTGGTTGTACAAAATTTGATAGTTTATCATTACCTATTAATATATGATGCCTCAGTGTATGTATGTACACACTGACACACACTCAGAGAGAGAAAGAGCGGTGAGAAGTTACGTGTGAACAGAAAAAGGGCAAAATTCCATCACATCGCAGCAGAATCGCCTCTCCAAAATTTCAATTATTATTAAATAAATCCATTTTTGATTAGGGTTTGCTTATTTTAATCCCCCCTATTTATATTTACATCTCCCCTTTTTTGTTTAATCATCCATCGCCTTCTCTCTCTCCAATTTTGCCGTCCAATTCCTTATCGGTTAAGCATCTCCGTCAATCGGTGATGAATCACTGACCACTCGCTTCGCTATTGAATTCGCCTCTCCGATCCAGCTCCAATTGGCCGCGCCTCGATCTCCGATTTTGGGCGTTTTGAGGAATTAGGGTTTTGATTTGTGACATGGTAGGGATTTGCGGATCGGAGGAGAGCCTCGTCGCCGATTAATCGGCGAGCTGTTCAGTCGGTTTTGTAGGGTTATTGTATGGAAACTCGGAGCCGGAAGCGGGCGGAGGCATCCACCTCAGCAGCGTTATCGGGCCCCACTACACGCGCCACCAAACGCTCTCGCCTCTCCGCCACCTCCGCCGCGAACGCCGCCGCTGCCACGCCTCCGATCTCGACGCGCTCTCGCACCGCCACTCGATCGACTGCCATGGACCCGAATCAGGAGCCTTCGACTGCCTCCGCGTCCACCACCCGCAGCCGCCGCGGGAAGAACCCTAGCACTAATCAGAATTGGGAAAACAGTAATACTAACAAAGACAATACTAATTCGGATAAGGGTAAAGAGAAGGAGCCAGAACACAGGCATAGGGAAGCAGAGAGGAGCTTAGGGCTGAACATTGATTCCCACGATGGGGATGATGATGATAATGACAGTGAGGGAGGAGTTGGAATTCTGCACCAGAATTTGACTACTGCTAGTAGTGCTCTCCAGGGTTTGTTGAGGAAATTGGGGGCTGGATTAGACGACTTGCTTCCGAGCTCTGCGATGGGTTCAGCTTCGTCTTCGCATCAGAGTGGTAGGCTGAAGAAGATTCTGTCGGGGTTGAGGGCTGATGGCGAGGAAGGTAAGCAAGTCGAGGCGTTGACACAGCTCTGCGATATGCTTTCGATAGGGACGGAGGAGTCTTTGAGCACTTTCTCGGTGGATTCATTTGTTCCGGTGCTGGTGGGATTGCTTAATCATGAAAGTAATCCTGATATCATGCTTTTTGCTGCGAGGGCGCTGACTCACTTGGTGGATGTGTTGCCCTCTTCTTGTGCTGCTGTGGTGCATTATGGCGCCGTCTCTTGCTTTGTTGCGAGGCTTCTGACTATTGAGTATATGGACTTGGCTGAACAGGTGTTTTGTTTTTCAATTTTAGACTCCTATTATTACTTGTTTGGATTTTTTATATGTTGACTATTATTTGTTAATCATGATGTTGTTTTCTAATTCTAATCAATCTATTGACTATTCTACTTGCCTTTGGGATTTAAGAGTTTCTAGAACTTATGTTTTTATTGAGTATTGACGTTGTAATGTTTGGGATGGGACAGTCTCTGCAAGCTTTGAAAAAAATATCTCAAGAGCACCCAACTGCTTGCTTGCGGGCTGGTGCACTCATGGCTGTGCTTTCGTATCTCGACTTCTTCTCCACAGGGGTTCAGGTGTGTAAAGAGTGGAAATTGTATACAAAATGTGAACTATGAAATTCCAATTTCACCTAGCTGTCGGATTACCTTATCTGATTTTGGTGGGAAAAATATGAATTTTTACATTTTAATGTTTTCAGAGAGTTGCCTTGGCGACTGCTGCAAACATGTGCAAGAAGTTACCTTCTGATGCAGCTGACTTTGTAATGGAAGCTGTGCCTTTGTTGACAAATCTCCTGCAGTATCACGATGCCAAGGTTATATATAAGTGTATGCTGTTTGGATATAACTTGGTGGTTGTAAATTTAGGCTTTCGTTCTGAGCTATTGCAATTCTTTTTTGATTTTTAGGTTCTAGAATCTGCATCAATTTGCCTGACTCGGATTGCTGAGGCATTTGCTTCATCACCAGAAAAGCTTGATGAACTCTGCAACCATGGTCTTGTTACACAAGCTGCTACACTTATTTCATCCAGCATTGCTGGAGGCGGTCAGGCTTCACTTAGCACTTCTACATACACGGTAAGGCTAATGAAAACTTTTTGTTAATTGTTTTGTCTGATAGTCCACTTTTTGACCTTACCCACCTGCGTGCAGGGACTAATTCGGCTTCTTTCAACATGCGCAAGCGGTTCTCCTTTAGGATCCAAGTCACTGCTCCTCCTTGGTATCAGTGGCATTCTGAAGGACATCTTATCTGGGTCTGGCTTTGCGTCAAGCATGTCTGTTTCACCTGCTTTAAGCAGGCCGCCTGAGCAGGTGCACTTCATAGATTTCATATTAGCTAAATCTTCCAGGCTTTGTTTTCTCGACTAGAATTAATTTTACCACTAGTTGCCGTTATGTGACTTGTTACTTTAAACCAACTTTATTAGTGGTCATGTAGCTGAGGTACTTCATTGCCTTTGACTGATTTCCTTTTCAATTAACTCAGATATTTGAAATTGTGAACCTGGCAAATGAGCTTCTCCCGCCACTTCCTCAAGGAACAATATCTCTCCCTGTCAGTAGTAGTTTCTTTATGAAAGGGTCCCTTCCTAAGAAGGGTCATGCAGGAAGCTCTAACAAGCCAGAAGATACGAATGGGAAGATACAAGAGGTGTCAAATCGTGAGAAACTGTTAAATGATCAGCCTGAACTTCTGCAGCATTTTGGAATGGATCTCCTGCCTGTTCTGGTCCAGGTGGCTGTCAGAGAAGCTTAATTTGTTTTTGTTTTCCTTATTGCAGATGCTAAAATCTCACATTAATTTTGGATTGTAGGTCTATGGTTCCAGTGTCAATGGTCCTGTTCGCCACAAGTGCCTATCAGTTATAGGAAAACTCATGTATTTCAGCTCAGTAGAATTTATCCAGTCATTGAATAATGACACAAACATCTCAAGGTATATGGCTTTACCTCATAACACAGGATGATCTTTCTTCCGACCGGTGAGCCTAAAGAAACATACTTACTCTCTTTCTGTTTAGTTTTTTAGCTGGGGTTTTGGCTTGGAAAGATCCACAAGTTCTGGTACCCGCCCTTCAAATAGCAGAAATATTGATGGAAAAACTGCCTGGTACATTCTCTAAGATGTTTGTAAGGGAGGGTGTTGTGCATGCCGTCGACACATTGATACTAACAGGATCTAGTAGCAGTTCACAGCCATCTTCTAATGACAAAGATAATGATTCTATTTCTGGATCATCACGATCTAGACGGAATAGACGACGTGGTGGTAATTCTGCTTCTGATGCAAATCCTACTGATGATTCTAAAAATTCTATACCAAATTCGTTTGAAATTCCAACCGCTAATTCAAGCCTGCGGGCAGCAGTTAGTGCATGTGCAAAAACTTTTAAAGAGAAATATTTCCCTTCAGACCCAGAGGGTAGTGAAACTGCTGCAACAGAAGATCTACTCCGATTAAAGAATCTTTGCACGAAACTGAACTTGGCAAATGATGATCACAAAACTAAATCGAAGGGAAAATCTAAAGCATCTGCTGCCCGATCTTCTGATTTATCTGCTAGTAAAGAGGAACACCTGGGTGAGAGCATAACTGAGATGCTTCGAGAACTTAACAGAGATGACGGTGTGTCTACTTTTGAGTTTATTGGCAGTGGAGTTGTTGCCTCTTTGCTTAACTACTTCACATGTGGTTATTTCTCTAAGGAGAGGGTTTCTGAGGCAAATCTACCGAGGCTTAGAGAACAAGCAATCAAAAGGTATATATCTTTTGTTTCTGTTTCTCTTCCTCCAACTTCAGATGGAGGAAATGTAGTTCCCATGGGCATTTTAGTTCAGAAACTTCAAAATGCTCTGTCTTCGTTGGAACGTTTTCCCGTTGTACTAAGCCATGCTTCACGATCGTCTGGCGGAAATGGCCGTCTTTCTTCTGGTCTTAGTGCTTTGTCTCAACCATTCAAGCTCCGCCTTTGCCGAGCACACGGAGAAAAATCTCTTCGTGACTACTCATCAAATGTAGTCCTGATTGATCCGCTAGCGAGTTTGGCTGGTGTCGAAGATTTCTTGTGGCCCAGGGTCCAACGAAGTGAGTCTGGTCAGATGCCTTCAGTATCTGCTGTGAACTCTGAATCTGGGACCACACCTGTGGGTACCGGTGTTTCGTCACCATCTGCTTCCACTCCTGCTACTCAAAGGCATTCTACACGCTCCAGATCTTCTGTTAATATTGGCGATTCAAGCAAAAAAGATTCATCAGTTGATAAAAGCTCTAGCTCGTCAAAAGCCAAGGGAAAAGCTGTATTGAAGCCTAACCCAGAGGAGGGAAAGGGACCCCAAACCAGAAATGCTTCCCGCAGAAGGGCAGCCTTGGATAAAGATAATGAAATGAAGCCAGTTGAAGGTGACACTAGCTCTGAGGTACATTTTTAATTCGTCAGGACCTGTCTAGATCAAGAGACATGTTGATTTTCAATATTAGGCTTATTGTATTCTTCTGATTGCATTAAAATATATTCTGATGATTAGACGAACTAGGTAATCTTGATATTTCATACAATCATTAAATGTTTGCTGCTTCTTTTACAATTGTTTTTGATATCACGTGGGTAGCTTTTACTATTTTAACTGTGATGCATTGAGCATTGATTTTGTGCACATTGCAGGATGATGAACTGGATATTTCACCTGTAGAAATTGACGAGGGGCTGGTGATTGAAGATGATGAAATATCAGACGATGACGACGACGATGATGATGAGAATGATGACGTATGCTTCTCTATATTCCCATCACTGAATTATATATTTTTCTTAAATTTTTACTTTAGAAATATCTTGCTTCAGATGGAATTATATTAATTATTAGCCTCTGTATGTTTTCTGTAGATGTTATGTAAGTGTGTAGATGAGTGGGTGGGCAATTCTTGATTTGATGTAACTAGGATTATATAGTGAGGGTAAAATATGAAAGGTTATTGGTGGGTAGATGGAATTGGGAATCTTTAAAGGACTTTCTAAAATGAAAAAAATTGGAACACTTAAGTGACAGTGTGAGCATTGTGTTTTTGGTTATGATAAGGTATATTTGGAGTGAAAATTGTTTATGCTGAATTGTACATTTGCCCCTTTGAAAATCCTACCTTTTTGAAACATGTTATCTTCATTGTTGACAGGTACTGGGAGATGATACTCTTCCACTTTGTATGGCAGATGAAGTGCATGATGTTAAATTGGGTGAGTCTGCAGAAAGTCCTGTGCCTGCCCCAAGTGATGGGAAGAACAACCCAGCATGTAGTTCTAGCAGCAGAGGCTCTGCTGAGTTTCGAACTGGTAGTTCATATGCTTCAAGAGGTGCAATGTCGTTTGCAGCTGCTGCAATGGCTGGACTTGCATCCGGTAACAGTCGAGGCCTAAGGGGAGGCAGAGACAGGCGGGGACGTCCCTTGTCCGGCTCTAAAGATTCCCAGAGACTAATATTTACTTCTGGTGGAAGGCAGTTGAATAGACACCTGACTATTTATCAGGCAATTCAACGGCAACTTGTTCTGGATGAGGAAGATGATGACCGACTTGCTGGTAGTGATCTTCTTTCTACTGATGGAAGCAGGCTCTGGACTGATATCTACACTATAACATATCAAAGAGCAGATTGTCAATCTGAGAGGGCTTCAGTTGGGGCTGTAGGCTCAGGTACTCCGTCTAAGTCTGCGAAGGCTAATTCAAGTATTTCTGGATCTGATGCAGCAGCTCATCATGTATCCCTGCTGGATAGCATTTTGCAAGGGGAACTTCCATGTGATTTAGAACGAAGTAATCCAACCTATAACATATTGGCTCTTTTACGTGTGCTAGAGGGTTTGAATCAGCTTGCACCTCGTCTGCGAGTCCAACAAGCGATGGGTAAATTCTCTGAGGGAAAAATTCCAAGTCTAGATGAACTTAATGCTTCTGGAGCTAAAGTACCGCCTGAGGAATTTGTCAATAGCAAGCTTACTCCAAAACTGGCTCGACAAATTCAAGATGCTCTTGCACTTTGTAGTGGGTCTCTTCCATCATGGTGTTACCAGCTTACTAAAGCTTGCCCGTTCTTGTTTCCCTTTGAAACCCGGCGGCAGTATTTCTATTCAACTGCTTTTGGATTGTCGCGTGCGCTATATCGGCTCCAGCAGCAGCAAGGTGCTGACGGTCATGGATCGACAGGTGAGAGGGAGGGCAGGCTTGGGAGATTACAGCGCCAGAAAGTTCGTGTTTCTAGGAATCGGATATTAGACTCTGCTACTAAAGTAATGGAGATGTATTCCAGCCAAAAAGCAGTTCTTGAAGTTGAATATTTTGGTGAAGTTGGCACAGGGCTTGGGCCAACTCTTGAATTCTATACTCTTTTAAGTCATGAGCTTCAGAAATCTGGATTACGAATGTGGAGGTCAGGTTCTTCACCTGGTGGGCCTGCTATGGAAACCGACGGAGATAAAGATGTTATCAATATGCCCCTTGGGTTGTTTCCTCGTCCATGGGCACCAAATGCTGATACTTCCGATGGTAGCCAGTTTTCTAAAGCTATTGAGTATTATCGATTACTTGGCCGAGTTATGGCTAAGGCTCTCCAAGATGGGAGGCTTCTGGATTTACCACTGTCAATTGCTTTTTATAAGCTAGTCCTTGGTCATGTATGAATATTCTTACTGTTATTTTTCCCAATGAATGGGATTCTCACATTTTATATATTTTTTGGTGAAACTTTGGTTGATTTATCAAGTTTTGTGATCTATTACTTCTGCAGGAGCTGGATTTGCATGATATAATATCTTTCGATATGGAGCTTGGAAATACGTTGCAAGAGTTACAAGGGCTTGTATTCCGGAAACAATATTTGAATTCCATAGGGGGCTATAACCCAGAAGAACTGCGTTTTCGTGGAGCTTTAATTGAAGATCTTTGTTTAGATTTTTCACTACCAGGCTATCCCGATTATGTTCTGAAACCAGGCAACGATATTGTAAGTAACAAGCTCTCCTTTGGCTTCTTTTACTACCTTCTCCTTCGATTTACTTTTCTTGATTTTGTGTGCCTACTATACACAGGTGGATGCAAGCAGTTTGGAGGAATATATTTCACTTGTGATTGATGCTACTATAGGGACTGGGATAATGCGGCAAATGGAAGCATTTAGATCAGGGTTTAATGAGGTGTGTTTTTGTTGATATTCATCCTCTATATATATGATATGTGATTGCTCTGCTTCATATGATGCCTGAGTACCTCGTATTTATGCTAGCATGGATGATAATGATGCCCATAGCAAGACTTATTGATGTGATTTTGTACTAGCTCATCATAATTTTTGACCTTCGCACTCTAAACTTGGTCCTTCACTCATCTATTCCAAATATGGCCTATAATTGCTCTAATTTTGTGTGCCAATTTGTTTTTTTCAATCTTCATGATTTGCTCTACTAAAATGGGAAACAGTTGGGGAATGAGAGTGCAGCCCACTCCCATGATATTAGATTTGAAATCCTATTCGTATGATAATCTCATCTTCCAAATATCTCCCCAGTCTTTCGATGTCTTTATTCCCCAAAAGACAAGTTTCCAAGAATTCTCTCAACTAACATGTGACCTTGGCTAAAATCTTCTTAAGGTCTAATGTTTATGTAATCTCAAATCCTCAACTTTATTTTGCCCCTGCTGGCAAACACTATGAACTGATTTTTTCTGATTTCAACAGATGATGGTGTGATGTAACACTGCAGTTTAATGTTCAACTTTTCACATAGTAAAGTATTTACATGTATATATTTGATCAGGTGTTTGACGTCTCAACACTGCAAATATTCTCTCCAAATGAGTTGGACTATCTGCTCTGCGGTCGCAGAGAGCTGTGGAAGGTAATGCTCTCTTTTTGCGAACCCAACTTCAACCTTTAATCATCTGCCTTTGCTTGATTTTACATCCTTGTCTTGTGATGCACAGGCTGAGTCGCTGGCAGATCATATTAAATTCGATCATGGATATACCTCCAAAAGTCCTGCTATTATATATGTGAGTTTTGTATATTTCTAAAACACAGAATAAACTAAGTTGGACAAAAATTATGTAATCTTCAGTTGAGTTTCTCGAGTTCTGCACATCATTTACTCTTCAATGCTTCATCTATTACCTTACACATGTTTACAATGTAATCAGCTTCTTGAGATTATGGGTGAATTCACCCCGGAGCAGCAACGGGCTTTTTGTCAGTTTGTCACTGGTGCTCCGCGGCTTCCACCAGGTGGTCTGGCTGTGTTGAATCCCAAATTGACAATTGTGAGAAAGGTATGCAGATAGTCAAGATTTCTTTATCTATAATTCTCCGGATATTCTTTTAGTTTGTGACGAAGCATCTTTTGTTTTTTTTACCAGCATTCTTCCAGCATGAACACCACACAAAACAATGGTTCCGGTGCATCCGAGTCAGCTGATGAAGATTTACCTAGTGTGATGACCTGCGCAAATTATTTGAAGCTTCCTCCATACTCCTCCAAGGTTAGATCACTACGATTTTTCATTTTCCGTTCGGTCATTTGCCCTCAGAGCCATTTCTAAGTGTGGCAAATAAAATTCCTCCGTACTTTTCAGGATGTTATGTACAAGAAACTACTTTACGCCATCAGTGAAGGACAGGGATCTTTCGATTTGTCGTGAGTTGTGTGCTCTTTCTTAACCACTGACATAGATAAGGTTAGAACAAACGACAGCAGCTTTACTCATCCCATTGCTCTGTTTCTTCACTATCACCACTTTACTCATAGACTGTTTATTCTCTGTAAAACGTCGTAGACGACTGAGTCTTTTTCAGGTCGCCGGAAAATTTGGAAGTGGAAGGATCGGCAGTGAAGGGGATACATTGTTGAATGTTTTGAGAGTTTGTAAATAAGTACTAGGATTTTATTATCTTGGAAAAAATATTTTATCCTTTTTTATGTTATAATTCAGTCACCTGATTTTATGGCTGGTAGACAAGTCACCTGGTTTATTATGGCTGTAATGGCAAATCCATTGCTTGACATATCTCTTTTTGTTTCTGGTAGCTATTTTTTGGTTATTTTGTAATAATGAAGCATTCATTAAAATAAATTGCCTACTTGCCTTATCTTCCTCTCAATAATATTATTGAATGATTTAACTATTAAAATTTTAATCTCCATAATTTATTCAGTACACGTTGATTCATTGTCACGCTATATGCATGTCAAGAGTTTACAGCTTATTAAAAACAAGTTTATTAAGTTTAGTCTAATTTTTTTATAATCTTATATGCACTGTTCTATTTGAAAGAAAAACATTAATATAATTTGTTGTTATTGATATAAGTACATGGTGTACTATTAATCTGTTTTTCTCCATTCTAATTAGGAGTTTCTCTATTTAGTTTATAGGTTAGTTATCAAATATACATTTTTTAAATTCATATATTCTCTAAAATTAGCTTAAGACGAGTATTCTAAGTTTGAGTTGAGATTTCACTTTGAAAAAACTAAAGCTTGTATTGGCATTTTGATATGGACTCTCTGTACTTTAATTTTAATGAATTGGTGTTAGTTTAGTTCAGTTGTAGGTTAACTGCCCCAACTAACCCATTTTAATATTTTAAAACATGAATCATTTATAAAAAGCTCGATTTGTTTTAACAATTTTTAATGGAGGTGGTTAAAACTTTCAGTTGATTTTATTATAATTTATACTACAAATTTTAGGGGAAACGTTGAACCTATCAACAATAGTAAGGCAATATCAAATGTATATGAGCTTTTAAAATATTTTATCACTTTTTGGGACAAGCCACCTAATTGTCACCACAAATTTGAAAATTAATTGTGTACTAGGTAAATAATTAAATTTAAAACCTTTCCCTATCTTGAAAAACACTACAATTAGGTGTGCCACGTGGATTGCAAAATGTCAAAGTTTGTTTATTTATTTTAGATAAACAATTTCAAAGCTATTATAGCGCATCAACATTGACATTAGAGTGGGAAAATTAGGTATATATAGCATCAATCACAGCTAATGCGAATGATAAAGACTTATTGAAGACGTCTAATTTCAACGCAAGAGTCTTTATTTAATTTTTATTTATACTAGATTTCATATAAACACATCCCAACCTTAAATAAATTATCAAACATTTTAAATTTAATTAAAAAATGTCCCGCCAAGAGATTATCGAACCAAATTGCCAGTGAAGTATTTAAGTGTATTCTTCAAGCTCCAACGACATAAAATGGATCATGAACTATTTAAGATCAATATCTTAGAAATAGCTATCAAAATTCAACATCTTTCGATATTTGACAAAATCAAAACATCATTATAAAGA
Organism: Salvia hispanica; assembly: GCF_023119035.1. NCBI lineage: Eukaryota > Viridiplantae > Streptophyta > Magnoliopsida > Lamiales > Lamiaceae > Salvia > Salvia hispanica. The sequence goes on along the minus strand of NC_062967.1, from coordinate 28,664,660 downwards.
AAGAGAAAACTAGCTCAGTCTAATTCAAGTCAAAGTCAATTCAACTTGACCAAAAATAAGCAATTTGTTCATAATTATATTATCCAAAACTTGATTCATAAATAAAAATAAAAAACTCCACTAGTTTCATGTCTAATTTATGACTTATTTATAACACTAGTTGATACTCCCTCATTCCGCCATTATGAGTCATTTCTTGGCAGCACGAGTTTTAAGAAATATTAAGAAAAGTGGAGGGAAAAAAGTTCATGGAATAAAGGTCCCACTTGTATATATTAGTATTAAATGAAATGTGAGCGGAATGAGTTAGTGGAATGTGAGACCATATTACCAATTATAGTAAAAATGAACCGAAATTTCTATTCACGGACAGACTAAAATTGAAAAACAAGACTCCTATTTGGGGACGAAGGAAGTATACACCAAAGAAAAGCATAACTAAATTACATTATCCTCAAAATCCTTTCCTTCACATGAAAAAACATGTGAAATTAAATGTGCATTCAATTTTGGCAAAGATATTGAATCTTGAAAACCAAACTAATTTTCCCAAAAAAGAAAATGATGTTTTTCTCTTTATGTGCTAGCAAATGACAAGACGACACGTGGAGTCGTATGCCGCTACTTCTATAGCTGTCTCGTAGCTGGCTCTCTTCACATTTGTATTTAAAAAAAAACTCCATTTTCTCTCTCTCTCTCACTGATAATCTCTCTCTCTGCGAAAATCTCTCTCACTTGTTATGGTAATGTGCTTCCCCTCTCTCTCTAGCAGCTCTATTTGTCTCTCCTTTTCTCTCATTAGCTGCTTGTTTCTGAATTTTGACTGACAATGAATGCGGCTGGTGAATTAGGTGTCGTGCGGTTGGTGATTTGTACTGTAATTAGGTTTTAATTTCGAGGTTAGGGTTTTGATTGGGTGTTAATTGGAGATTTCTAACTGATTTCCTCGTGATTCCTTGTGCAGCTAAGCAGTTCATTGGCTGCTAACCGGTGTTGCAGAGGAGTTGCGTGAGTTGGGGGATTCGCGAAATTGGAGCTGTAGGTGGACTTTCCGGCGCGGAGATGAGCGCTTCTAGGTTTATTAAGTGCGTGACGGTGGGCGACGGAGCTGTGGGGAAAACTTGCTTGCTCATTTCTTACACTAGCAACACTTTTCCCACTGTAAGTTTTGTTCTCCGATTCTATTGATTTTTTGTTGTAATTTTCATTCTGTTGCTGAGATTATTGATGTTGGTATTGTTCAAGCTTTTGTAGTGAATTTAGTTCGGGCAGCCTTGCATAATGGATTATTCTAATATTGATTGGAATTTGGGGTTTTGTTCTGTTAAATATAAATTTGGTGGAATTGGAGGTTAATTAATGAGTACCTGATTAATATAGTTTTGAACAATCAGTAGTGTGAAAAAGAGGTGGATTGGGAATTTGGGATATGCTTTTGACTGGATCCTTTCACCTTTTTGTCACCCACAGCCTCCTTTTTCCAAATTACCAGTTTTGTTTTAGTTTTTTAAACATTTTTTTACTTCATGTGGTTTAGCTTTATCTTTTGTTAGTTGTTACATGAATAAAAATTCAAAAACTGTATTTATGTATCCTTGGATATGTAGATTCCTTTCTTCTTTTAGTGTTTCCTGGTTTACTTTTCACTGTGTTGCCTTTTTTATTTAAATGTAGATCTTCTTAGTAACATAGTTTTGCAACTCACTTTTCATTGATTAGATTGTTTGTGCTAAAGAATATTGAATAATCCAAAAGTTCATTGACAAGTATAAGTTTGTGAATTTTTCTTTCGACCATTACTGGATCTGTGAGGATTTCTTTATGAACTTCTTAACATAATTTGGTGTAGTCTCAAGTCAGTGTGATTGAAAGAGTGTATTACAAAACGTATTGGACTGTAGGCTCTCCTTGCCCTTATCTGGTTTACTTTTCCTTTGGTGCTAATGTGCTATAGGATATCATGTTCAAATTGGTTACACTCACGTCACATGTTTTATAGTTTTCAACAGTGGATTTTTTTCTTCTTGGCTACTGGGTTTCTAACTGGAACTTTTTTGGTTTGGTCTAAACAGGATTATGTCCCGACTGTTTTCGATAATTTCAGTGCCAATGTCGTTGTGGACGGAAGCACTGTTAATTTGGGATTGTGGGATACTGCTGGTAAAATGATGGTTCCGTGCATATTTTCTATCGCATCTTTAAAAAAAATATGGAACAGGTAGTCACTCTTTATTTTACAGGTCAAGAGGATTACAACAGATTGAGACCGTTGAGCTACCGTGGAGCTGATGTCTTCATACTCGCCTTCTCTCTTATTAGCAAGGCCAGCTACGAGAATGTCTCTAAGAAGGTGAGCCTTCATTTACCTTAGTTGGGTAGGAATCCTGACATCTTCATTTTGTTTGATTTCTAGTATAACAGGTACTAAAAAGGGGAAAAGTAAATTTAGAAATGCAAGAGTAGCTAATTTCTATTTTGCTTCATTTTACCAGGGATCAATATTTTCTTGGCACTTTGTTAACCTTTTTAATAGCTTTTGGTTCTTTCTTGTACACCATTTTTTTACTGAATAAGCTGGAGGGCTTTTGATTGTATGAACTTTGTTATGCTACATCCCCCAGACTTGCAACCTCACCATGTCCTGCTGAAAGTAGAAAAAGTAGTGGATTACGTTGTGCTGATTGTTTGTCTTTCATTTTTCAGTGGATTCCTGAATTAAGGCATTATGCACCTGGAGTTCCAATAATCCTTGTGGGGACAAAGCTTGGTGAGGATCTGATTCTATATTTCTTCCACTGCACAGAACTAATTTCCCGCATGCCCTTTTTTTGCCTAAAACATTTTTTACAGTTAAATATGCCCATTTGCTGACTAACTATCCTGACATTAGATTATTACAATGCTCAAAATTTTAGTCTTAAATTAATTTTTCTATATTTTCACATGACATATATCATGCAACACATTTTGTATTGAAGTTACCACATTATTCATTATTGACATTTCTCATAGTAATTTTAGTAGAATCTATTGGACTAAACAGTATTACGGTCAAACATTTACCATTGCAACTGAGCTTGGTAATACACACGACTTTGCATCTTTTCTTCTTTGTCCATGCAAGAATGGAAGGATGGGAGGGATTTGTATTGTCATGAATTTTATCCTTAATGAATAATGACTCATGTAAACAAGCTATTGAACATTTTATGGCTGTTGTTTTTCGTATAATCTACAACATGTTATGAAATTTGTAAGCCAATAGTAAACTACCAAGACACACACACATGGAGAGAGAGAGAGGAACACATGTGGTCTTCCCTTTCTCCCGTTCTTCCTGCTTTGATAATTCTTTATTCTTTTTATAGTGGTCCAATTTGAATCTTATTGACTTGCAGATCTTCGAGAGGATAAGCAGTTCTTTGTGGACCACCCGGGAGCAGTGCCCATTACGACAGCACAGGTATGTTTGCAATGTAAATTCAGCCGTTCATCCTCCAACTATCTTGCCTCTTTACCTACAAGTGGAGTATGAGCGATTTTCCTTTTCCTTTCATAGGGAGAGGACTTGAAGAAATCGATTGGAGCTGCTGCTTACATCGAATGCAGTGCTAAGACACAACAGGTTAGAAATTCAAACTTTGAACTGAACTACAAATTTTTAGTGGATACATTATCTGACAGAATATTTATATACCTAACATTGCAGAATGTGAAAGCTGTCTTCGATGCAGCAATCAAGGTTGTTCTGCAGCCACCCAAGCAAAAGAAGAAAAAGAAGAGAAAGGGCCAAAAGGCTTGCAGCATATTATAATTGGCAACGAGGATCGATCCTCTTGTTGTTTCAAAAGTGTACTACTCTACTCCTACTCTCCTTTAAAGATGCAAATGACGTGAGCTCTATATTCTTAACTTGACTGTATTAGGGAGATACCTTGAAGCATCGACTAGTCGATTTCACTTTCTTAGTTAATAGTTTTTTCACAATGTATGTTTGTGATTTGAGATGTGTGGTAATATGAAAAATTCCTCCGTTTTAGGCCCTGGATTGAACTTGCTTGTGCATTCTAATCTCCTACTCTATTATGGAAAAGAATATTTCTATATCTTGTGTTATTCTTTGAGTGTTTTTTTTTTCTTCAAAATAACATCATACTGCTATAATTGCTTGTGTTGTGCTTCAAAAGCTTGTGCTTATTATCCTCCTCCCCATTATTGTTGTGGGATTGTTATTGATTTTGATTTTGATTTGTGGATTGCAACAAACGATTGAATCTCTGTGTCACAAGGATTTGATATACATTAGCTAGCGGAAGCGTACATCCAACCATTGACACGAGCGAAATATTCAACGTTTAGAACACAAAATGTACGTCTGGAAATGGATACTTCTACTTTCTTGCGTTTGCACGTATTGACGGTGTATTCGTATGTATGAAAACATGGAGAGAAAGGGATCCAAATACGACGCCTATTTATATCTGTTTTCATCAAAAGAGGCCGGTGGGCCGTGAGTAGGGGGACAACTCTTGCTCCGTCACTTGGCCGAGGGACAAACAGGGGGATGGGATGCTTGCAACGCGTCTCCGTCTTATCCCATCCACCTAGGAGGTGATGCATCCCTTGTGTTGCAGATGCTCTAACTTGCATAAATAAAAATATAATACACTGTAAGTTAATCCATTATGCAAATTGATAAGCCGAACAATTTTCAATTTATTAGTTATGCAACTATTGGATTACATATAAAATCCTATTTCCCCATCTCATAAAAATATGTGTACTTTCCATTTTCGTCCCTCCCATAAAAATATTAGTGTTCTATTTATGGAAAGTTATCCCAATTCATTACTCCTATTCATAAGTTATTTACAACTTATATCATCTTCAAAACACTAATAATAATATGGGTCTCACTATCCACTAACACTACTTTAACTATCCTTCTCCTATTTTCTTACTTTACCAATTTTGTCTTAATTCCCTTGTCATATCATATACCCATATTTTTATGTGACGGAGGGAGAATATACTATAATTAGTTTCACGTAGTTTCCTCCCTATAATAAATTGCTACGCGGGACACAAGTGGCATCAACAATTAAATTGAAATGAAATACAAATTTGAGAAACAATTAAATTGGTGAAAATGTGTATATCACAATTTTCAATAGCGGATTTAGGTGAGAGTAAGATTGACTCTTCTCATCGTCGGTTTATGGGGTTAGAAAATCGGTTAAATTTAGTTTGCCCCCGTTCTTTGTCTGCCATCCATTTTAAATGACAGTTGTTGAACGCCTTGGACGGCCTCAGCGCCGATGACGACTCCTACCTTATGTTGCCCCTTATACACCATTGTAAATGATGATTGCCGCACTGTCTCTATTTGTGGAAGATAGTGAGGCAGAAATAGAGGGAATTCACATCACGTGGATTGCAACCAAGTCCACCAACCATGAACACTACTTCTCCAACATCACTATCTGCAAACCACATGCTTCTCCCATGGCCTTACCTTGTGTTTCTCTCACTGTGTGACTGTGTTTTCCCCTTTCCCAACTTTTTGTAATCTACTGCATAAAAAAATTATCTAAATGAGAATTCCATAATATGGAAATTTGCACGAAGACAAATATTGATCACTCGAGATTAAATTGACTAAATATTATTCAAATTTAAATTGGTTCAAGAATGTCAAACATTAAGATTCATACATCAAGACTAATCTAAATTGACCACTTTCCATTCTTGTTATGCAACATATCTTATTTGTGCACTTCATTTATCTTAAAAGTCATTATTCATGTCACTAATGTTACAAATGGTATAAAATTCAGAATTCAATTTGTCCAATTTTTGTAACTTCGAATAAATGAACAAAAGAACAAACCGAGCAATGGGTTTTATGTAATTTGTTAAGTCAATGACAACAATAACAGTTTTTAAGGTATTAGAGCAAAACCAAATGAATAAAACGTGAACTAAACAAGAACAATGCCCACAAATACTTGATCTCACATAAGTTAACCTACATTTATCGCTACCCTTTTTTTTAATCGAAAACACCCATTGTGGGTGAAATATATTCGTTGAATCTTTCAAAGGATTCAATGTAGCCAATGGTTAGAACCTTTTCCTTTGAGTGCATTTCACACATGTTTACAACTCATTTATATTGTGTTCAATAAATCCTAAATTGTTATACTCCCTCTGTCTCATTCAAGATTACCATATTTCATTCTTTGTTTGTCTAATCAAGATGATCACTTTTTAATTTAGAAAATAACCCCCTCTCTCCTTTTTTCTCATTAAAATATTCAACTACTTTTTTCCACTCTATTTTAGTCCACTTAACAACACTTCCTAAAACCTCGTGCCACTCAAGAATGTGGTCATCTTGAATGGGACGGAGGGAGTAGTTCTCATACATGTTTTTGTCACAAGGAAACTTTGTCTAACATAAAATAATTGTAACTCGTTACCTAACAATAGTTGCTTAATACCACAATAAATGTAAACAATAGTTGCTTGAAGCCTCTATTACATGTATAGATACGGGGAAAATGATAGTGATGGGACATGAAAATGACATGGATTCATAGTATCAATGCCCAACATTTTTATTCACGATTGTTGTGTATATCTATCTATTTATATACATATATCATTGCAACACAATCACGATGGAGAAGTTTCCTCGATTTTTCATAGTTATATAAGATCGTGGGAAATATGTCTATTAAATTTGTTAGGAAATATGTGCACTAGGGATTGATAGGTAACTAAATCGTGTAGCCCATTGACTGAACTCGATATATAATGATGAGTAAAATTACGTTTTTGGAGTTTACACTAAAGACCTTTTCCCCTTCTTTTCTAAAGCAAACTTTAAGTTTCTCATGTTCTTAATGATGTCTCGATCTTAGTCATCGCTATGGTAAATCGACAAATGGTAAATCGAGGACTGATGTGGTATACAAGAATAGTTTCATTTTCAAGAAACTAAAATTTCTTTGATTGGGCAAGGATCCTCTGCTGTGCACAACAGGGGCTATGTTATCAATCACAATAGGAGATCCAAACCATCTCTAATTACTTACAAGATCAGTCATTCTCTACGTTTTTGCATCTCAATATTAAGCACAGTTTAGGGCTCTAGTTTAGCCATGTAATGACATTGTATTGGTTCTTTCGCTTTCTAGTCATTTAAGCTTATGTCGGGTATCTTGATTCTTGGGTGTAGCTTGGAGTTTCTTTTCTTATTTGGTTCTGTTATGCTGTTGTCCATTTTCGGTGATTGTTTGTCCGTTGCTGTAGGAGGTTCTGTCGACACCACTTGTTGTTTTTCTTCTATTAGCTCGTAAATAGTTTCTTACCAATACAATAACAACTTATAATAAAAGAGTCTTAAACTATTTAATCATAGCCTAAGTTACTCAATGTGTATATGCGTGCGCTCTCATTATAAATCTTTCGCTAAGTTATACAGTGAAATCTATTCGACATCGTACACCCTTTTGCTTAGCCGTTCTTTTCTTTTAATGGTTAAATAAATACTTATAAATTTTAAAGATCGCGGCATGGTGGATTCGAGCAGGAGACTTTTCCCTTAAGGCATTACAAGGAGAGAGGGTGAATCAAGAAGGCGAGGCCCCTACCATTTCCTTATGTTTTTCCGCTTCCTTTTTAAGCTTTATTTATTTCGATTGTTTTTACCAGATTTTCAGTTACTCCTTCCGTCTGCCGTTAGGAGTCCCAGTCACTTTTGCGTACTCGTTTTATAAAAATGGTACTCCCTCCGTCCCATAAAAGTTGAGTCGTATTCCTTTTTAGTCTGTCACAACAAAGTTGAATCATTTCCTTTTTTAACTAAAGACAAAACATCTAATCACTCTTACTTTTTTCCATCATTTACTTTACTCTCTCTTTATCTTTCCTACTTTTTTCATCTCTCCTATTTATTTAATATAAATTCTTAATTTCCGTGCCCAAAAGTTTTGTCTCAACTTTTATGGGACGGAGGGAGTAATAAATAGTTAAAGTGAAGAAATGGTAGAGTAAGAGAGAGAATAATGTTGAGAAAAGTCTAATCTAAGTTATTCTCTCTGTTACTTTATCAGTTCTTCACTCTAAGTACTCCCTCCGTCCCAGAGAAGTTGGCACACTTTCCTTTTTAGTTTGTCCCACAAAAGATGCCACATTTCCCTTTTGAAAAAGTTCTCTCTCACATGAATATAAAAATTATATTTTCTCTCTCCATTTAACACACAAAACAAAACCTTCTCGTGCCATTTTCAAAGTATGCCAACTTCTCTGGGACGGAGGGAGTATTTATTATCACTTTTAAAAAAATGAGTATGCAAAAGTGACTGAGACTCCTAATGTCGGAAAGAGGGAGTAATTTATTTACAGAGTAAACACATTTCATGTAAACCCCCCATAAACACATTTCATGTAAACCCCCCACTATAAATAGCCCCTCTCTCTCTCTCTCTGAGTTCGCTCCTCTAAAATATCACCAATGGCGATTCAAGCACACTTGTTTCCGGATAATCAATGTTTCCCGCTGCTAAATTCTCAGGATTTCCCAGCCGAAAATGGCCGTGGATTCGATCATCCGTGTTTCGCGCCGCAGCAATTGATCCAGTTCGATCAGTTTCCGAACTCCACAACCGCTCAATTTCACCAATTCACGACGATCGAGAGGAAGAGGTTCCAATTCGATCAGTTCCTCAATTCACAGGTAACAGAATCAATCAACACGCTTCTAATTTCCGAAATTAATCAATGATTATAATCATTCGAATTTTGAACAGAACGAGAGATTGAGAGCGGCTGTGCAAGAGCAGGGGAAGCATCAGATGGCGATTCTGATGAAGAAATGCGAACCGCTGCTGCAGCAGAAAGAAGAAGCGATCGCGAAGGCGGCGGAGCTCCGCACCTTCATGGAGAGAATCGAGATCGAGAATCTGACGTGGCGGAGGAGAACGAGGCGATGATCGCGTCGCTGAGGGAAAACGGAGCCGGAGATGCGGAATGGTGCTGCCGGAGCGTGGAATTGATGGAGGAAGAGAAGGAGAAAGCGGTGTGCAGGTGCTGCAATTCGAGGAATTCGTGCGTGGTGATGCTGCCGTGCCGGCATCTGTGCTCGTGCCTGAGGTTTTTCTCGATTCGTGCCCTGTTTGTAGTGTGGTGAAGAAAGGTGCTACTGAAGCACTGCTTTGATTTTTCATTTTTTTTTTAATTTTAAAAACAAAAGCTCTTTCTCGTCTAATTTTTAGTACTATCTTTTTTTATTTTTTATCATTTGGTTTCTCGCGATAATCAGGATCCATTCATAATTTTTTAGTGATATAATAAATAAAATAATTAATCTCATTTATTGTAATAATTCTATTTATGTACATTAAATATAATATGATCAATTAGAGTTAATACCAAGGCATCTAGTTTTTCCTATTACTAATTTCCATCCCAACTTATAAAAAAGTCGTTACTCCTAATGAAATATAGAACCAATTCAAATACAAATATTACGCTATGAAATATTGCACCAATTCCAATATAATTGGTAGTATTAATTAATAAAAAAATTGTAAATATATTGAGAATGTAAAAAATGATCACTCATAAAGCATGGAGAGTACTATTATAAAATTACTACTACTAGATTTAAGCTAATTACAATGAATACTGTTACGCATATATTTTACGTTTGCATAATTTGTTATTACATGTTCTATCGTATACATTTGTTTCTACTCTATTATAAAATTTAATTAAAAATCAAAGTTGGATTTATTATTTTTCAATAATTTTAAATAAATTAATAATTAATAACATAACAAATGCAGCTTTAGCCTTTAAATGTTATCCATGTTATGTTAAAAATTAATAAAGAATAATAATTATAAATGTATAACACAATCTAAATAATATGCATGGATTATATTTATAGTACTATATAGGAGTAGATAACAAATTTTATGTGTAATGAAAATAACATAATACTTTTCTGTAGATAACAAGTTATTGATTAATGTGTATGAATAGAAATTGATTAAAGTAAATTGTGACTATTTTTAAAAAAGGAAGAAAGTATATTAAACAAACTAATCTTTCTCGTAAAAAATTGTGCATCATTTTCGAATATGATTCTTTGCTTAGCTCTTGCAATCAACGGTTTGTTTATTACTCTCCCAAATTCCCCCAATTCTGCTTCCAAAAATCCACGCGAATTCATCTCGAAGAGCGAATCCGTGCGGCCGAATCCGTTGATCGAACAATCCACCTCCTAATTTGCTGCAGAAATCGCCTCAGATCATTGTCAATGGCGAAGAAGTCCAGACCTAGCACCTTGTCCGTTTATCTCTACGTCCCAAACATAATCGGTAAGCATTGATTTCTCAACACTTTCGCTTCTGCACTTAATCCGTGATTTGACTGATGTATTCTTCTGTTTCAGGTTATGTGAGGATTTTAATGAATTGCTATGCTTTCGCGATATGCTTTAAGAACAAGTACCTTTTCTCCCTTTTGTATTTTGTTAGGTGAGATTCCTGTCTCTGTTTTGCTCATTTTTCGTTTTGATGAATCATTATTGTGAATCTAATGTTGTGTATTTTGTAAAAAAAAATTGTAGCTTTGTGTGTGATGCTTTGGATGGATGGTTTGCACGCAAATTGAATCAAGGTTAGGGTTTATTATGATTTACTTTTCTCTTTTAATAAGCGTGGATTGAATTTGAGGCATTGGCCGCATTGCGTAGCTTGCTGGTTAATGTATTGTATGCTTGAATGTTGGCACATTAATGCAAAATTGGTCATTCATAGTGTGGATTAGTCTCACCTGCTTATTACAGTGGAATTTGGAATAACATATTGAATATTGTGTTTCCAGTTTCGACATTTGGTGCTGTTCTTGACATGGTTACAGACAGGTATCTTTTGGTTGTTCGTTTGTAATACGATGTCATGATGTTTATTTAATACAGTACGTCTGTAGTTTGTTTCTAGTAAGCTTGCATTTTAATCATTTATGAAAAAAGTATTACAGTTTGATCCATTTTCACATTGCAGGATAAGTACAGCTTGTCTGTTGGTTGTACTCTCCCAAGTTTATAGGTAAATTTGATTAGGTTTTACGGAATTCGAATTTCTAAAAGTGCGCTACGATCTTAGTCCTCACTCGTGATGATGTTTTGCAGGCCTGGGTTGATTTTCTTGTCATTGCTTGCTCTAGACATTGCCAGTCATTGGTTGCAAATGTATAGGTATATGCTCTGTTTCAGACCTTTCGATGTGTTTATTCTTTCCTCGGAGTTAGCTTCTGTGTTTACTTAATACTTTGTCTCCAGTACCTTCTTGGTGGGCAAGAGTAGCCATAAAGATGTTAAAGATAGCAGCAGCTGGCTTTTCAGGCTGTACTACAGGAATAGGAAGTTTATGGGTTATTGTTGTGTTTCTTGTGAGGTAGCCGTTCTGTTACTAGAGATGTGTCTCAAGTTTTGATTTGTTACATAATTTGTTGGCTTGGCTGACAGGTGCTTTATATTATATTGTTTCTTCTGGCAAATAATCCGACTGAGAACCTTATTGAAGTAAGTCTCGCGTTACTTGAGTGTATCATATAGCATGATACGAGACATATACTTATAGCATCCTATTGTTTGTTACTTTTCTCTCAGGTTCTATCAAATGTTTCAACGCGAAACTGGGTCTACCTGACTTTACTTCCTTTGAGTCTCGTTGGATGGGCGATCAAACAACTAATTAATATCATACAGGTCAAGAGTTGATACCAAGAAATGGTGTTCCTCGTTTTATCTAATGATATCTCAACAAATGCTATGCCATGTGCATTAATCTTAGTTGTAATATCTTCTATTTCTGAATTACTCTCGCAAGTTCATAGTTTTCCTCTGGCGCATCATTTCTATATTCTCCTTCATCATGCCTATCTTCGACTCAAACTGATCATTCGTTTTCTGGTTGTAGATGAAGACAGCTGCAGATGCGTGTATACTCTATGACATTGCAAAGAAGCAGTAAGGGGGATGGCCGGCCTTGCTTCGTTTTTTGGTTTGTTTGGTGCAGCGTGTTGATGAGTAGGGACTGGCATCAGAAGCTGATTACGAGATTGTCAATGAACTCAAACAAGATCACGTGTCTCGACTGTACACAACCATAGGGTCGTGTTTTACATATCTTCTCATGTCTGAAAATCACATGTTGATTCACTTTGTAGAAATGTAAAAATTGGTTAGGCCGTTTATTCAAATGAAGCACAAATTTATTCTTGATCTCTGAATTATTTCATTTAGTGATATATCAATCTTAATCTATGATTTTATTACATCTCTTTGATTGCTTCATGATGATACAGTATCAAATGAGAAATTACAATATGGTACTATACATCAAGTATATATAGAGGCAAAAATGCATTTATTTATAAAATTAACATTAAAAATACAAAGCTGCAACGATGAGCTTTGCCTCTCAATTCACTAAATCAATTACCTTCAGATCCTCAGCTACATAGCATAACTCAAGATTCATAATGTATGTCAATAGAGACTAAATCCAAAATACTGGCTAACTAGAAGAGCAAGCCCAAGTGCGATCGCGATGAGGGAAGACGCCCACGTGAGCTTCTCTGTAATCCGAGGAACTCTCTCCTTTAGCGCCTCGCTACACGAGCCTATAAAGACGGTATAGCTTCCCATCGCGATGACAGTCCCAACTAGAAACATCGACAAAAACGCAGCACCAGCAAGCCGGGAAGGCAGAGCAAGTGCAGGCAAGATCATCATCAATGCATCAGGCTGAAGCCCGTGAACAATTCCAGTGGCAAATGTAGCAAACCCGATCTTCTTCTTTCCAACTGGCTGGCTCACAAGGTCTTCGTACTCACTAACATCACATTCGCCATTTTCTAAGGCGACACAAGGTACGGGGACCTCTGAAGCTTCCCGGATCCCCATTCCACCAATAACAAGCAGAGTTAAGCCCACAACTCTCGTTCCCCAGTTTCTGATCACCTCAATATGAAGTCGGTCTTTCAAGAGTAAAAACAGCAGGCCGAACAGTAACTGGCCAGCATCATGCCCACATCCCCACAGAGCTCCAACAGCAGCACTTTCCATTTTTGTGCGGCCGATTGAGAGTGGTGCTAATGCAGCAAGGTGGTCTGGGCCAGATAGCGTGTGCAGACAGCCAGCAAAAAAGCCCGTCCACGCGCTGCTTAGAAACTCACTGCGGACGAGAGTGCTACCAACTGCAGCTGCAGCTGGACCTCCTGATTTGGCTGCGGTTTGGAAACTTGCAAAGGCTGGAGATACGGTAGCTGGATGGAGAAACGTTAAAATGAACGCTGATAGTAGTATTACCTTCCCAGCGTTAACCACCTGTAACAGATTTTTAAACAATCAATATATTTGGGTCAACTAGCTCATTCGTCCTGATTTTTGATACGTGATCACTAATTATTACTTTGACGAGAGCTCTAATCTCTATATACAAAACATAAGGGGATCTTGGAAAGCAGCACAACACATTTTGTCACATAATCAACCATACATAAATTTATGATTCAGTAACTAGCATTTGACATATTCTAATCATATAAGTCACTATCAAATGGAAAACAAGGTCGATCAAATGAACTAGATCACTTGTTACACTTTTGACACAAAACACAGATTTTGGTGAGCAGCATTCTGCAATATCATTTTCTTTCTCAGAGAAAATATTGTTTTAGGCCAAAAAGCCTTGATCTTACTCATTCCATACTTTCCATTTGTCTTAACATCTAAGAGAGATAATTTCTTTGTTCCTAACATTATCTAATTCTTCCTAAATTCCAAATTTTGTGGTTTTTTCTCATTGATTAAAGCATACTGTTATTTCCAATGCTACAAAGATTCAATCTTTAACAACATGATCACATATGAAGCTCAACACACCAATTCAAAGCCACATTCAACCCCATATTTATCAAATCGAAGAAAGGAGATTCACTGCAAGGCTACTAAAAAATTCTCACAAAAACAAGTAAATTAAACCCAAAATTGAACATAATCACTCATAAAATTAACAAAAACAATCCAATTCAAACCTTCTGCTGCCGAGACAATTTCAATTCAAACCATTTGAGAAACCCCGGCTCCGGCGCAGACACATTCCGCGAATCCACAACAGGCTCCAAATTGATCTCCGGCGAATCATCCACACCTCTGCGGGGGAAAATCCCGGAGCTGTTCACATTGATGCTGCAGGAAACCGACTTCAATCGGCGCGGAAACGGAGGCGATACGAGCCTCTGGGGCGAGTCCGCTTGAGCGAGCTGTGGAAGAAACGGCGAATTGAGGCGGCGGTTGAGAGGATGGGAATTGGAGTAGATCAACCTCTCCATTTTCGTTGCTGATTCTGCCCACCAACTGCTCGACGAAATTCGCCCCCTTTATTTAATCGAAGGGTTTGGGAATTGGATGGATTTTGGGGTTGAAAAGATTAGTTAAAGAAGATAATGCATTTAGACTGTTGGATTTGTGTATTTACTCTCTTGATTGACAGTGAAATTTGAACAGTCTCTCTTTCCCTTTACTAAATTCTCACAAAATCAATGCTTTCTTAATATTTTTCATTTCTTATTTTTAAAATTACCTTTTCATCTCTTCATATTATTATTATTATTATTGTTATTATTATTATTATTATTATTATTAATTATTGTTCTTATTATTATTATTATTGTTCTTATTATTATTGTTGTTCTTATTATTATTATTGTTCTTATTATTATTATTATTATTATTATTATTCTTATTATTGTTATTATTATTATTATTATTGTTATTATTATTATTGCCAGACATGTTTGGTAGGGGTGTTAACTCATCTAGGGATGTAACTCCATAAAAAAAATCATCCCTATCAAACATGGCATCTACATATTAATACTAAGGGTGTGTTTGGATTGTCTTATAACATCAGTTAGTGTATGTTAAATGGTGTTATTGGCATTTATAGTTTTCGACAGGCCCATGTTAAAGAGGGAGGCCCGCCTTAAATGCTCCGAAAGCGCCATTTAGCGTAACTTCCAAATTTGCTCCGGTACATAATCTGAGTTGCTCGTTTAACAAAATATTCCATATGCAATTACTTAAATAGCCCTCTTGTTTGCCCCTGCATAATTGAACGGACAAAGACAACAAAGTAGAATTTGCCCCTAAATTTATTAAGGGTAGAAATGGGAAGTTGTATTAAACTCATGGTGCATTAATGCCAAACCAAACAATATATATGGTAACTGACTTTCCTTAATAGTCGAACCAAACAACCGATTAAAAAAAACCCAAGTCTAAAAAGAGAATTACAAATGTGGGTTTCTATTTTCTAGAGAAATGGTAAATGATGAACCAAACACACCCTAAGACTATCCACAATCGAACCTTATTTCAGGCAACTGCCAGAGGTGGGAGTCGTGTACGGTCTTGTATCGTCGCTATTCTATGGTTTGCGGTTCTGTTGGAGATTTATGATTTCTTTACTTTTAATTGAGTTCTTTTTAGATCTATTTCATTTTTTTTTGCTTTAATTTATTTGTTGGTTATTTTATTTTATAAGTTTTGATTAAATAATTATAAATTGCAACAAAAACTAAATCATAATTATTGATCACTTAAATTTTATTATTAGAATTATTAAATAAAAATAAAGAACAATTATTAATCTTAATTCCAAAATTTGATTGCAAAAATGTACTACTCCTCTATTTAGAGTTTTACTATTAGCTAGGGAGAAAAGAAAATTGATGATTCTTAATAGACTTATATCCACATTATTTGAACTTTTAACAAAGAATAAGCACGACTTAGTTATAATCAAAATTAATTGGTCAAGAGTTAGACAATTAGAATAGTTATGATCATAGGAAATAAATGAGCAACTTTTATTCATAATTTTAAATAATTAAAATAGCACATTGTTTGAACTTTTTGAACGAGTTGAAGGTGACGTTGTGGCCTAATTTTATCCACAGTTGCACTCCTTATCGCAAGCAAAATTGTTAGGTGGATCTTTAATTTGTCTTCTTATCGGAAGTCATTATTAAATAACCTTCGTCTTTGTGAAGATGAAGACGATCTGTTTTACTTTTTATGTTTATCCTAATTAATATAATTTATTGCTAAAGAAATAAAAACACTTTTTATCTGTATTTCATTTTTTTCAATTTTTTTTTTCATTCTACACACAAATTAAAGTTGTACATAATCCGCATAGCCAGTGCAGTTGGTTCCGAATGTGCAGATTTGCAAGAATGGCCACAAATCAATCCTCACTACTGCAGTATAGTTGCAACACCTCTCTAATACAAGTGTGAGATCTTGGGAGGTGGCTTCTAGCAGGACAGTGCATTATGCTCCTCCCCCTTAGCGCCATTGTATACCCTGATTGGTTCAGATTGAACACCCCTCACAATACTGTCGGGGAAGGATGTGAGGGGCTCTTGGAGTTGGGATTTCAGACTTTTTGCAAGAAGTTGCATATAATCACGGCCAATCAAAGAAGAAGCCATCTTCCTTGAGACTGGAGAGTACGATAAAAATAATTTAATAAATAATTGAAGTTATGGTCGTGGATTTGGCCCAACAAACTATGTATTGTTATTTGGGCCAGAGACCCAATAAATTTATGAGATAGCCTAAGGGGTATAGTTGAGTGACATGTGATCCATTCATCTTTAATTAAATGGTCAGTAGATCAATCCATAAATTTTATATATAAAGCATAAATTCTTGGATCAGTTATCGTCCCATCCTTTGAGAGGCCACAAATCAACATGAGAAATAGTCATTAAATCCGTCAGCGAATAACTTTGGTATAAAAAAAAAAAAAAAAAAAAAAAAAAAAAAAAAAAAAAAACTCGAGCTAGTGTGACATTTTGGGCTCATTGATTGAGAATTTGAGATAATAGTAGTACACATATTGGTGGTTCAATTTCCATATTTATCCCAACTAGAGGTTGTGTCTATCTAATCTATTGTTCAATTGCTTTTTTTCATAATTTGTATGTGATATTGTTATATTGGTTCGTCTTTATATTCATAATTATCTGTTACACCTTAATCCTTATGAGTAATTTAATCACATTTTGTTTTATTTATTTCTTACTATTATTTCATCAACGAATTGAATGTCATCATATTTAGACTAATTTAATTGATTTTTGCCCGTTAAAGACAATCCTTATGAGTGCATTGGTTGATATATTGATTTCATCTACTCCCTCCGTCCTAGATAGAATTTGTCTCACTTTGACCGGATACGAATTTTAAGAAATGGAATGAAAAGTGAATTGAAAAAGTTAATGGAATGTGGGTCCTACTTTTATATATTAGTTTCTAATAAAATGTGAGTAGAAATTAGTTAGTGGAATATGAGGTTCACTGCCATAAATGGTAAAAAGTAAAATAAGATAAATTAAGTGGGACAGACTGAAATGGAAAAATGAGACAAATTATCTGATACGAAGGGAGTAATATATAACTCTAAATATGTTATTTGATCCGTAAAGTTGTACAATCAGAAAGCTAGTTTCAAATTTTCAATAATATAGGATTGTGATCAATTGAGATTTTTTATGCTAATTGAGAAATGAGATGCAATATCAGCCACTCATTTTTATTAAATGAGTGATCCAGATTTTGCCACATAAAAAATAATTTTAGATTAATTTATTATGAAAGGGTAGAATAGTAATTCCATGTTTTAGTTAGGAAAGGGGTTTAGATTCATCCTCTTCTCAATTACACGAAGATCTCCATCTCACGAACCTTAGCTTCAGTTTTTGAATTTGTGTTGAATTGAGCAGATCCGCGAGCTGAAATCGAAGCTCGGAGAAGACGATGCGGAGAAGGCGAAACTGGAGATCAAGATCGGCGCGGCGGAGGCGGACGATCAGGATCTGGACGGCGGCAGGGAAAACTGAGCTTCAATTTTTGAATTTGTGTTGAATTGAGCATATCTGCGAGCTGAAATCGAAGCTCGGAGAAGACGATGCGGAGAAGGCGAAACTGGAGATAGAGATCGGCGCGGCGAAGGCGGAGGATCATGATGTGGACGGTGGCGGGAAGAGGAGGAGGCGAGGTGGCCGAATTCTGGCGACAAATCCAGCTCCGCCGGATCCAATCCGAAGGAAATCCTCGAAATACAATCAAAGGAAAATCCTCGACGCCTCCAGACAAGCCCCCTCTCTCGCGCGCGCGGTTTAACGCCGCCGCTGTTCACCGCGCTTCGCCGCTCCTGCTGTACGAAGCTCCGAACAGCTTCGCTTCTCACGCCGTCGCTTCGCCGGAAGCTTAATTGTTGATTCGAGTATGGATTTGGAGGTATTAAGCTTTGCATTATCAATTGTGTTGGATGTGAACTGATTTTTAGTGAGAGAAATTGCTACCTCTGTTTTTTCGTCGGAGCTCTGTGTAAAAGTCGACTATTTTGAGGTTCATCTTCACGATTTTCGCTGTTTTTATCAAAATGCTTGAACATTTGGGAAAAAATCTGAAAATACTGATTTCTGCTCATTTCAATGCTGAATTTCGCTTTTATCTCGCGACTTCAGCACAGATCTTGCAATTTTTTATTTAATTCGATTTATGCCTCTCAAATCTGCTTCGTAAATCACTTGCATTTGCTCGTTGACATAATAACGTTTGTTGTTGACATGAATTATATAAGTCGTTGACACAAATTTTATGAAAAATGTTGTTGACATGAGTTATATGTAAAACATTGTTGTTGATATGCGTAAAACGTTGTTGTTGACATAAATAATATAGGTTGTTGACATGAAAATATTTGTGGTTGACATTAATTATTGTGTATATGATTGTTGATGATGCAAAGAGATAATAAGTGATTGTTGTGTTCATATGTTGAGCAATAAATGAAGTGTTTGTTCACTGTAAAAATTGAATAGAAATAGTGTGATTGGTGGTGGAGAAAGATGTGGAGAGTCATGTTGTGGAAGGTGTGGGAGTTGTGGATGAGATGGAGCTGTGGGTGATGGTGAGAAGGGTTGAGTTTAGGTTGTATTTTTTGTGTATTTGTTCGGAGCCATGCTGGGTTTGGTGTTTGTCAATATTTGTAGATTTAAATTTGCGTGTGTTTAATTGTACGATGAACTTTGTGAAATATATGGATGCAGTTTTTAATTCGATTATGTTGCTGGAATTTTTGAGTTGTGTAGATAAGGTGTTTGTGATATTGCCTAAAATAGTATTGTTGACATAAATTATATGTAAAACATTATTGTTGACATGAATTATAAGTAAAACATTGCTGTTGACATAAATAATATACGTCGTTGACATGAAAATATTTGTTGTTGACATAATAGTTGACATAAATAAAGTTGTTGTTGACATCGTAGTTGACATAAATAAAGTTGTTGTTGACATCGTAGTTGACATAAATAAAGTTTGTTGTTGACATTGTAGTTGACATAAATAATGTTTGTTGTTGACATTCGATATTCTCGCTATTGATATGTGAATTATAAGTGTTATTTGTTAGTTGTTGACATTTTAATACGAGTTGTTGACATTCGATATTCTCGCTATTGATATGTGAATTATAAGTATTATTTGTTAGTTGTTGACATTTTAATACGAGTTGTTGACATTCGATATTCTCGGTATTGATATGTGAATTGTAAGTGTTGTTTTTTAGTTGTTGACATTTTAATACGTGTTGTTGACATTCGATATTCTCGGTATTGATATGTGAATTGTAAGTGTTGTTTTTTAGTTGTTGACATTTTAATACGAGTTGTTGACATTCGATATTCTCGTTATTGATATGCGAATTATAAGTGTTATTTTATTGAATGTTGAAGATTTGAAGATTTGATGATTTGAATATTGAAGAGATTTGAAGATTTGAATGTTGAAGATTTGAAGATTCGAAGATTTGAACATTTGAATGTTGAAGATTTGAAGATTTGAAGATATGAATGTTGAAGATTTGAAGATATGAATGTTGAAGATTTGAAGATTTGAAGATTTGAATGTGAAGATTTGAAGATATGAATGTTGAAGATTTGAAGATTTGAAGATATGAATGTTGAAGATTTGAAGATTTGAAGATATGAATATTGAAGATTTGAAAATTTGAAGATTTGAATGTTGAAGATTTGAAGATATGAATGTTGAAGATTTGAAGATTTGAATGTTGAAGATTTGAAGATTTGAATATTTGAATGTTGAAGATTTGAAGACTTTGTAGCTAGAATTTTAGAGAAGATTTTAGAAAATGATTTCAAACACAATTTAATGAAAAGACAATTATACCCCCTTGTTGACATATATATATATATATATATACATATATTAGGGTCTTGTTAGGTTGAGATTATTTAGCTAAATTGAGAAATGAGATGCAATATGGGCCACTAATCCACAAGCTAAACAAAATGTCAACAAATACAACATTATGTCAACAAGGGGGTAAAATTGTAATTTCATAAATAAAAAAAGCGTGAAACATCCAAACTGATTTCAAACCAGTTTCTTAAAATTTCTCTAAAATCTCTCGTCAAAAATCTCAAATCTCGCTGATCTTCATACAATTCGAATCCTTCAAAATCTGCAAAAACTCGCTGATTTTCAAAATTCAAACCGAAAACATTGAAAATCTCGCTGATCTAAATGACGAACGAAGAGGAAAATCGGAAAGAATCGGTTGAAAAATCGATTGAAGCTGAGGAACAGCAGTCAAAATCGGCGACGCATGAAGCTACTTCTTCAGGTTAAGAAATTGATTCAAATTTTAAGTATATTGCTTTGATTTTGGTGTTTTAAAAAACATCTCGATTTCGTTTTTTATGAATTCGATACTTGCTAAATTTTTTTGTTGATTTGCGATGGTAGAATCGAAACAGATTGCAAAGAAAAATAAAAAAAGGAAGAGAAGAAGCTTCACCTTCCAGTTAAGATTTGTTTAAATTTTTAAAATTATTGACATTTTATATACTAGCTATTGACATAGCTATAATAATATTCTGTTGACAGTAGTGTATTGTTGTTTGAATAGGTATTGACATATTAATATTGACATATTGTATGCTTGTTAGAGTGGCTGTAGAAAACATACAAATGTATGGCTGTAGTAGTATGTCAATAACTATTGACATACGGTATGCTTGTTTCAATGGCTGTTAGGATGGTTGTACAAAACATATGTATGGTTTTAGTAGTATGTCAATAGCTATTGACGTATTCTAAGCTTATTTAAATAATAGTTGACATAGTCATATTTATGTAAACAGAGTATACTTGCCATAAACTTTATAAGATAATCAACAGGTTATGTCAACAAAGTATGCTATGTTAATGACATAGCACACAATTGATATCTAATGAAATAATTCTGTTAATTGTGCTTGGTATTGACATAATAATATTGACATATTGTATGCTTATTAGAGTGGCTGTAGAAAACATACAAATGTATGGCTGTAGTAGTATGTCAACAACTATTGACATAGGGTATGTTTGTTTCAATGGCTGTTAGGATCGACATTTGTGTTTCGTTCAATTTCAGTGCCGAAATTGAGTTATTGTTAGGTTTATGCTATGCTAGCTTGTTGTGATTGAGGC